>NC_048238.1:88290521-88426749 GCF_002007445.2 Ailuropoda melanoleuca | reverse complement strand
CATAGAATGAGTTTGGTATCTTTCCTTCTGTTTCTATTTTTTGAAATAGCTTTAGGAGAATAGGTATTATTATTACTTTGAATGTTTGGTAGAATTCCCCAGGAAAACCATCCGGGCCAGGAGTTTTGTTATTTGGAAGGTTGTTTATCACTGTCTCAATTTCTTCATATTTAATTGGCCTGTTTAAGAAATNGGTCTTTGCCTGGTTTGGGGATCAAGGTAATATTAGCCTCATAGAATGAGTTTGGTAGCTTTCCTTCTGTTTCTATTTTTTGAAATAGCTTTAGGAGAATAGGTATTATTTCTTCTTTGAATGTTTGGTAGAATTCCCCAGGAAAACCGTCTGGGCCTGGAGTTTTATTATTTGGAAGGTTGTTTATCACTGACTCAATTTCTTCATAGTTAATTGGCCTATTTAAGAAATCTATTTCTTCCTGTTTCAGTCTTGGTAGTTTATAGGTTTCCAGGAAGGCCTCCATCTCTTCCAGATTGCTTAGTTTTTTGGCATATAGCTGTTGATAATAATTTCTAATAATCCTTCCAATTTCAATAGTGTTGGTCGTGACCTCTCCTTTATCATTCATAATTTTACTAATTTCGCNATCTCAGTCCTTTCTCTTTGTTTTTGGACAAGTTTTGCCAGTGGTCTATCAATTTTATGGATTCTCTCAAAGAACCAGCTTCTAGTCCTGTTGATTTGCTCTACTGTACTTCTCTTTTCTAATTCATTGATTTCTGCTCTAATTTTGGTCAACTCCTTCCTTGTCAGTGGGTTAGGCCTGTCCCTCTGTTGCTGTTCCAGTTTCTTGAGGTGAGAATATAGAAACTGCATTTTAGATTTTTCTATTCTTTTGAGTGAGGCTTGGATGGCTATGTATTTCCCCCTTAGGACTGCCTTTGCAGTATCCCATAGGTTTTGGACCGTTGTGTATTCATTCTCGTTGGTCTCCATAAATTGTTTAATTTGTTTTTTGATTTCCTGGTTTATCGAGTCATTCTTGAGCAGGATGGTTCTTAGCCTCCAAGTGTTTGAGTTTCTTCCAGGTTTTTCCTTGTGGTTGAGTTCCAATTTCAGAGCGTTGTGGTCTGAGAATATGCAGGGGATAATTTCAATCTTTTGGTATTGGCTGAGACCTGTTTTGTGTCCCAGAACATGATCTATTCTTGAGAATGTTCCATGGGCATTTGAATAGAATGAGTATTCTTTGGTTCTGAGGTGCAGTGTTGTATATATATCTATGAGGTCCAACTTGTCGCGTATGACATTCAAAGCCTTTGATTCTTTGCTTAGTTTTTGCCAGGGTGTTCTGTCTATTTCTGATAGTGGGGTGTTGAGGTCCCCTACTATTACTGTGTTCTTATCTATATGTCTCTTTATTTTGGTTAAGAGTTGGCTTGTGTATCTTGCTGCTCCCCTGTTGGGGGCATATATATTAATAATTGTCATATCCACTTGTTGAATACTTCCTTTAAGAATAATATAGTGCCCTTCTGTGTCTCTAACTATAGTCTTTAGTTTAAAATCCAATCTATCTGATACGAGAATTGCTACCCCAGCTTTCTTCTCAGGTCCATTTGCTNTTTGAGGTCCATTTGCGTGGAAGATGGTACTCCATCCCCTTACTCTAAGTCTGAATGCATCTTTGGGTTCAAAATGAGTCTCTTGTAGACAGCAAATGGATGGGTCATGTCTTTTTATCCAATCTGCAACCCTGTGGCGTTTTATGGGAGAGTTTAAGCCATTTAGATTGATAGAGATTATTGACAGATATGATTTTAATGATGCCATTTCTCTTTAAAGTCTTTGTATCGGTTGTGACTTGCTGCTCTGTATCACTCTTGGGGCCTTTTTACCTTTATAGAGCCCCCCTTAATATCTCCTGTAGGGCTGGTTTCGTGGTTACGAAATTGGTTAATGACTGGCGATTCTGGAACGTCTTTATTTCTCCATCAATTTTGAATGATAGCCTTGCTGGATAAAGGATCCTTGGCTGCATGTTTTTCTCTGAAAGAGCTTTAAAAATGCCCCCCCAAGCCTTTCTCTCATTCCAGGTCTCTGTAGACAGGTCTGACGTAATCCTGATACCTTTGCCTTGGTATGTGAGAAATTTCTTTGCCCTGGCCGCTTTCAGTACTGTATCCTTGGATCTAATATTTGCGAATTGCACTATGACATGCCGTGGCGTAGGTTTGTCCTGGTTGAGCTTGGATGGGGTCCTCTCTGCCTCTTGGACACGAATGCTTGTTTCCCTTGCTAGATTAGGGAAGTTTTCAGCTACAATTTGTTCAAATATCTCTTCTAGACCTCTGTTTTTCTCCACCCCTTCAGGGATGCCGATGATTCTGACATTGGATCGTTTCATGGAGTCAGTAATCTCCCGTAATCTACATTCGTGGGCGTGGATTTTTTTAAGACCAGCTTCTATTTTCGTTTTTTCTTCTACTAACCCATCCTCCAATTCGCTAATGCGTTCCTCTGCCTTGGTGACCCTGGCCGTCAGAACCTCTAGTTTTGACTGCATTTGGCTCATAGAATTTTTTTTTAAGATTTTATTTATTTATTCGACAGAGATAGAGACAGCCAGAGAGAGAGGGAACACAAGCAGGGGGAGTGGGAGAGGAAGAAGCAGGCTCATAGCTGAAGAGCCTGATGTGGGTCTCAATCCCATAACGCCAGGATCACGCCCTGAGCCGAAGGCAGACGCTTAACCGCTGGGCCACCCAGGCACCCCGGCTCATAGAATTTTTAATTTCTGTCAGATTCTCTCTCATTTCTGCCCTTAGTGTTTCTATATTCTCAGTAACATTTTTGTTAATACTTTTTTTCAAGTCTACTCATCATCTTGACCATTGTTGCTCTGAATTCCATTTCTGATAATTTGGATATATCCAAATCTATTATTTCTGTGGCAGAGGCCACAGACTCATTATCTTTTCTTTGCTGGGGGGGACTTCTCCTTCTCGTCATTCTGATGAAGAGAGATTGCGCGGTTGTCCAGAGCCCAAATTATTGACTGGGACCCAGGCCGGGCACCCTTGTTTTATAGAGATCTTAGAGATGTGGGCTTCTTCTTTAAAGATTTTATTTATGTATTTGAGAGAGAGAGAGACAGACAGTCAGGAAGAATGGGCACCCAAGCAGGGGAGTGGGAGAGGAAGAAGCAGGCTCCCCGCGGAGAAGCCCAATGAGGGACTCCTTTCCGGAACGCTGTGATCACGCCCTAATCTGAAGACAGGCACTTAATATCTGTGCCACTGAGGCGCCCAGGGCTGTTGGCTTCTTGATTTTTCAGCCTGCCTTCTGGGGGAGGGGCCTGCCGCACCGGTACTCAGGCAATCCTGTTTGGGTAGAGTCTCCGTGTCCCTTGCAAGGGGAATGGGGATGGGCACCCTGTAAGCCGGTGTTTCCGGGCTTTTGTTTTCTGGAGGCTTTCCCTGGCGGTCTGCTGTGTCTCTTCTGAGAGTCAGAGCAGCAGCGGCCTAATCTCAGCCTCTGTCTCAGATCAGAGGGATTGCGACCTGTTCTCCATTGATGTTCTGGCCACTTTAACTCTGTTTCTGTTGGTGCTGCTCAACCTTGTAGCATCCCGGGCTGTGTGCCCCACACCCGGCGTCCCAGCCCTCACTTCCAGGGCCGGCACGTCTCTGTCCTTTGTGTTTCCNAGCCGCCAGTCGCCAGCCACCCCGTGCACGCTCCCAGAGCTCCCGGTCTCAGTCTGGATCCAGTGAGCACACTGGAGTTCCAGAGGTCCGTGAGATGCTTGGTGGCGTGTGCTCCCGGCTCGCGGTCTCAGTCACCTGTCTCGAGGGTGCGGGTCCGCGGTCCACCCGCTCCCCGGTGCAGGTGGCCCGCCAGCCGCCCCGCGCGTGCTCCTGGAGCTCCCGGTCTCAGTCTGGATCCAGTGAGCACTCCGGAGTTCCGGAGTTCTGTGAGATGCTTGGTAGCGCACGCTCCCGGCTCACGGTTTCAGTCTGCTGTCTCAAGGGTGCGGGTTTGCGGTCCGCCCGTTCCTCTGTGCAGGTGGCTACCGCCTCCCGGGGCCCGGACACGGCGGCTCCCTCCCCCTTCCGTTTATCTTCCGATATCTGTGCACGGTTTCACGCAGCTCCCCGCTTTGTGCCTCAATACTCAGCCCTGGAGATGTTCATTTGTAGAGATCCAGATGTATCTTCCTGTGTCTCAGTCTGATTCCGTGGATGTGCCTGCTGGTCTGGTATCTATCCAGCTCAACTCAGGGGACCGGCTGAAAAAGGGGTCCCCTACTCCTCAGCCATCTTAACTCCCCCCCCCAACATGATGAATTTCTAAGATATTACTTGGAACATACAGCAATGGCTATTTCTGTCTGCATGTATATTATAGGCAAAGGTATTCTTATAGCGTGGTTGTAAAATAATTTAAATCACAGTGAGACATGCTTAGTTTTCTTGTGAAGAGGACGAAATTAATGGAAAAAATCTACAAGGAAGTATTGTGAATTAGAAAGCAATCTTCTGCAATGAATTACTTTTTGAATGAGCAACTTTGGAGAATGTTCACATCAATACGGTTTATTGGGTTTTGTGAATTTGGAAAGGAAAATTGACTAGAATATGTTAGAAAAATGAGGGCACTACTTCCCCACTTCTTGATAAACTTTAAAATACACTTCTCTTTACTTAAAGATGAACAAAGGAACAGGTATTTTTCAGGTCATTCAGCATTTAAACAGATCAATCTCACTAAAAATCATTGAGATTCAACATATTAAATGTTAAAGCAAGGATATTGTTGAATACAGAGCTTACAGTAACAGATCTGTAGAAACACATTAAGACTACTCCTTTGACATATCACTTTTAGTTGATGCCCTTTACAGAAGACCACTTAACTCTGCCCATTTAACAATCCATTCCCTGCCTTCTGCTTTTGAAAATGCATTGACATTTGCCCTTCTTATTTCTGTAAGCAGTGTCATAAAGCTTATTTCAAACACAAGTTTCAGCAGATCAGAAAATTTGTACCCTTCCATTCCTATGATGAAACGAAATATATTTTTTTCCAACAGAGAAAGGGGTAATGAGGCAAAGATTTAGTGTTCATGATTATGAGTGATTTCTGTGGTTAATCAACTTAAGTCTTTTTAAAACGTGTTTTTGGCTATATGTTGCAGGCATAATTAATGATGATATAAAGCAAATTTTTGTGTTTCTGTTAATTTTAGATAAAATTTTATCATTGGTTAATTAGCATTAACAAAATTTGAGTGTTATTTATTCATTTAACCATAATTTATATCAATTTCAAACATAATGACATCTTTTGCTTTATTTAAATAATATAAATGGATCATTTTAGGGTCGCCTGAGTGGCTCAGTCGTTGGGTGTCTAACTCTTGATTTTGGCTCAGGTCATGATCTCAGAGTTATGAGACTGAGTCCCACATGGAGCTCCACACTCAGCAGGGAGTCTGCTTGAGATTCTCTCCATCTGCCCCTTCCCCACCATGTGTACATGCTCTTTCTCTCAAATAAATAAATCTTTAAAATAAATAAAGGTATCATTCTTTTATCAATGTTCATTATCTTTCATGCCATTTATTTTTCTTTTTCAGTACAAACTGAAAATGTACTTAAGGAATGGACAAATTCAAATTGAAGTTGTATACCCTTTGTATTCATTTCTTACACCTGCTGTAACAAATTACTACAAATTAGTGACTTAAAACAACACACATTTGTTCTCTTATGGTTTGGGAGGCTAGAATTGTGAAAACAGTTCTGCAGATCCATGCACCTTCCAGAGGCTCTAGGGGACAATCTATTCATTGTATTTTCTGGTTTCTGGTAGTTGCCCACATTCCTTGGCTTATGGCCACATCACTCCAATCTCTCCTTCCACAGTCATATTGCCTTCTCGTCTCCCGTGTGTCAAACTTTCCTGTGCCTCCCTCGTATAATGATACATGTGATTACACTTAGGGTGTACCCAAATAATCCAGGATAGTCTCCTCATCTCAATATTCTTAATGGGAGCATGCCTGCGATGTCCTTTTTTTGATATCGTATAAGGAACATTCATAGGTTCCAGGGATTAAGACATGGATGTCTTTTGGGGGCCATCATTCAGCCAGGCACATCCTCCTGAAGTACATTCAGGGCCATGTTATGACTTCTGTGGGCCATCGATACTTTTGCCTTTGTGGTCCCTTCCTCCAAAAAAAGAAATTAAAAATTACATTTTGACTGCATGGTATAAAGATAAATATTTGTATATTCATTGTTATTAACATATATTCATTATTATTATATTCATTTTTTTCTGATGTCAAAAGAAATTAAAATGAAAACTTTGCTGTGGACCTCTCAAAGTGTCATAGGCCCTAGGCACTATACCTAATGGAAAAGTCAGCATTGTATATAGACAACACATAAGGTCTCTGGATCTCAGCAGCTGATAAAATTTTATACAAGCTTAGGAAAGAATTCTAATATATACATAGATTTCTTAATTGCACTTCGGTTTTCAAAATTCACAAGATTTCTGCTCAGTTTAGATAAGTGCTCCATTTTCTAAGCTCTATGATTTTTCTATCATGTAATCTTTAAAAAAGGAAAGGCAAAAATATTTTTAAGACGGTCTATTTCTTCCATACCTCACCAACAGAAAAAATGTGGATGATCTTTTAAAAAGTGATAAAAAATGGTCTCACTCTGTTACCTCACTGCAGATTCTGCATATGACAATACACAGATCATTGTGTATGTTTTCTTTTTAATTTTTAAAGGTTGGCTATAAGACAGAAATAACACTAATAACATTGAACTAACTCACACAGCTTCAATGTGACCTGGTTGGATGTCACCCAATTTATTCCTTGTCCAAATTAGGTTTCTCAACAATAATGTTGTTCTACTGTCAAATGGTTCATAATTGTAAACACAGTTCATTTGTGGTTTGCAGAACTACATTTCCTTTGGCAATATAAGAAGAGTGAGAAATCATACAAATTTTTATTTTCAGTGTGTAATGAAAGATTATGTTAATCAAAGAAATCACAGCTTGGGTATCTAACAGCAAATCAAAGTTTGTTTTTTTCTCTTTTAGTTGGAAAATGCTATTATTGTTGTGCACTGCTTTTCAACTAGGAATTCAAAAACCATATATTTTCTAAGATGTAAACTTTGTTTCAGAAACTCAGTTCATTAGCTTCATTTACTTATTTTTTTGGAGAGGGAGGGGTAGAGGTAGAGGGAGAGGGAGAGAAAGAATTCCAAGCAGGCTCTCTGCCCAGTGTGAGCCTGACACAGGGCTGGATCCCACAACCCTGAGATCATGACCTGAGCTGAAACCAAGAGTCAGATGCTTAACCCACTGAGCCACCCAGGTGCCCCCAGTTCACTAGGTTTTTTTTTTTAAGATTTTATTTATTTATTTGACAGAGAGACAGCCAGAGAGAGAGGGAACACAAGCAGGGGGAGTAGGAGAGAAAGAAGCAGGCTCCCAGCGGAGGAGCCTGATGTGGGGCTCGATCCCATAACACTGGGATCATGCCCTGAGCCGAAGGCAGATGCTTAACAACTGAGCCACCCAGGCGCCCCCAGTTCACTAGTTTTAATAAACTCTTCTGATTTACATGATACAACAGATGATACTTTATATTACATATTATTACCTCCAGGACAGTTTTAGCTACATCTAAAGTAAAATATGGTATTGCTATATCTATTCACTGCTTTCTTTGGGAGAACCGAATGAGTAATTATATATGAAAAGAATAAATGAGGGGCACCTGGGTGACTCAGTTGGTTAAGTGTCTGACTCTTGATTTCAGCTCAGGTCATAGTCTCAGCGTCATGAGATCGAGCCCCTGTCCAGCTGCATGCTGGGCATGGAGTCTGCTTAAGATTCTCTCTCTCCCTCTCCCTCTGTCCTTCCCCCTGTGTGTACATGCTCTTGCTCTCTCTCTCACTAAAAAAAACAAAATCAATATTTTGATACCCTTGTGGATAAAGCTATTAGTTTTGCTTTGCTACAAAGTAACAGACTTAAACAGTAACCCCAGTCAGTTTCATAAATATATGGAAGGCGCAAAGAGGATTTGGACAGAGAAAATTAATAAGTCATAACAAATCTGTTGTTCCTATTGAAAGGGAAACCAATTAACAACTATGTCCCACTGAGGAGGGGACAGTAGTGCCACATTATATTCAAAGAACAACATTAAAACATAAAGGAGCTATAGGTTTTCATTGGAAGCACTGTGTGCTCTGCATTGCTGTTTTAAAGATGGAGGTGTCTCTATTACTGCATGATGCCAGAAGTAAAATAATAATAATACATGTATGAATGTTTACACAAAGTACTCTTTGGCTCACCCACACTCTCACACTGACCAAATTCACAAGTCATTTTGATACCATAGAATCTAGGAAATGGAAAGAATTCCACTTGTAAGAGTTCCCAAGCACAGTTTATGAGCAGTGCAGTTTCCCTCTATGCTACACCCGGTAGGCAGACATGCAGTCTCCGCATAACCCTGCCAGTAATGAGCAGTAATGAGCAGCCTGAAAAGTAGTCAATTACTGTACTGTAGTAGTTTTGAGATTTTGTTGTCTTACCAGGCTGTCTGTACTTCCATTTATTAGGCCTAGTTGGCATTTTGAAAAGGACAGAATTAGACTTAATCTGTTCTCCACATGACACTATTTTAAGGTAGCAATTATGTTCTTTCTCTTCCTTTGGCTAATCACCACAGATTCTGTTAATCATTCTTCATATGGAATATTTTCATAGAATGAACATGCAACTCTTAATTTACTACCTAATTTATTGTGGGCCAAAGATCACACAGTTAACCTTGTAAGTTATATATGAGAAAGAGTCACCTGTTCCCTATCTGCAGCTTCCCCTCAATTCTGAAGTTATCTATGCCTTTCCTGAAACAAAGTTCATGAGAAAAACACCTTCCTCTGATATTGCATTATACCTATTCTTAAGCAATCGAAAAAGAAACTGTCTTTACCAAAACTGTTGCTTGATGCAGAGGCATTTGAATTTGTTCTGTGTGATCATATATCCATGCAGTTAGACGGCTTTCTACCTCAGGTGCCAGCACAGCACGTTTTCTTTTGACTGTTGATTATCTTGGCCTTGTGCCTACCTTATCGGTTTTATCCACATAATGGCATCAGTCACAGTCCTTAAGATGTCATAAACATGTGTTTTTGCTTTCACTGTGGGAATCTTAGTCAAGTCAAGGTGGGGAGAAGGCTTGAAAGTCAAGCATTCAAAAGTTAAGCATAGCCTATGTTTTACCACCTTCCATTTCTCTCATATACACATTAACACTGAAACAACCTGAGGCCAACATTCTATTCAGATACCTGAAGCCATTTAATCTTGTCTTCAATTTTTTCATCACATATGCATTCTCAAACTCTCAAGCCTCTATTGCCTTGAACTTCCTCCTTCCTCCCATTCTTCCAATGGGAATAAGATTCCCCTCTCCATCCTTCCAAAGTCTTCCTCCTTTACAATGCTTTCCACTATGCCAATCTGTTTCATGATAAACAACCTACCTCTTCTTCACTTCAAGAAGCAAAACTTTTGCTCTATCTCAAGGACAAGGAAGCTTCCTCCAAGAAATCCCCTTGAGGGAAAGCTGCTCATCACCATGCTTTGGGTGAGTGGAAAGAAGCGGGTATTTCCAGGGAATAAATATTAGCTAGCTCTTCTTTACTGCTTTCAAAACTTTACTTCTCCACCCTCTTATTAAAATAGCTTGCCCTTGAAGATGGCCTTACCATTATCTAACCCACTCCATCACTATATCTACAAATTTCCTGGTCAGTTTTCTACTATGTAGTTCTTAAGAGCCCAATCAGGTTGTAGATGCTTTTTCTGGAACAGAAAACAGTTATATCTGAAACCTAGGATGAAAGAAACAAAAATTTATAAGACCAAGGTCAGAGTCTATCGCCACCTGCTTCTGCCTCTCCTCATATCTAGAGTATATTCACTCATTATCCTCATTTCTGTTTCCTTACCTCCTTTTGTTAAACTCTTATAGACCACAATGACGTTTTTCCCCTACCACTGCAAGTGAACTATTCTCACCAAGGTTCTCAATGTCTCCTGTTTGACAAATCTAGTGGATACATTTATTTGACATACCAGTCAAAGACTGTAGGCCATTCTTAAATGATCTTTTACTTTGGCTCCCATGACACCACTTCTCTCTAGGCTCTCCTTCTATCTCTCGTACCTCTCTCTGACCATCCCTTAGATGTTGATGCTCCTCCAAATTCTGTCTTAGGATCTCTTCTGGTTCTTACTTTATACCCTCTCTTTTGGAAACAATCTCTTTCTTCTCATCTTTCCCCCTTTACCAACACTACCCTGATTCTGAACCTGTCTACTTTCTTTTGGTGTTTCAGGTTTCAGCCCTAGAATTCTGTCTTCTGAGGAGTCTTCCTTGATTCCTTTCTAACTCTTAGAACCTGCCACACTTCTTGTTTTTAGAATACTTGTTCATTAAATCTTACCTTTATTTTGTCTTAACTTTTTTTAAAAAAGATTTTATTTATTTATTTGAGAGAGAGAGAGAGCATGAGCAGAGGGGCAGAGGGAGAGGGAGAAGCAGGCTCCCATTGAGTAGGGAGCCCAACTCAAGGCTTGATCTCAGGACCCTGGGATCATGACCTGAGCCAAAGTCTGATGCTTAACTGACTGAGCCACCCAGGTGCCCCTGTCTTAATTTTTTTTAAGTTTTTTTTTTATTCATTTCAGAGAAAGAGAGTGAGAAAGAGCACCAGCAAGGGTGGGGGAGGGGCAGAGGGAGAGGGAGAAGCAGACTCCCAGCTGAGCAGGGAACCCAACATGGGGCTTGATCCCAGGACCACAGGATCAGGACCTGAGCTGAAGGCAGATGCTTAACTGACTGAGCCATACAGGCGCCTCTATTTTGTCTTAACTTTTTCAATGTTACTTTCTTTAAGGCCTATGGTATATTGTCTATGGTTTGTTTCTTGTTTATTAAAGGTTTAAAAGGAATCATCCTCTCTAAATGCTTCTATTGCTGAGATTTCCTCAATCAGTTCTGCATTGTTAGTAAATATAAAGTTCAAAACAATATTTCCTGTTTGGTGCTTTCTCCTTCTTTCCTTGTCAGGTACTAAATTGTCAGCAACATTAAGACAAGAATTTATAAGTGTTTCTACTTTAAGAAAAAAAAATTCTAAAATATGTATCTAGGTGAAGTTCTTATCCCTACGATGTCTTGCCTCTGTAAGAATTGAGGTATTTTAAAACAGATATCTACCATATTCTCTGTCTTTCTGGGTAGTATATATATGCTTTAAAAATCACATTATTTCTCTGTCCTCCTTTAATCTTATAGAATGTTCACCACATTCTATACTAAGATTCTTAGATTTTCATGTGGGTGACCATTTTGATGAACAGTGTCATTCCACAATCCTTATTTTTTATTTCCTTCAATTATAATTTAATTATGAATCACATTTATGGTTGGCAGCATTCTAAGATGGGTCTGAAGATTCCCTCCTTTTGGTATATAGAACTTGTATAAGCCTTTCAAATATGATTACACCTATGAATACGATGAGGCATCACTTCTGTGAGTAGGTTACTAAACAGTTTTGACTTCGGGTTTTTTCTAAAGATTTTATTTATTTATTTCAGAGAGAGAGAGCATAAAAGAGAGAGAGAGGGAGAGAGAGCATGAGCCGGGGAGAAGGGCAGAGGGAGAGGGAGAAGGGAAGGCTGAGCAGGGAGCCTGATGTGGGCTCAATCCCAGGACCCTGGGATTATGACCTGGGCCTAAGGCAGACCCTCAACTGACTGAGCCAGCCAGGTGCCCCCAGTTTTGAATTCGAATTAATCCAAAGATAGTGGGCCTAGTATAATCAGGTGAGCTCTTTAAAAGAAGTGTCATAAAGACATTTTTGCTGACCTACAAGAAAGCGAGCATCCATGATGTGAACTGCTTATGGAGATCACATGACAAGGAAATGTGGGCAGCCTTGAGAAGATAAGAGAGGTCCCCAGCCAAAAGCCATTAAGAAAATGGGGACTTCAGGCGTACAACTAAAGGAACTAAATCCCACCAACAGCCAGTGAGTTTTATTTTGGTCCCCAGCAAATTCACTTTCTTTACTATTCTGAGCCTCCCACTACTACAGTTTAACAGTATTTTCCTAATTTCCCTGGTGATAAGAACCACCTAGTTGCTTGATAAAAACAAACAAAACCCTGCAAATTCCCAAGCCACACCCACACCTACTGAATAGGAATCTTTAGGAGGAGGGGCTTGATTAGCTGTTTTACAAATAATTCCTTCTAGTAAATCTTATCCAGGAAATATGGAAAATGCTGGCTTATACCATGGTCCAGAGAATCAGTTTATCTTGACACCAGCTGTGGAACCGCCTGAAAAACCACTATATCCTTCCAAAGTTTCCAAAATCATCATGTTCAACTGGTAAAAAATGAAAATTGCATCTATGTCCCCACCTCCTCCATTTCCTACCCTGAATTGGAAAATTACTGGAGATTTATTATTATTTTCTTCTGGTAATAACACATATTTTCCAATGCTTCATACTGTATTTGGATCTCTTCCTCTTCATCCCATTGGTGAGGGAAGTGTTCCCAACCTTACAGGGATGGCTGAACACATGACATCCAACACTGGACAGATGTGACTAACAGCAGTTTATTAATCACATATACTCACAGTCTAGGGGAGGAGGACACCACATGCCATGCAGAGCCACACGAAATGGGGTAGGGGTTTTACTCAGGAACCCAGTGAAGAACAAGGAGCTGTAAGAAATAGGCTTTGTAGTATCAGGAAGGTGGGGGCGACTCCTGGTGCCCTCAGGAGGATATGATTGATTTGTTTGAATAATTCCACAGGCTAATGGAGAACTGAAATGTGCTTCTCAGGGATAAGCAGGAACTATGCCTGGTTTCCTTGATAAGGATGGTTATTAGACTAGGGGACCTTATCTGTGGGAGCAGAGTGAGGAGGAAAACTTGTACAATTCGAGGCCCTCCCAGTTTTGCCAGATACCCAGGCAGCACATAATTTGGGGCCTTAATTTTATTGTATTTTTTATTTTTTTAAAGATTTTATTTATTTATTTGACAGAGAGAAACAGCCAGTGAGAGAAGGAACACAAGCAGGGGGAGTAGGAGAGGAAGAAGGAGGCTCCCAGCAAAGGAGCCTGACATGGGGCTCGATCCCAGAATGCCGGGATCAAGCCCTGAGCAGCTTAACGACTGAGCTACCCAGGCGCCCCTAAGGGGCCTTAATTTTAGGCCTTACACCACACACTAGCTCTGAGGAACAATGGCAGGGAAGACCCTCAGTATATCCTGAATATGTGTACCTGGAAGATAGTTTATGCCCCTTTAAACACGCTGGAGTGAATCGTTAATATATATTTACATGTAGTCATTTTTTGTTTGTAATATTTATAACAATAAAAAATCACGTTCCTGGATTCCCAGCTGAATGCATGTCATGCATTTATTTCTTGTTAAAATATCAAATTTTCAAAATTATTAATGGAGGAGGGTTATTAAACTATGTTATCATGTAGTTAGTTTAAGTCTGCTTTCAAAGTAATCTATTTCGATTGTACTTAAAATATCTTACAGATTGGAAACACTGAGAAGACTGTAATGCTTTAAATCAAATAAATTTGTGAGTCCTTCTTATTTCTTGGAAATTGTTAAAAGACGTATTTGTCTAAATAGATTTATCCCTGGCTCCAACTTCAGAAACAAAGAGCAGAAAGCCATTAGGGTTAGCTTTTTATTCTTCTAATAAGAAAAAAGTAGACAATTCTTTCTATATGAAAAAATATTTAGTCATAAATATTCTTTCTACTTTCTATATCACTTGGAAAGCTTTTTCAAACTGGACATATATGCTCTCTTCTTTTGCTCTCTTTCTGTTTCACCATGTGATGTTGCCCACTAGGGGAGAGTGTTTCCTCCCCTATACATAGCTTATAAAGAAGAAAAATAAAGCTATGTGTATCCGAACTCAGGGGAAGCCATCATTATTTGACATGTATTCCTATCCATAGTACCTTTACTGACTGGGAGCAGTGATCATAATTGCAATAAAAACAACTAAATGAAAAAACCTTAACTCTAGTGAGCTAAACTTGCAAACCTCAACTTATGCAGAAATCACAAACATCATGTATGTCAATGTAATAGTTGCAAATGTGAAACATGATCTAGTTTAAACCGTAATTAATCAGATATGGGCAATGGTTCAGAAATGTACTGCTTCTATTTTAAAGATGTTAAAATGTATTACTATATTAGCTTTGTGTTCTTAGAAATTTTTGGACACTGGGTGTATCCTGGAGGAATTTTGAAAATCAAAACCGACAATACATATTTAACTATCATAAACCATTCAGCAATTATGCTTAGCTGCTATAGTCTCATCCAATAACTCCACGATCTAGGAACTTCTGTGCATATTGAGATTCCTATGGAAGTTATAGCATTAATGAAATTGAGTTTTAAATTTCCCTAGGCTCAACCTAGACATTAAGAATATAAATGTAAATTAACAGAGAAGAACTAGCAGCCATGAATACTAACACTCAAATCACATTCATTTTCATTTAAATTTTACACAGACATCAGGGAAACAATTTCTCCTCCTTCCCTCCAGAGAAATTATATTAATAATTTTGGCAGCCTTCCTGTGAAGGAACAATGTGCAACATCTTTACATGACTTAGAAAACAGGCATACTGAAAACTAGCAGTTGATAGATCATGTTTGCTTTGCTTGTGGGGCACTTTTAGAGACTGAACCTAAATAAATAGGCTACTCCTGAGTTTAAGGAGATTCTAAGGTTCAAATGTATGAGTTGGCTATACTTACTAATCAATAACTGGTTAATGAAATATAGTAAGTACTACCAACTATAATAAAAAGGAAGCATAACTTAAATAGTTAAAACAATAAAAACTGTGCATAATGATATAAGTAGTAACTCCCCCTCCCCCTTTTTTCTAGAAGATTCTGCCACGACCAGAGGGTTGTGTTTCTTACATAGCTTTACTTGTCCTTCTTTCTTCCTCCTTTCCATCACTTGATGAACAAAAGGAAAGGGGAAAAGAGTAACAAACTGCTAGCTGTTTAGTGGTTAGTTTACTTGACATTTGGTAAAGGAATGAGTCTCCTATAGGTGGAAAGACAAGTCCAAGTAGTTTGGAGCTCCTGGGCAGACAAGCAGATACCAAGATCAGTCCCTGCTGACAGCAAAATGAAAGTTGTCCAGTGAGTGGTTCCATTCCAAAGTTGTTTATTTGAGACATGTATTTATTCAGTTAGGTATGGCTGAGTAGGACACTGAGAGCAAGAAGCTTAGCTTATGTGTCCTAGCTCTTAGGCCCTTCACTCAGGATAGGGATCTGATCCTGTTCATATGCCTCATAGGGCCTCCCTACCAGATTTCCCATTTGGATTCTCTTCTCTGACAAGAGATCATTCCTTAGTGTTACAGATAATTTTCCTCTGGGACATACATTGTTATATTTAAATTTTCACATAACAATAATCCAAATTCATATTTAATTTTCCACAGAATTCCTGATAGAGAGGTAGGGTCATTATAAAAAAAATCTGGGTAGGAGAAAGATATTCTCCAAAGTTCATATACATGAAAAATGTACAAAATGTTTTTTTACCTAAAAAAAATAAATAAAAACAAGAAGAATGAGAGAGGAAAGAGAAGGTCTTACTGGAGAGGTGTCAAAACATACTATAAAACTATATTAATATAGAATGATATTGTTCAGAGAAAGTCATTAAAATCATTGAAATAGAATTGAGGACTTTAAAAAGAGATGTGTAAAAGTATGTTAATTTTATTTATAATAAAATTGATTGAAGGATTGTTCACATGTAGTGTTACATTAGTTTCAGATGTACAACATAGGGATTTGACAATTTTATACATTATGCAATGCTCGCCATGTTAAGTATAGTTACCATCTGTCACCATACAATGTTATTACAATATGATTTATAGTGAACTTTAGATTACTAGAAAAAGATGAACCTGTTATAAAAGGTTTTGGGACAAATGGCCAATCAAATTGAGAAGAAAAAAATAGGCTATACCCTTAACAGAAACCATCAATAAAATAAACTTTAGAGTTATGATTTTTTAAATGTATTGAAGATAATAGAATAAAGGAATGGATACTTTTTAAATGCTACATGGCAAGGTCTTTTTAGGCAAAATGCAAAACCCAGACTCCATGAAGGAAACAACTGACAGACTTGGCAAAATCAAGTGATAGACTGAGAGAAGATATCAGCAATATATATAACAAAAGAGTAATATCTAGAATACATCAGAATTCCAACAAATCCACGAGAAAAGGAAAATAATCTGTTATAAAAATCAGAAAATGACAAAAGAAACTTTAAAAACAAAAGCTATATTAAAAAGTTCTACCTTACAAGTGATCCAGCAAATGTATATTAAAACATCTGTGAGATACTTTTGTCCATCAGATTTAAAATGGTTGATGATGACAGGGTGCCTGGGTCTGGGTGGGGCAGTCAGTTAAGCTTCTGACTCAGCTTCAGCTCAGGTTGTGATCTCAGGGTTGTGGATCTAGCCCCGTGTTGGGCTCCAAGCTCCTGCTCAACAGAGTTGGCTTGAGATTCTCTCTCTCCGCCTCCGCCCCTCCTGCTCATTCTCTCTCTCAAATAAATAAATCTTTAAAAAATAAATAAAATGGTTGGTTGATGATGTGCAATGTTGTTGAGTATAAGGGAAATGGACACTTTCAGACATTCCTGCTAATGCCTGTTTGAAGGGATATTGGCAATATCTGTCTTTAATCCATTAAATCCACTCTCGGAATCTCTTCTAAGGAATTTCTCAAAGAATTGCACAGAGATTTATAATGAAAAAAAAGAGAATGAATTCATGAATGTTTATTGCTTTATTTGTAAAAGGAAATAATTGGAAACTACCTGGGTGTCCATCAGTAGAAAATGGTTAAATAAACTACAGGTCATCCACAAAATGGAAGACTATGCAGCTGTTTAAAAAATGAGGTAGAAGGTTGCCTGGGTGGCTCAGTAAGATGAGTGTCTGCCTTCGGCTGAGGTCATGATCCCAGGGTCCTGGGATGGAAACCCACATTGGCATCCCTACTCAGTGGGGAGCCTGCTTCTCCTTCTCCTTCTGCCACTCCCCTTGCTTGTGTGCTCTCTCTCTCTTTCTCTGTGTCAAATAAATAAATAAAATCTTTTAAAAAAATGAGGTAGATTATAGGTACTGACCTTGCTATATTTTTAAGTAGAAAAAGCACGTTTCAGAATCCTGCATATAATGTGATCCAATTAGGTAAGGGAAATGCATATAGCATATTTATATACATAATTGTGTAGAACCAGGACTAAAGAAATGCATACCAAATTGCTGACAGTGTGAGTAGGAGCAAGACTAAGGAGAGCTATAGCAGAGTGGTTAAAAGCATAGCCTCTGGGGTCAGAGCATTTAGTGACTCTGCTACTTATTAGCTATGCGACCTTGGCAAGTTTTGTAACCTCTTTGTGCCTCAGTTTCCTTCTCTACAAAATGGTGGTATTGCTGCTTAGCTAGAAGACTTGTTGTGAGGATTAAATGAGCCAAGGTATGTAAAGCATTCCAAATAAAGCCTGGCACATAGTATAAGCTTACTGTGTAAGAGTTTGCTATTTTTTTAAGGTTTATTTATTTATTTGGGGGGGGGAGGGGCAGAGGGAGAGGGAGAGAGAGAATCTCAAGCTGACTCCATGCCAACTGCTGAGCCCAACCTGGGGCTCAATCCCACGACCCTTAGATCATGACCTGAGCCAAAATCAAGAGCCAGATGTTTAATCACCCAGGTGCCCCAAGAGTTTGCTATTATTATATTCCTTAAATATTTTGCAGTGAGAATGCATTCATGGATTTCATATGTAGCAAAAAAGAAACAAGAAAGAGAAACTAAAATGAGAACGGGACAGAAATGTTTCTAAATGAAGAAGGAAAAAAGGAAAGATTATACCATCTACACTGTCATTTTAACTACACCACAACCCAACAGAACACTGAATTTGTAATAAGTTTTATCTTAAATTGTGCCTATGGTACAAAGAAAAGCTAGGCTACAATACTTTACAGCTCCCCCAAAAGAGGAACAGTCTAGGGGCGCCTGGGTGGCTCAGTTGATTAAGCGTTTGCCTTCAACTCAGGTCATGATCTCAGGGTCCTGGGATCGAGTCCCTCATTGGGCTCCCCACTTGGCGGAGAGTCTGCTTCTGACTCTCCCCTCTGTCGCTCCCCTCTGCTCGTGTTCTCGCTTGCTCTCTCACTCTCTCTCTCTCTCAAATAAATAAAATCTTAAGAAAGATGAACAGTCTATTTCTCTGGTCCTGATTTTCTCTGAAAGACAGAACACAGCAGAAATAACATTGTATGTGTTCTGGAACCTAGGCTTTTCCAGGCCTTGTAGCTTCTATATTTGCTATCATCGTGGAACGCTGCCCTGACACCAGCATATAAAGCAGCTGGTGTAGCCTACTGGAGAATGAGAGACCACGTGGAAAAGAACAAACACTTGAAGCACCCAGACGACACCCAGTGCCTATTGCCAGATGCATGGGTGGGGCCACCTCCTACCTTTCAGCCCAGATAACCTTCCAGTTGAATGACGCTGCATGAATGTGCCAAGGAAAAACCAGCAGAGAAAATGTGTAGTTAATCCATAGAATCATAAGAAATGATAAACTGCTGTTGTTTTAAGCCACAAGGTTTTAAGGCTTTTTAGGGCTTAAGCTTCATTGTCATACAAGAATAGTTAACCGATGCAGAGGATATGAGATCTGATGGAGAAAGGCCATATGGAGAGAGAGACCCAGATGCCTTAGTTGTTCCAGCCACCCCAGTTGAGTCAGTAGACATGTGAGTTAGGCCATGTGGGATAAACCCAGTCTTAGGTGACCTGTCAACTGAATACAACTACAGCGATCCCTGACAAGACCAGCAGAAAAAAAAATTCCCATGTAATTCATAAAATTGTGAAAAATGGTAAAACGTTTTAAGCTATGAACTTTTGGCATAATTTGTTACGTGGCAATAGATAACTGACACCACATCCAAGAAGCCTAATTTACCAAGGACATAGAAAGAATCTCTTCTAATCAAGCCCTGTGTTGGGCTCTTTGCTAGGTGTGGGGCCTGCTTGGGATTCTCTTTCTCCCTTTCCCTCTGCCCCTCCCAGCCCCTCACCCCTGCTTGCATGCTCTCTCTCTCTCTTAAAAAAAAAAAGAAAAAATCTCTTTTAAACACACTGTTACCTCTTAGACATTCCCATGGCATGGACTAAGTAAAGATGGTGCTAAGTCAAGGCACCAGATTTTGTTTTATTTATTTTAATTTTTTTAAATAATTTTTATTTTGTTATATTAGTCACCAGGAGGGCACATATTACCTGGTGCACTGGGTGTTATATGCAAATAATGAATCATGGAACATTGCATCGAAAACTGGGGATGTACTGTAAGGCACCAGATTTTAAGAAAATTTCCTGTATGAGGTAGGAAACTTGAATTCTAATTAAACTTGACCAATAAAACATATTACATATTTCTCTTAATTCTTCTCATTATTTTAATCCTTTGTTTTAGTTATAAAGTTGTTAAATTCAAAACTTTTCCCTAGTTCTTTTTTTAAAGATTTTATTTATTTGAGAGAGAGCGCACACCAGTGGGTGGGGGGGAAGGGCAGACAGAGGAGGAGAAGCAGACTCCTTGCTGAGCAAGGAGCCTATTGATTACGTGGGACTCAATCATAGGACCCTGAGATCATGAACTGAGCTGAAGGCAGACGCTTAACCGATTAGGCCACCGGGCACCCCTGCCAGTTATTTCTAAAGGACCTACTGTATATAATCAAGATATGTAGGACATGCTCCTGCCCTCAAAGAAATAAAAGTACAACAGGAGAAATAAGCATCTAAATAAATAACTATAATACAGAGGAGGATGGGATAAGGGACAAGAGAGGACAAGTGCTTTAGCAATTCAGAGGAAAGAGCATTTCAGGAGGAAAGTTCAAAGAGCACTTTTCTTTTTATGTTAAGTCAGCCAGAGAGCACTTCTTGAAGAAAGGGAGTAATGGATAGGAATCTGATAAATATGAATAGACAGCTAGAAATGGAGAAGAAAGGGCATCCTGGGCAGATGTATGAGTGTTTTAAACTAATTTTTAGACTTTATTTATAATAGTATTTGAATGAAAGGACACACTGTCCCATTGTAACCAAGTCTCCATCTGATGGCCTATGGAATAAACTATACACAATCCCAAGACAGACAGACAAAGCTGTAGTAGCCTGAAGCATCTAGAAATTCAACCAAGATGTCAGGTATCCTAGAAAATTGATGAATCTACTTTGTGGTGATAGGTGAGTTTTGCCTATGCTCATCCTGTGATTGGAATTCCTTTGGTGATAAAAGAAGGTGGTCCTAGAGGAGTATGCCTTATTAAAATGATTATTACTGAAAAAGCATGTTTCTAGCATATCTTGAGATAAATAGAATCACACCTTTAAAACGAAAGGCAAGAGTAGGTATAAGACTTATAAGGAGGTGCGCCTGGGTGGCACAGCGGTTAAGCATCTGCCTTCGGCTCAGGGCGTGATCCCGGCGTTATGGGATCGAGCCCCACATCAGGCTCTTCCTCTATGAGCCTGCTTCTTCCTCTCCCACTCCCCCTGCTTGTGTTCCCTCTCTCGCTGGCTGTCTCTCTCTCTGTCAAATAAATAAATAAAATCTTTAAAAAAAAAGACTTATAAGGAAGATTAGTTATATTTTTATATTTTTAATAATAGCTTTCTAGTCACAAATTAATATGTGTTTATTATGGAAAATAAAATATACAAAATATAAAAAAGAAAATTAAAACCACTAACAAGCCCATGAATCACTATTAACATTATAATTTATTTTTCCTGCTCCTTTCCCCATGCATCCATTTGTAAATATTTTAGTTTTAGTCAATTCATAGAAACATGAGATTATATGCTTTTGTAATCTCCCATTTTCCCACTTAAAAAATATATTGGGGATCAGTTCAGTTTTAAAGAAGTTGAGTTTGGGTTAATTATGAGGTAGTAAGAAAGAAATATCCAGCCAGTTGTTAGAGATGGAGCCTGGGAGGAATGTTGGGACAGGGCTATGATCTGGAAGTTATCGAACTAGAAGTAATTGTTGAAACCTGGAAATGGGATGAGATCATCCATACTTTTTCCAAGTGTGGGTTACTGGGTTAAGAAAGCAATTGATTTGCTTGGAATAGAATAGATAATTTCAAAATGCATCACACAGCAGTTGTAAGTGATCGTTCTGGATTGCAATATAAAAATCAATTTCTTATTGTGAATCTAAAGATTGAGACTCTATAAAGAGTAAAAGACACTGATAAGAATGAAACCACAGCCAGTTTTAAGAAAAGATCAATGGTTGGCATTGGTCTCTGGACCCCTATACTCAACTCTTCAAAATTTTTGAAGACCCCAAAATCCTATTGTCTTTGTGGGTTATCTCCATTGATATTTATGTAGCTGAAGTTAAAACAGACAGAAATTAAATATTTATGTATTGATGCACTTAAAATAACAGTAGTAAACTCATTACACGTTAATAAATAAGACTTTTATACTACATTTTCCCAAACAAAAAATTATTGAGAAGAGTTATAATGTTATCTTTAATTCCTGGCTTAATAGAACACAGCTAAATTCTTCCTGCTTTTACATTCAATTAATTGATGTACTTTTGTAAGAGTATGTGAGTGAAAGGCAAATAATATCTTAATATTATTACGAAAATAATTTTGGCTACACAGGTACCCTACAATTCTCTAAGGAAATCCCAGGAGTCTCTGGATCATAGAAAGGTCAAGAACAATAAGGATGGGGAAAGGTTTATAATTTGAGTGTCAGCAAGTACAAAGACTTGATTGAGATCCACTGAACTGTAAATCAAACCATATCACACCTTCCTGGACTTCCCACTGTCCTTAGGGCAAAGTCAAAAATCTTTATCAAGGTCCCTAAACCCATGTACGATTTTGCTCTTTTCTGCCTGTCCTGCCTCATATTATGTCATTCATCCTCCCCACCTCCCTTCCACTTCATTTTTTTAAAGATTTATTTATTTATTTATTTATTTATTTATTTATTCATTCATTCATTCATTCATTTACGAGAGAGACAGAGAGAACAGCAGGAGGGGTAGAGGAGAGAGAATCTCAAGCAAACTACCCCCTGAGCACAGAGCCTGATTCCATGATGCTGAGATTATGACCTGGGCCAAAATCAGGAGTCAGGAGCTTAACTGACTGAGCCACACAGGGGCCCCTCCTTCCACTCACTACACTCCAGAGGCGCAGGCTGTCCTTGCATTTCTTGATGTTGCCAGGATATTTCTCACATCAAATACTGTAGATTCTTTTCTCTGTGCCTGGGATGTTAACTACTACACATTCTCTAGGCCTCCAATTAGTAGCCACTTCCTCAGGGAAGCCTATCTAACCACTCCAACCTCAATCTAAATTGTGTCTCCTCTGTTGTTCCCTTGCCAATAGTGTTCTTTTCCTTCAGAGCATTCACCAGTTTAGAGCTATGTATCTCGCTGTGGGATTGGTTATGTCAGTCTCCTATCAGTGGACTATAATCTACGCAAAAACAGGAACAAGTGTGTTTTGTTTACCACTTTGTTCCCCAGTATTTAGCACTGAATAGGCATGTACTAGGTATTCTATAAATCTTTGCTTAACCAAAGTATAAATGAAAGAATGAAGACACATATGGGAGCCTGTTTCCTTAGTCTGAAAAGAAATTATTCATGTTTATTGTGTTGCATGGAAAATGATAAGATTCTAGTTCCCAATTTTCATATAAAATGCATTTAAAATCTGTTTATGATAGACTATCCTAATAATTGTTAGCATCTAATAGCAATTGTTAATGTATGTGGCTATAAAAAACTTCTTATGGCTGTTATTAAGCATGCATTTTAGAAGCACTAAATGCTTTAGTTATTTCAATACAAATTAATAGTTACCTGGAAGTCAATCATGATAATAATTCACTTAAAAGGTTATTATGATGAGGTCACAAAGTTAGAGAGAAGTTCAAGTGCATTTAAATGCCAACAGAACAATCCTAATTGTTCTATATTCTTTTCAAATTCTCTTTCTGGAGTGTAATTTCATCTCTCAAACAGAAATCATGGTACATTTTGAAATCAATATTTCCCCTCTTCAACAACTGTGATAGTTAAAAAGTGCCAGAAAGTAATACTCCTATAGTTAAAAAGTGCCAAAAAGTAATATTCTTAAAAGTATTTTCAATAAAAAGACAAACACTAGCATAAAGCCACCTTTCAAACCTGCAAGGGAAGGCACTACATTATCTTAATGAGGGTAGAAATTATTGTTATTGCCATATTTTTATGTGTATGTGTATCAAATATAAGTGAATTTCATGTGCTATTGTATGTGTATGTGTATCAAATATATGTGAATTTCATGTGCTATTCTTTTCATTGTCTGTAATTTTAAATTTAGCAATTATTTGAATCCATTATAGCAATAATGCAAATGAATTGCCACTGCATCCTATTGAGAAGTCTTGGTTTCTGAAGGTTATGATTAATCTGTATCAGGGATACATTTTATTTTGAGAGTAAGGTGCAGGAGCACTGATGGAGCCTTTCCAATGAGGCATATTCTGTATGAATGTACACTTCCGGGAGCAGAGCTTTCTATGTGGAATACAAAGTGACTCGCTGAAGCCCAAAGGGGGGAAAAGTATTTTGCTTCTTGGAACTCTAGTCAGAAAAATGGATCTTCAGGATTCATTTGGATATTAAATAGAAATAGGTAAAGAGAAGACTTTTTTTAAAGATTTTATTTATTTATTTGATAGAGAGAGAGACAGCCAGCGAGAGAGGGAACACAAGCAGGGGGAATGGGAGAGGAAGATGCAGGCTCCCAACAGAGGAGCCCGATGTGGCGTTCGATCCCAGGACTCTGGGATCACGTGCTGAGCCGAAGGTAGATGCTTAATGACTGAGCCACCCACGCCCCAGAGAAGACTTTGATTGGCTTGTCAGTTGTTCCCTTGAGCCTCACTCGAGTGTGTGAAAAAAAAAAGTGCCTGACTCTGTTCTGAACAGATGGATGCAGAATCCTGGCCACCAACTGTTCACATCCAGGCTCATGTGAACTTCCTCCAATGTGGCTGCTCTCCCCAGAGGGGCCCACAGCCGGCCAGAAATGGGCACTCCCTAGCAGCAAGCTGGTGATTGCAATTTTACAGCTCTGTTTATGGAAAGTGTTTGGGTAGAAAATCATTAAGCTACCTCTGCTGTTTCCAATCATTGTAGCCAAAAGTTAAGGTGCCAACACCATTCATAATCTCTGGTAGCTGATCTCTGGATGACATTGTTACCAGTTGCAACCAGAAATAATGGTGCACCACAGGTACGTACTGAAAGTGTGCCTTTGAAAACATCTTCCCATCAGACAAGCAACCAAACAAAACTCCTTCATTTCAGATAGTTCCCATCGATTTTCTTTATGTAATTGTTATTGACTTTAGTCTTTCTAATATTATTGTACTTACACTCTTACTTATGAGGGTACTTAGAAACAAGATTGAAATGAGTGATATTCTCCATTATGCATTCTTTGCAGAGAATGAAACCTATGGATTAAACAAATACATTTAAAAAAATTAAGGCCAGAACATCTAAATATTGTTCTCTAGTACTGAATTGTTCTAGGTACATGGTAATGGCCACTCAATATATGCTTGTCTATTAGTGAATTGTTCACAAATCTTTGAACATCTCTTAGCTCAAGTCTCAATTTCTTTACCTATTCCCAGTGCTGGCACAGTTCCTGGAACATAGTAGATCCTCCATAATCATTTGCTGAATTAAATTTATGTAATTACATTAGTTCTGAGAATAAATGTATAAAGGTGTATGCATACATGTGTGTGGTTTAGGTTAATGAAAAGGCATATCTCTTAAAATTGCTAGCAAATTATTTGAATAATATAATCTAGGCAACTGAATAACTGTCCTATACAGATTGCATGCTCCATTACAATTGGTTATATTTTTCCTTTACATTGGGCATTCTGAAACTGGCAATTTAGTGTGACTTCTTCCTGATATCCACATTTGAAATAGAAATTCTTGCTCCCATGAGCAAAGGGACTTGAAAATTCTGCAACTTCCTGCTACTTAAATGTGTCTAGGGAATCCCTAAAGTTGGATGAAGGCTTTAGGAAATCCACCTACAGTATCAGGTTGTGGACTTCCAGAAGCAGTAAATCAGTTCTTTGGAAAGGAAGAAAAGTTGACAGAGCCCTCTGTACTTTGGAATTAGAAATGGAAACAATGTTTTTGAAGGAACTAAAGGGAGACAGCTGTAGACCAAATGCATTAAGGACTCCGGGGAGTTATCGAAGACCAGTAAGGAAAATGAGAGGGAAGAACGTGAGAGAAAATACAAAGAGAAGGCAGCAGAGGAGAGAATTTTTAAAAATGATTAAAAGGACTGTCGAATTGCCGAGAGAAACAAGCTGAATTTCCTTTTCTGAAATTCCTAGTTATTAACTACCCCTTCTTTCCTGGGTCTTCCAAAAGAGTAACAAAAGAGACAGCAAGTGTGAGAGTGAGATGATCCTGGTTTTAAATCCTATATTCTATTTCCATGGCTGTTATGGTTTGTCCACCTCCCATTCGATCAGAATTTCCTTTTCATGTATGAGTTCTTTCCTCAATCATTGGTTACAGAATTTCCTTAGACTCAGTGTTTCGAGTCGCTGGAGAAGTGACTGACCAGATGTTTCTTTTTCCTCCTTCTAGAACTCTTAGTTGGGAATTGAGGAGGTATCCTGAAAGTCTTTCCCTCCACAGTTCAGGATTCTGGTAGTTCCTAACGAGAATCTTTCTTTTGTTTAGGATATTTATATATGTTTTATACATGTTTTTGTTTTGTTTCAGAGGAGGGTAGAGGGTTTGGGGAAGGTTCCTTTACATACTCGTGGCAAGACACAGGTTTTACAGCCATGCCTTCTCCCGTTGCTTTTTCAACAGCCCAGGAGAGATGGTTCTGGAAGCCGTTGCTATCCCCCCCCAGAGTCGAGTTGTCATCTTTTGTTTCTTTGTTGGCTGAGCGGTGGGGTGGGGTTGGGGGTGGGGTGATGAACGGCAGGGATCCAAATGATTCCTGCCCAAAGCTGAAGGCGGTGTTGGAAAAGGGACGAAGGGGAAACAGCTCTTGATTCCCAGATTCTTTCCCCGAGTGTTCAGCTCGATATATTTTATTTCCTCCCCTCGGTGGTGTGCCGGGCTTACAATGCACCCTCTTTGCAAATACCTGTATTAAAAACCAGGAGGATGGGAACACACGGTTCCGAGATCTCCCCCTGGCGTCACCCTATACTACCTCTCTTTCGGAAACCGAATCCGCTCCCCCCTGCTCAGGAGCGCAGAGACCATACAGACCGGAAGCCGTCCTCGCGCAGCTGCCACCACCCAGGGTGTAGAACAGCTGGAAGCTTTGGTGCGCGCCCACCACGCCGCGAGCAACTCTTCTCGGTAATTAGCGCCCGCCAAGGCTCCAAATGAGCCTTACTGCAACCCCTAGCGGGCTCTCAACTCGGCAATAGCTTCTCGCTTTCCTGTCCCTGCTCTTGCGGAGAAAAATTACAAACGTGCGTGCACACATACACATTCACACACGCCCTTCTTTCTTCACTCAAGAAGACCATCAGTAAACGTCTTCCTCCCAAAGAAGGTTCGACTCTTCGCGCTCTCTTTTCTTTACCCAGAGGTTAGCAGTACCCGCGAACACACGCGGGGCTCTCTTCGCTGCTCTGCGCGCCCCCTACCTGCCTACGGCGGGGGGGGCGCTGGGGGGGGAGGGGGGCTGGGAGGATGCAAGACTCCTGTTTCTCCAGTTGGTGCAGCTCCCCTGGCTCGGCACTTGGTATCTCCCACGGTTTTGCTCTCTCCGGGAAGCCGGGAAGGAGAAGGCGACTGTGGGCGTTGCCACCGCCCTTGCCGGAACCGGAGCCAAACTCCAATAGGGCGCCAAAGCTTCCCTCTTAAGGCTCACATCTGGCACAGCCGTGCAGATGTTGGCAGCCGGAGAGTTCCTCCACGCGAGGCACCCCAAGTCCTGAGCATGCCCAGTAGGACTCCTAAGGCTCCCGAAGCGAGTTTCTGGACATGTAGATTCCGCTTTTCCGCTTTTTAGAGGAAGCTGAAGAGGGTGGGAAAGGAGGGATCCAAGGCTTGGGGCAGCGCGCTGGTTTCGCCCGGGTACGTGCCGTCTTGCCCGGCGGGGTGAGGGGCGGAGCTGGTTGGGGAGTCCAGGGACCAGGGCGGCCTGGCAGGGCAGGAGCTGGAGCGCTGCC
The DNA here is from genome assembly GCF_002007445.2 of Ailuropoda melanoleuca. Lineage (NCBI taxonomy): Eukaryota > Metazoa > Chordata > Mammalia > Carnivora > Ursidae > Ailuropoda > Ailuropoda melanoleuca. Next base: position 88,399,215 of record NC_048238.1, on the reverse strand, counting down.
CCTCCCCCCCCAAAAGACATTGCCAGTGCTGAGCTGACGCGCCGCCAGAGGCTGCGGGTGGCCGGCCTTGGCGCGCTGGGGTCACACTGTCAGCTGGTGGCAGTCGGCGGTGCTTGCTCTCACGTAGACGGACTCGAGAGAGCTTGCAGCTTGTGGGTCACTTACGCACGCACTCAAGGGCTTGGCTTTTCAGGAAGGCGGGGGAGAGGGGAAAAGGAGGAACCCAAACAATTTCTCTCGCTTTCTCGCTTTCTTTTCTTTCTTTCTTTCTTTTCTTTCTTTCTCTTTCTTTCTTTTGCCAAAGTTATACTGGCAAGAGACTTTACATTCTTTCTAAGTCAGTCCTGAGGCTTTACACAGCGCAGCAGTGATCACGCTCCTTTGTGTGTGTGTGTGGTGTGCACGCGCGTTTGTGTATGTCATGACTATGAAACACCGTCCCAGGTTGATCTTGGGGATGACAAACATTTCTCCGAAACCCCTATCTCACCTAACCCTCGGGGGTTAAAAAAAAATGCTAGTCATAAGAGTCCCCTGGCCAGGAACTCATTGTGGTACAAAATCTAAATTTTGTTGATTCATATTTCTTTCCTCTGCTCCCATCTTCAGCTTTCTCCTTCCCTCTCTCCATCCTCTAACACCCTGATCTTTCTCATCTCGACTTCCTTTCCTCTGCCCCTTACCTGCTCCCTTAGTCCTCCTCCTCCTTCTGCTCCTCCTCCCTCCCCCCATCTCAGCTGCGGCTAAAACCTGGAGTCTTGGGGAAAAAGAGGAAAAAAAAAAGCCTCGGCTGTAGAGCTGTCAAACCGGGCATGCTCAGTAGACAGGGCAGGTTTTTTGGTCTCGAGTAGCGGAGAAACATTTTTTGCACCACCGCTACCAGCCTTAGAGCGCGGCGGCGGCGGCCACGGCAACATCAGCACAGCCATCAGCCGTGCAGACGCCCGACACCCGGGAGCGCGGCCGGCTCAGTCTTAGCCCGGAGTTCACCTCCGAGTTCCCCGGGGGCTGAGCTCACCCCTTCTGCTCGCACACACACGCACACTCTTTCACTGACACACACGCGTATACACACTCTCGCACACACACGACCCCGGGCGCAAGCACCCTCCTGGCAAGGATCTTCCGCTGGCGCGGCAATAGCCAGGTTCGGTCCCTGCCCCCGGCGGCTCCGGCTGAGAGCACCGCCGCCGCCAGCCAGAGGAGAGCGATGCGGGGGCCCAAGCGGCAGCTCGAACAGTAATGTGGATTTACAGTCGTTTCCCTCAGGAACCGGCTGAGACGCCTGAAGTCCCGGGCACTGGCGGCGCCCGGCGGGGCTGAGCACCTGGAGAGGGGGCGGGGGACCGCACCTGGGGACGCCACCGAAACTTGCGCCTGGACTAGGTAGGTGCGTTTCTCCTGTCCTCAGTTCCTTCCCTCTGGCTCGCGCCTCCCACCCCAAGGACTCGGGCGAACTTCGCCCCGAGGCTGCAGGCGACGGATGGCGGCTCCGGGCTGTGAACCGCGCGGGCTGTGTCCGCCCTGGGAGTCTTACCCGAGGTTGCAGAACCTTCGCTCCTTCTTTTCTGGGTTTCCTCCGGGCCCAGGGCTCTGGACCACTCGGGGGAGGCGGGAGGTCGGCCTTGTTCGCAGTTCAAGCTTCCAGTGGGCCCTGGGGGCGCTGCCTTCGGGGGCTCGCTGGGCTTTACAGGCGACACTTTCTCCAACCAACTCCTCCGGTTGTGAAAGGGGGGCCCTCGCCTAGGCTCTCGCGCAGAGCCGGGGCGCTCTAACAAGTGGACCTGGACGCTGGGAAAGCGGGGGTTCGGTCCGAGAATAGCCTCTTCTCCGACATCCCTCTCACCTGGAGCTTTCGCCCGTGGCTCCGCCACTTGGGTCCCGCTAGTGTTGTCTCTCCGAAAGAAGATGCCCAGGGGCTAGGACGCACTTTAGTACCTGTTTGCTTCTGAATTTCTCTTTGAACCTCACTCGGGGAGCCCAGATTCGGGGGGTGGGGGGGACTCTAGAACTTCCTTCTAACCTACGCCGTCTGGGGCCCCACCCGATGCGTCCTCCCTATACTCCAATCGTTGTCAAAAGAAACAGTCATTACGCAGTAGTCGGTGTTCTGGGAGCCGTCGGTGTTGGCTTTAACCACGCGCTCAGCTGCGCGGGTTTGTGTGTGTTTTTGCGTTTCATCCTGAGACGTGGTCCCGGGAATCTAGTATCCGCTAGTACATCTGCGGAGCGCCAAGTACCCTCTAGGCATGCCTGGAGAAATGTAACCTCACTTTCTTCCACTCCACAACGGGCGGGTTGACAATTCAGTTTTAGGATGCTTTTCCTAAAGGTGGTGAAGGGAGAATGTTAGCGAGACTTGGTGAGTGAATGTGTTTGCAGTCAGGAGTGTATTTAAACATTTCAGCAAACCCAGTGCAGCCAGTTGTTTACAATTGCGGAGACAGAAGATCTCACTCCACTAGTAGATGTTGTCTCGACATCTATTTCGGCACGGGGAGAGTAGGGCAGGGGCGAGGGCTGGTTTGCAGCTCGTGCTTGCCGTCCGCAGCTTCGGATTTAGCAGATCTGCATCACTGCTGCTGGCGATATGCTAATATGTATAGGAAAGCTCCACATTTTCAATATGAAGCAGTTGGTCAGAAGCCGCCTTAACTTTCCCGGGTTCCCCCCCCCCCGGAATGTTAATCCCGAGGTGTATTTGAGGTGGCCCAAAGACATACGAAAAGAAGTTTCTGGTGCTATGTAAGGGCAATTAGTAGCCATTCGGTTTTAGAAACCAAAAGGAAACGAAATACCCCAGTGGACTCTAATAGGTACTGTTAATTAACATTTAATTGATCGCATTTGTGGTAAGGGTCACAGACAGCTTCCTTGAATTTTAGATTGTTGTTCTATGATTACAACTAACAAACCAGGTATTGTACTGTGAGAATCAGTCGCTACTCTTAACCTGTTTGGAGAAGACATTGCAAATGTCTGCTCTATTATTATCTTTTGGCTGAAATATCCTGGTTCATCTTCTTAGTCCGAAGACGTTCGATTTGGAGCATAGGGTACTTAAGTGCTGCCCAGAAAGAGTACAGTCTAAGAAGGAAAGCCTTTTTTTACTAAAAGGAGAGCCACAGCTTTATGTTATGCTCCATGATTACCCAGCATTTGCTTGTTTGCTCAACACCCCCTCTTTGCTTTTCATATATCCAGTGTGGGGGAAAATGAATTTCTCTAAGACATAGTATGTGTCTTAAAGTAAATAATTGGGAAAGCAGAATCCTAGTTTTGCCATTTTGGTCGAAGTTTATAAGACTTTTTGGGTGATGTATTAACTAATTTACTATTGCAAAGTTTTGTGGGTTTTTTTAAAGGTAGTTGAAAGCTTTCAAGTATGCCCAAGTAATGTTGGAAGGTTTTAATGATAATAAAAGACACAAGATACATTTGAAGAGGGGTTCAGGTAATTTCCAAAACGAATACATGCTTTAAATGTTAGTTGAAAGTTCTCAGATTGTCCCCCAGAATGTTTTTGATAAACAGGTGTTTCTGGAAAACAACTCTACAAAGAGATTTTGACATTTGCATAATAAAATTAACAGAATCTAGTCCCTAGAACAATGCCAGACACAGTAGAAAAATGAATATTTTTAATACATGAATTAGTATTTACCATTAGTTCTAGGCCCAGTTATGAACATAATATGTAATGAGGCTGAAGGAAAGAAAGCTTTGTATAATCATTGTGCTGTAAGGGTGATTAAGCGAGGCTCCAAATACTCAAACACATAGGAGTGTTAAAAAGTAAAATCAGATTGTGTGTAATTAGAGTCTCATTCAAAGGCCTAATTCAAAGTCCAAGTCCGAATACCCTAGAAGTCTCATTGTTCCAATTCAGCTGTCATATAATAACACTGACATAATCATAGTTTCCTTTATAGTCATTGTACCTTTCTGATGCCTTTAATATAAAGATTCTTGCTGAAGCAGAACAGCTCAGTATTTAAATTTATTCTGTACAATATTACTTTAAATCATCAAACTGCAAAATATTCTTTTGACACGTTGCCTCTGAACTTTATTTTCCATGACAGTCTTAAAAACTTGGAAGTGGTAAGAAGGTTCAGTATTAATTAATATAACAAATTTTTTTCCATTCTGTTAGGGATAGCCATTAGAATCCATGAAATTTTTGCTTGAAGCTTGCTTTGCCCAAATGTCCATCAGTTTCAGTTTTTAGTTATCAAGTGCTTAGTATAGGTTATGGTTAATAAATCCCCTAAGGTTTCCCAAACTATTTATTTTTTTATTTACCCACTCACTGACTGACCTGAGGTCAAAAGACGACTAGTACTTTGCATGCTAATGGTTTTTTTTAATGAAAACAAATTTTTTGTAGTACTCACATATTCTCTCACTCATGTACACACACACACTCTATCTCTAAAGAATGCCATGCATCATACATAAAACATGTATAATAATTTTATTAGAATTCTCTATATTTTTTTAAATTCCTGTCACTTTACCCTCAAAAGTAGTAATCCATGCACACTTAAAAAGAAAAGATGTTTCCCCTCATTTACCATTTGGAATAAAGGTTTGAACTGGATTACTAGCACAACTACAGGCAAATTAAATGATGAAGAATATTGTAAGGAAGAGTATTTAGCAGTTCTGATCAACAGCATATATCCATAGCTGGGAATGTAGCTGCTGATTATAAAAAATTAAGAAGAATCAAATTCAGAACTGTTTCCATATACAATAAGTGCTTTAAATCATCTGCAGTTTCTGTGTATTAGATTAAATCACTATTTTGAATGTAGATTACTATTATTTTTCCTTCCCCTAAAAGGTAAAACATTCTGAATCCTGGCTTAATATATTATTTCTATTTCTGTTATCCTAGCTTAATATATTATTTCTATTTCTTTCTGTTTTCCATTGATTTTTTTTTTAGAACTGAGGAAAGTAAATATCAAATAGAACCAGTGAGAACCGTGCTTAGTTTGAGCAGATGAATGCTAGAAAAGGTTTTGCACATCTTTTGATTATTCCTAATAACCTTGGTAGTCCAACCATAGGTGTCTCTTCAGTATGTGGTACTCTGTTATGACAATTATATAATGTATAGAGATTTTGTAGTTTGCTAGATGCATGGTGGTACAATTTAGCAAGACCAATTCTAGATGCATGGTGGTACAATTTAGCAAGACCAACAAAATTGCTTACATTTGGAACCCATGAAATATAAGGCTGAAGAAATTGGAATTTGATGGCATAAACAGAAAATTACTGTATAACAATATTTAATCAATTGGACTGCTAACATTTTCGTGTATAATCAAAGAAAACTAGTTTTATTTGGAGATAGTAAATATTTTTACAGTTGATGTTGAATCCCTAATCTTTAAAAATTAATAATTTAGAGTTTGATAAATAAAGCCTGTTAAATTCTTATGTAACTTTAGGACTCATTTCTAGACCTGGAAGTATAATCTTGGATAATTTACAATTTTTTAAAAAATCTGACTTTTACTTCCTGTCCAAGCCTCCACTTTAGGTAAACAATAGCATATGGTGAAACATGCATATATGCCAACTAACCACTACGTCTTGGATGATGTTTTCAATGTGATGTAATGATTCTGAAATATTGGGTTCTCCATTCCCACCCTACTCTAACTGTATGAGTGAAGAAGTTAATTGGAAAATGGACATAGGAAAATGTGTTAAATAGTCTCTTTATATTGGTGAGTCACCCCCAGTGAAGCTTTTATTCTGAGCCTTCATACCTGTGTTTATGGTAGGGATGTGCCAAGATTAGTATTTTTTTTTCTGGGTGCTGATGACAGGGCTCTGTGGCTCTTATCTCAAATATGTGAGTGAAAAGTTCTGTCAACCATCCAGCTGTTTGGGGTAATGCAAACAAACATCTGGTTGGTTGAGAGAATTTTTTACTTAGTCTCTGGATGTTTGGAGTCATTTAACAGGCTGATGAATCTTAATATCTATGCCAAAAGAAAAAAGAAAAAGAAAATGAAACACTTCAAAATAATGTAGAGTACCTTAAACACTCTCGGATTACTATAAAATACGTAACGGACTGTATGCCATCCTGAATCTACAGCCTTCTATGAAATGTGTAAGATGTTGCTTGCATCCCTTAGCAATTACAAAAACAGAAACACACTGGCCTTTTCAACAAGCCAGGAAATTAAAAACTTTAACTTCAATTCTACCTCCCCCCCTACGCCCCCACTACTGATTCATCAGTTTAAAGAAATCAACTTAAAGAGTTTGATATGTTGGCTTCTTAAAATTTTCTGCACCTCATTTTCCACCGATTCTTCTACTGCCATGGAAACTAGACCTAGACGGGACAGACAGCTGGGAGTCACTAATTCAGGATGGGAACCTGCTTGTTAATTTAATTTCATGCCAGCCTGTTGGTCCCTGAAAGTAACCGTAAAAGGCTGGGGAATTGAATTTGCGAGCAATAAATGATTAAGCAGAACAAAAATCAGTGCCATCTCTGTCATTTTCCTGAAGATCTTACCGCTTACCCTCTTTGTCCCCTACTCAAGCAGTTCTTTCAAAATAATCACAGAAATAGAGGCTTGATTTGTGCATTCCTGTTGGTATTTATGTGTTCTTCAGAGTGTTTTTGTTCTATGAGGACATTCACAGCTGTAAAATAGTTTCATAATAGCTATTATATTGAAAATATGTGTTCTTTCAAATTATGATTTTGTAGACTTTGAAGAAGCCTAGTTAGTGATCATAATAAAGTTAAATATAAATGATGCTTGAATTTTCTAGTAGGATTCGTTATTTTTCCTTTCCAAATATAAGAACAATTTTATTAAAATATCTTTGCCCCACTTGTTTTTTTTATTACAGAGACCAAATGGATTTGAAAACATTTATTTGAAATCTGTAAAACACTCATTTTACCTGTCACCATAAAGCATACTGATTGTTTTAATTTTAATTGACTAAGTTGTTGGTTGATAAGTAGTCAACAATGAGGAAATTGCCTTTTAATGTTTCTCATATTCTGTTGTAACATTTTTGTGGCTGATTATGACTTACAAAATTGAATTTTGGAATCACAAACTCTAATATGGGCTGAATTTCAATCCATGTTAAGCTTTTTGCAATATTACCAGCTATGGGTCCTGATAAACTAATATTTTTTCCTATAAATTTATGGCTATAAACAGATGTCTATATTATGGCTAAGAAGGAGTAATTCCCAAAAACGATTTTGGTGATGAAAAAAGGAGGAAGATCTATATTTATATGTCACCAGGTATTTTTGTTTTAAAATGACTAGAATTTCAAAATATAAATATCCCAGACAGAACTATTAATGATAGATTAAAGTAGTGATTTTAAAATGTAGGAAAAATAATATTTGCATTTTTACATTTTAGGGATTATTGATGATATTGGTATCCATTTGTGGGGTATTGAATTGCATATATTTGTTAATTGGTTTAATTTTGTTACTTAAGCCATATTGGTGTGATATGAAAATATCTGAGTAAAACATGAAAAATACAGTCAATCATCGTTGGACATGTAGATTTCCTAGTATCTGTCTGTGTCCTTCTTCTGTATCATGTCCATTTCTTCTAGCCTTTCAGCGAATGCTTGGCATTCGGATGTACAGTGTAAAATAGCAGTCAGTCATATGGATGGTTCCAAATATCTGATCAATGAATTTTGTCTATTCATCCAAATAATGTTCTGGTGTTATCACCTCAGTTTCCCGTTTGAAATTACTGTGTATTTACTTTTCAGTTGTTTTACTGTTTAGATGTAAGGTATGGTGAAATTCAGGATGCTGATGCAGTTGTATGTATAAAACTTGCAGTAGAATCCCTATATGGTTATATCAAAGGAAATCCATTTTCATTTTAATGTTTGGAATCACAGTTTAATGTTTTTAGCTGCCTGTATGAATGAGGATTTTTAAAGCAGCCAAAATAAAAGTACATTACATACTTCGGGGAGAATCTGATCACTGGCTAAGGTCAAGGAGAAAATTTCCCAGTTGCATGGTTTTGCATAATTGGTGGATTCTAAGTGTTTATATTACTTCTCATGCCTCTATCTGGTTTAGACACCTGTCAAAGAGAAGGTGCCAGATTAGATGGTCAATTGGTTTATTAGATATTATAATCTCTGTGTCCCAGCTGTATATAGACATTTTAGGAAAATTCTTCAGTTGTTCAGAGAAATTAGAAAAAGATACTGCAGATGGCCTATCTCAATAATCCAGGTTTTTTCAGGTACATTTAAAATTAAACGTCCTAAGAGATGATTAATTCAGGCAAGTTATTGATAATGAACTCATCTTATGCTACACATCCTTTGCACCTATGATGATGCCTTATTAAAGGTGTCTCGATCTTGCTAATTGCCACCTGTGTTTAAATATAGAGGTGTATAAATACACTACAACCACAGGGTGACTGGAAGCCTTCTAAATCTGAAATGTTCCTAGCTAACTCAATTCCTATCAACAAAATGTTTCTGATCAACGTTTTGAATTTATACTCTGTGCATTACCTCCTTTAGCATTAATGATTTTCTTTTTTTAAAGCTGCTCTGCTTAATTGCAAGCATTTGAGTAATATTGATGTGTGATCTCCTGCTCTATTAACTAGCCCCAAAATATGTTTATCTGTGTGGGTATGGAATTTTTTTTCCAAAGGAATATTTATTAAAAAGTACATGTACATTTTTGACATGGGCTTCACAAGCGTTGTTTACAGAAACACACATTACTTATTTGCTTACTCTATGCTTGAAATGAATATATCTTTGTGATTGTGACTCATTATATGTTTAGAGCTTTAGCAGTGTAGGGAAGCATTGACATCATTGCTATGCAAGTCATATAAGAAACTCCTTTTGGAAAGATAGTATTAATTTCACTAATGAGATCTAGTGACCTCTAAGGGAGAAGGCTGTGCAGTTGATTGGCCAATTGATACCTATAGCATAGATTTGAGAAGACTCTTGTGCCTTGAAATGACAATAAAATCACTCTCATTTCTTCCTCCTTCCCTTTCTTTCTCTTTCCTTTCTAAGAATTGAGGTAGTGCATAGGTTTATGAGAAAGGAAGCTCTGGGACACTCACTAAAGTATTGGTAGCGATTAATCTTTTCATTCTTCTAACTCTGACTATTTCTTTATGTGTATCCTAGAGAATTATAAGTGTAATGTGAGATATTATTCTTTGTATTGTTTTTGGCTCATACGTTCTCTCGATGATCTTGGGTAGAAGCTAAAATAATACAATTATTTTCTGGGTTGTTATTCTTTATTATAGATGTACTCTGTGCACATATCCATAAGTTGTTGGTGCATTTGTGATTTATCTTTCATGTTTAGTGTAATAAAATGTCAACACTTAGGTGTGACACCATTTATTTTTGGTTTCAAACCCATGAAGTGTTAACACAAGGGTGCTACATTTTTTTTCATTGTTTTGTTCTTTTCCCTACCATATTTGAGATATTGCCTTGATGAAACATTGGACAACTTGTGAAAGTGAGGTAATTTTAATGTAAACAATTAGAATTCAGTGCAACAGAAATATTTTAATGGCAATTCCATGCAGAATAGAGAAAATTTTAGCAATATATTTCCGTAAAACATGGAATAAAACGCGTTTAAGAAAATGTGTAAAACAGGAATAGATGTAATGAGAAAACACTGGTCCCAGATATTTAGCAAAATACCTGCGACTTCTTTGTTGTTCAAAAGGCAGAAAAAGAATCAACTTTATACAGACTTCTAGGGCAATGTGTGTTGAAGTCTCAAGTCTTTTCCACAAAGACTCTCTAGGTATCATGGACTGTCCTCTTCTTTTCCTGAAGACTTCAGTTATTACATGGGTTTGATTATACATCATAAAACAATCTTCATGAAGAAAAAACTTTGTTCATTTCTTCATTCATTCACCAAAACTTTTTAAAAATGCCCATTTACCCAGTGATACAAGGACACTTTAAAAAACTTAGATTCTAATGAAGGAGACAGACCTATATGCATACTGTTATCATGTAACAGATGCTCTAGAAGAGGAAAATTGGAATGTTCTGGAAGCTCAAAGGTAGATACAGTTTTATAAAGGATGTGCCATTTGAATTAGCTTTTAAAGAACAGCTGGGAATTTTTTAGTCAAGAGGATATGGGGAACCACATCTCACACGGGAAAGGATTGTGAAAGTGACAAGGCTAAATTAGCAAGGGAGAATACCAACTCAGAATAGTAGAGTTTCATTTTATTTCCTATCCAGGTGGGGGAATGGAGGTCAGGGCTAATGTCTTATTTTATATCTATGTGCCTGACACACAGAAGATGCTTAGTGTATATTTGTGGAGTGAATGAATGTATTAAGATTTTCCTGTATGGAGAGTTACACTGGAGGATGGTAGTTTTTCTGCCGTTTATACAAAATCATGTGATGTAGTATGTTGTAGCAGAGTCTATGGAATTAGATGGGGAGGGGCGGGTCACCAACTTTGGGTTTTAGAAAGATTACACCTGTATGAAGAATGGATTGAAATGGATTAAGAGTAGTAGCAGTGAGACAGACAATGAGAGACTGTGTTGCAACTGTGAGCAATTATGAGGATGCGAACCAAGGCAGTGACAGTAAAGTCACAAGGCAGTGGGGAATTCGAGAGCCACTCATAAGGTAGCCTTAGTGGGACTTGGAAAATGAAAATATTTAGAGGGTGAGGGAGAAGGAGGGGTGACTTAGCGACTTTGGCTTGGGGAATTAGGTAATGCCATTAAGAAGTATAGGGAACATAGTAGAAAAAGTCCGTTTTGGTGAGGATAATGGAGTCTGGTTTGGATTTATTTAATGTAGGACACCATGTAAACATCCAGATGGAGATGGTTTATAACAGATAGAAATTACAGATCTGAAGATGAGGTCTGGAGGTAGATATTTGTGTGTCGTTGGTCACTGTAGTAGTTGAAATCATAGGAATAGGAAGGGGAGTTCGCGGAGAGTATATACAGTAAGAAGAGAAGCAAGGACGAAATCTTGAGAAACACTCAACTTAAGAGGTTGGTGAAATTAAGAGAATCCTTCAAGAGAAAGGAAGTCAAATTAAGGTCAGAGAGGTAAGAGGCAAACCAGAAAATAGTGAAATAGAAGCTAAGGGAGGAAAGGATTTTATAAATGCCATCTAGACAAATGCATGAAAAGATTATTCACACAAGGAAATAAAAATGGCCAATAAATGTGAAAAAAGCTCAACTTCAATAATCAAAATAAATTCAAATTAGAAACAAAAACAAAGGGTTTTTTTGTTGGTTTTGTGAGATAATGCTCAGTGCACTTGCTCAAGTGCCACACCATAGAGTCCTTGATTCATCTTTTTCACACCTGACATCCAAACAATTAACAAATGTTGTTGACTATACCTTCAGACTATATCCTATCTGAAATTTTTTATCTTCCTTCATCATTAACACCTTAGAACAAACCACCATCATCTCTCACCTAGAATACTGAAATAGCCTCCTAATTATGCCCCTGCATACATTTTTGCCCCCCTATAGTTTTCCACATAGCAACCAGGATGACCCATTATTTTTTTTAAAAAATTTTTATTTATTTTAGAGAGAGAGAGTAAGCAAGAGAGAAAGAGAAAGCGAGAGCAACCATGGGGGGATGGGGATGGGGAAGGAGAGAAGTAGACTCCCTGCTGCAGGGAGCCCGGGAGTCCAGGAGCCTGGGAGCCCGATGTAGGGCTCGATCCCAGGGTCCTGGGATCATGACCTGAGTTGAACGCAGATGCTTAACGACTGAGCCACCCAGGTGCCCCCAGGGTGATCCTTTTAAAACATAAATAGATCTTGAGATTTTCCCGCTCTTTGCCCTCCAGTTGCTGCCTTCTTCTCACACTTAAAATTTAAAAAATAATTTAAAAATCTTTACCATGGCCTACAAGGCCCTATGTTATTTGGTCTCTATTGGGCCTCACATCTTACTATTTTCCCTACCAAACCTTGGTCATAGTATTCTAGCTATACTGTCCTCCATTTTGTTTCTCAGGGCCTTTGCACTTGACATTTCCACTGCCTGAGATGAATTTTCTCCAAGATTTCTATGAGCTTACTTTCCTGCTTCATTCTGATCTTTGATCAGATATCCTTTACTCATAGAGGCCTTTCTTGGCCAGCCTATGTAATGAGTCTTATCACGAGTCTTCATTTTCTATGCCTTTATACACTTCTATTTTTCCTCATATTACCCGTCACTACCTGGTATTACACTGTACTTTTATATATTTATAATTTGTCAAATCTACTAGCATATTAGCTCTATGAGGGCATAGACTTTGTATTCTTCACTACTGCATCCATATCACCTAGCACAGTGCCTGGTACATAGTAGGTATTTAATAAGTAGTGGTTGAGTAAATGCATGAATACAAGGACATGATGAAATGTTATTTGTCTAGATATGGCAGTTAGAAGCAAAAGCCTTAAAAATGCTCATACCCATTTGACCCAATAATTCTACTTCTGGGAATTTGTCCTAAAGAAATAATGCAAAGTGCAGAAAAAGCTTTATTTGCAAAGATTTTCACCAGAAATTATTTGTAATAGTGGAAAAAATGAAGGAACATAAATGTTCAACAAGGGAATTGTGAAGTGATTTATGGTACATCTAGACAGTGTAATATTTCATGGCCATTAAAGATGATGTTTACAAATATTTTATGATAAAAGGAAAACGTTTATGTTATGCTATGAAATGATAAAGCAGGATACAAAATTATATTTACCCACTACGTAAGAAGGAAAAAAAAAGACTGGAAAACCAAGCACAAAAGTGATTATGTCTGTTTGGGGGAGGTGGGTATTAGGTGATTTTTTTTCCTTCATACCTTCTGTATTTCCCAGATTTTCTACAGTAAGTCTGTATAACTTTCATTGCAGAAAAATACATTTACGGGATGCCTGGGTGGCTCAGTCAGTTAAGTGTCTGCCTTTGGCTCAGATCATGATCCTGGGATCAAGTCCAGATCAGGTTCCCTTGCTCAGCGGGGAGCCTGCTTCCCCCTTGGCCTGCTGCTCCCCCTGCTTGTGCTCTCTCTCTCTCTGACAAATAAATAAAAATCTTTTAAAAAAGAAAAATACATTTACAAAACAAAGAGGAAACAAACACAAAAATAAGTATTCCATCTTAGAAGTGAGGTTTAGGTAATAAATAACAAAGAGGATAAATCTCTTCTCGTTGAGAGATGGTGCTAGAGGGAGAGGAATATACCAGTTGTAACTGGGGTCAACTGTTCTCTGGCTGATTTGTTTTGAAGAGATCTACAGACAGGGAAAATAATTGAGATCTACTGACCCAGTCTAGTCTTTAGTCATTGGAGAACCAAGGAGGGCTGAGTTTATCCTGTCAGGATTTGAACAGGATTTTCAAGGGAGATTAGGCAAGTTAAGACTTCTTCATATTGCTGTAGAAAGCACTAGCAATTTGCTTCATGTAAAACAGGAGTGATTACTCACTATATTTCTTCATGTCATGTAGTAAAAACAATTAAGTGAAGTTACACTATAGATTGCTTGGTTATTTAGCCACAGTAACCTCTAATGGAAAAGAAGAAAAATAGCATTGACAAGTTTTGGCAGTTCTCATCATTAGAAATGCCCATATTGCCAGAAACAAAAGAAGCTGCAGCCAATAATGTAAACCTAGAAGTTCTCTAGGCCCCGAGGAAGAAAGTGACAATACAGAGTGTTGCGGCATTAATTGTCTGAGAGCACTGATCATTGTAATGGGGAAACCGTCTCTGTTATTAACACAATTATTTTCTACAAGGTCTTTGAGTAAACGTCCCATTAGAAAAATAGCATTAGGGCTTTCAAAGTATGTGTAGCAATATGTAAAGATATACTCATTAGTAAAATAAAGTGTGACCTATATGCAGCCCGAAGTCTCTTGAAAATATTAGGTGTTAATAAGTTGTTATAATTAGTATATAATTGAGTAATTATTGAAAACAAGTAAAAAAAATGGCCCATTTCCTAAACAAATAGGAATTATACTTTTTAACTCCATCTGAGAAAGATATGTATCCATACACACGTATGCATATTTTGATATATACAAATTCATATATATATATATGTATTTTTTGAACCAGACTCTTAGACCATTCTTCTGTCCGTTCACCTTCAATTTATGCATTTCATCTCCACAGCCAATCTCAGATGATGGTTTCATTTTAAGAGGCTGAGAACTGAAGGATGTAGAATATCATTCTCTATGTAGGACCAAACGAGAGGCAGTGGCACTAATTAAAGTGTGAGTTAGATGAACTCTTAATGAGCTGTTCAGATTTGGCTTTAGGACTCTGCTTGAAGACTCTAGCCTATCTCCAAAACCAATAGTCAGTAGTGTGACATGCATTTCTAACATTTGTGGCTCCTGCTGTTTTTGCCTCTGGTGTGCATTATTTGGTTGTGTTCGGTGATGGTCCTGTCAAACGTTCTAGCTTCTTTTTTTTTTTTTCCTAAAGGGTAGCTAGCCCACATGCAGTATTAAGACAGTCAGCAGTTTCTTTTTTGAAAATGAGTTCTTGAGTGAAATAAAGAGGTGAAAGGTGAGGGAAGTGGTACGTGTTTGAATTGGTAAGTAATGGCAAATAGCCTGGGGTATCTTATATAGATCCATGTATGAACTGGCCTTCTCTAGTCATAAATGAGAAGGGTATCTTCCTGAAGGCTCCAGTTTGAAGGCAGTTGAGAAGAGAGCAGAGAAGAGCTAAATCATTTCAAAGCCTTCTTGCTTCCCAGTCCTCTGTGTATCTCACCAAGGCAAAATGCTGCATATAGGGCAGTTTATTTTTTAAAGCATTTTTTGCTAACCTCCTTGCAGAATCAGCCTGATGGGTATGAAGCCAATTTCTACAGACTTGCTCTGGTATATGTGGCAGAAGAGCCAGAAATACTTTTTTGTAGTCTAGATCTAAGTACTTTCTGAAATGTCTTCCCTTGAAAGATTCTAACTTAGCACTATTATGGAACCACATGAACGTTTGAGCAGAACTATGTCTTTTTTGAGCAACATTAATGGTAATGAAAAATGCACATCGGGCAGTTAGATTGCAACTAATCAAGAGCGCTACTTTAGTCTATTATGAATGATTTATATATAGTATATTGGATATGGAGATCATTAGTAATAATATAATACTCTATTATTATCATTACAAGGTCACATTGATGATCTTTGTCAAAGGTGACAATAATGCTATTGACCTACATTTTTAAAAAAATTGCATTTAGTTATTTTCTTCTGTCTCAGTTTACTGTGCAGAAATTTTTAAATTGTTTGCCCTTATTGAGATTTTGCCTCAATATAAAAAGAATAGGTTTTGGGATTACTTGATTGATAAATTGAGGCCATAAGGTTAATTGAGTGCCAATCATAAAATTTTGGAATACTAAAGCTTAAAGTTTTTGTTTTTCTTTTGTTTTAATTCACTACACTGCCTTTTCTAAAATGGATTTTTGAAGCTTTTTTTTGGTATTGTTTCATTCTTTTAAATTTAAATTCCAATTAGTTAACATGCGATGTAATATTAGTTTCAGGTATACAGTATAGTGATTCAACACTTTACAACACCCATGCTCATCATGACAAGTGCCATCCTTCATCCCCACCCTCTATATCCCCCTTCTCCCCAACCCACCTAAAATGGATTTTTGAAGAATTTAAAACATAGCTTTTTATATATGAGTAATATATGTTCATTATAGAAAAATTAGAAAATATAGACATACAGAAAGATGAAAATCATATATATTTTGCATACATATGTCTTTTTAAAAGCCAGACTCATGTAATTACTTTATAATAAAATCATTTATCAATATATTGTTAACATTTGTCAATAAAATATTTATATACACATACACACATGTGTGTATACATAGAGACATGTATCTCTCAATTTGGGTGAAGTAGTAGGGATCATTATAGGACATATTTCCTGCCCTATTGCCCAGTACCAAGTGTGGCCCATGGAGGCATACAGTTAATATTATAACTGTCGTGAAAGAAGTCACGTGGGACATTGGAAAAATGACTGAGCTGAAAGTGAGGGGACCTGGATTCTAGGCCTGGCTCTGCCACTAACCACACATGTGACTTTGTGCAAGCCATTTAACCTCTCAGTCTGTTTCCTCGGGGTTGTTTTGAGGATTAAATGAAATGTGTATATGAGTGTTTCTGGTAAACTATAAAGGACTATTTTGAAGTACTGTATGGTGACTAACATAACATAATAAAAAAATTTTTTAAATAAAAAAAATTTTAAATTACAGTAAATTATTTATATTGGTGAAAACTACTTGAAATTGTGGGCATTTCATCTCAAAATGAGTGGTATATTGAATAATAATTGAATACTGTTTAGTTGGGACAGTCTTTGTGGGTGAGAATTCCATAGCCTTCTAGGTATACTCATTGTTAATTAAAAAAATCTTTTTTAGCAACATAGTTAATATGATTGTTTGAAGTTTCAAGCAGACCTTTTAGGAGACTGACCCCATTATTACTTGTGAATTGCAAAATGAAGTCTTATATTCACAACCCGCGTGCTTCCTCCCACCCCAACCCCTCATGTATCTCTTCTTTTCCCTAATAAGACTGCTTTGGACCTGCTTGTACATATGTTTGAAGGATAATTTGGCCTAATTTGTTTACAGGAATTACACGGGTGACCTTTATTCAGCTGTCTCCTTTTTGATTCCCATAACTCCTGGATCTTCTCAAGGTACGTGCATTCTACACTGAAATTTACTTGGGGAATTGAACACTTTGTTGTATAATGTGAAAGGAACGGAATGTTTCACTGCTCTCATCAGTTATATTCATTGTCATGTAAATGAAATGCATTATTTTAAACCTTTAAAAACGTATTTGGTCATGGGGTAGATAAGTTTGTGTCTGTACTCCATAACTGTTAGAGAGTCTTTGCAAAATCAAATATGCAAGCTGTCCAACGTCTTTGAATGCTCCTGTGACCTTTTCTATATACAGCTGCTAAAACCAAGAGACTCCTTGACTAATGGGAATATCTGCAAAGTACAAGGGAACAGCAGCGGCCAATGAGGATGTTTGTAGAGCCATTTAATAGTTCTTACTGACTGCAAATAAGCATGGCATTTCTCCATATCAATGGAAGAAATTTTCATTCAGAGAATTTTACTGACAAAACAAATATTTGCCTCCTGAAATGAATGTTTTAATTTTTTAGGAAAGTTTCAAGTAGAATATCTGTATTGACATGGTATTGCATTCATTTACCCATCCTTCCTTCCTTTCATCCATCCATCTACCAGTCTAATCGCTCAATAAATATTTATTTCGCAACTACTGGACAAAAGTTATTGTGCCTTTTCTTTTGGTAAATGTGCCAAAGTAGATATAATTCACCTGGAATATTGAGAAAGCAATTGCTTCTCTAT
Organism: Ailuropoda melanoleuca; assembly: GCF_002007445.2. Classification (NCBI taxonomy): domain Eukaryota; kingdom Metazoa; phylum Chordata; class Mammalia; order Carnivora; family Ursidae; genus Ailuropoda; species Ailuropoda melanoleuca. The sequence goes on along the minus strand of NC_048238.1, from coordinate 88,381,690 downwards.
TCAGTCCTCTGGTAGATGGAATATGCAAGAAAATGTGACAATGGGGGAGACTTTTAGATTAATCAAAATTGACAGTTACCTGAAAGACTTCCCTCATTGACTTTCATTCTTATTAAAAATATTGGTCAATGTTCAGTACTTAGTAAGAAATAGAGAATACTAATTTTTTCTTTAGTACCTATATTTGGTAGTGCTACACATTATTATTCAAATATGAATTCTCATCCCAACTTGTAAAAAAGTCAAAAGGATGATCTGAATTTGTGATAAGTCTTTGGAATCACTTGATACTTTCTCTAAAATATGTAAAACAATGAGATTACATAAAAAATGAAATACTTAAAATCTGTGAATTTGCATTGTCAATTGAAAAATATAGTACAAATACATTAAGGTTTTTTTTTTTAATTGGGTTCCAGTTAACTGAGATTAGTCTGTAATGGGAATTTTAAATGGATTTGACAGTTTTAACTGCATGTAGTTTCATTTGCCATTCTTCTTGAGGTACTGCCTTTAGGGAATACTATTGCCAAAAAGTTTCAATCACTATAGGAAACAAAAGCATCAGAAAATAAAATGACAGAATAAAAAAGAAACTTACTGAGGAAGGAAGTCGAGATTTTTGCATTTTGTATCATTTGTGGAAATAATGCTCTTAATTTGGGAATTGTGAGTCTGCCAGTTGTATAATATTAACTGAAAGGTATGTTTTCATACTTATGAAGGCTTAAGTATGTGAAAAATGATAGTCTTCCTAGCCTTAGGTGAATGAATAGATCAGAATGGAGGAAAAATGTGTAAAAGGCCAAAAGAATGCACACTTATGAAAATAATTGGCAATAAATATTTAAAAGGTTCAGAGAGCAGCTAGTTTTCCTCCCTTGGAGAGACAACATGGTATACAGGAAAGCCTTTGCCTGTTAATCAGAAAATCTGGGCTCTGCTCCTGGTCTCATACTGCTGATATGGTCCTCCTAAGGTCACTTTTCCACACTGAGCCTTGGTTTTCTCATATCTATAATAAAACCTTTGGGTAACTCTAACTTTCTTCCACCTCAGTCTATGATTTTTGGAAAGTTAAGGACTCTTCTTAAGTGTGCAAAATGGAATCAAGATTGGCCATTAAGGGGAGCCTGGGTGGCACAGTCGTTAAGCGTCTGCCTTCAGCTCAGGGTGTGATCCCGGTGTTCTGGGATCGAGCCCCACATTGGGCTCCTCTGCTATGAGCCTGCTTCTTCCTCTCCCACTCCCCCTGCTGTATTCCCTCTCTCGCTGGCTGTCTATAAAAAAAAAAAAAAAGATTGGCCATTAAGTTGGAGTACACATACCAGTTATTAAAAAGATTGCTGCTTGTTTAAGTGCTTTGGTGCATTCGTAATAGGGCATTTATTTATGTTTTATGTTAAAGTAATTGTGTCTCCTAACACCACTGCTCCCCCCCACCACGTACACACCAGTATTGGCATTATAATAGAGTTGAGTAGAACTTTAGTTAGTAGTCTTATTTTCCTCCTTGATAAAAATGCTTAACTTTGGGATGCTGGTGTGCTGCTCCTCTCTAAGTCTCTTGAAATTCAGCAAAACTGTATGTTTTCTCCCTTTTGCAAGGTGGTCATTCAAGGTCAAGCATCTCTCTGTAACTTGGAACCAGCCAAGTGCATAACCCGATGAGTTCAGACTCCAGTGCTTTCAATCTGGCACCCTTCATGAGCATTGAGTTCATATTAAAGCATTTAAAATATATTCTTCTTCATCTACATATCACAGCAATAACAACCTAGGCACAGGACAGTGCCTGGGAGCAAATAACCACTTGGAGTTAATGATCTGAGGGGCAGCTGAAGGACCATTGACTCTTCCTAGTCAGTCCTTCATCCCTATAAAATGCCTATTCCTGAGATGGCAAGGCTTCAATAATTTTTCTGTCTCACATCAGATTGAGTAGTGGCCATAAATAATAGTGTGTAATACATAATAATGAGATGTGGTAATGCAATAAAATATCAATAATTCTAGTACCATACAGAGATGGCTATTCTGATCAAACCCAAAAGAAGGAGTGGTAAATAAAGTTCATGAATCATAATATTTTAGAAGTGACTTTCCCTTTATTGATTTGAAATGAAATATAAGAATTATATGGTTTAGGGGATCAGTTCCCCTTTCTTGTTTGCTCCTTATTCCACTGACGAATGATCCATATTAGAAATAATAAAAAAAAATGCTTCTGACATCTATTTTAAATGGATTTTTAGAACAGTGTATGTTCCGCTTCCCCCTCCCTTTTTGGCACTAGATTCAGCTTTCGAGATATGTATAGCTTTGAACTAAGTAACAAATCCAATTCTACAAATGTTTTTTTCTTTCCAGAAGAAGCATTTTTCACTTATTTATTACTGTGACAAAAATTTCTATAGTGTGCCAGGCATGGTACTAGGGAAACATGGTGCTGGGGAAACAAAAACCAATAAGGGTCATGGTCCCCAACCACAAGGTCATGGTAGAGAGGTGAGGCCTGACTTATACACAGAAAAATAAAATAATTGTTGTAGGTATGGAATGCATATGAACTTATTTGTTCATGGCATTCATATTATATATTTTAATTAAAAATATTTACATATCAGAACCGACTCAATAGGGCAGTGAGATATATAATCTTAAATAGCTCCCCACTCAAAAAGTCTTTAGGAGTCGCTGGTCGTGGTAGGCAGAATGGCCACCTCAAAGATGTCCGTGTTCTAATCCCTGGAACCTGTGCATCTGTTGCATCACATGACAAAGGGGAATTAAGATTGCAGATGGAATTAAGTTTGCTATTCAGCTGACCTTAACATAGGAAGATTATCCTGGTTAACTAGGTGAGTTCATAATAATCACGAGGGGCCTTAAAAGTGTAAGAGGGAGGCAGAAGAGAGAGCCAGAGGGCAGCTTGAGAAGAGCTCGGCCTGCCGTTGTTGGCTTTGAAGACAGTGGCCACAAGCCAAGGGATGGGGGTGGCCTCTCGAAGCTAGAAATAGGGTAAGGAAAAGGATTATGCCCCACAGCCTCTAGAAGGGAACATAGCCCTGCCGGCACTTTTACTGTAGTCCATCAAGATCCATTTCAGACTTCTGACGTCCAGAACTGTAAGATAAATCTGGATTGTTTTATGCCATCAAGTCTGTGGTAGTTTATTATAGTGGCAATAGAGAACTAGTACACTGAGATTTACCCAGTACAGAAAATCTGCTGCAAAGTCTCTAGTTAGCGGTCATGATTGCTGAAAGGCATGGTTTATTCTGATCTTGGTGCACTATTTGTCTAGTGACCATTTTTTCCCCTGGATATGCATTATCAGAACCCTTCCTTTCGAAGTACAACTGTTTATGAGATCCTTAAAATTCCACTGACTGTCTCAAGGAGAATATAGCCCTCTTTCTCTCTCCTTCTGTGGACCGCTTAGGTCCCTTTACTCCATCTCCTTATTCCCCATCCCTCTGCCTTGATGTCTGGGATGCAAGGTCCGTGGATAGGTGAAAAGTAGAAAATTACCTTTCTTTCATAGGACACCTACAACAGCAAGAAAGATATAGGCACTACTATCCTAATAAATTATCCCAACATGTGTTTTATGACAAGCATAAAGTTGGAAATTGAATATAGTCTGAAACAGGAGTCTCAAGCTAGTGGCCTACTACTCAGGATCAGTCTTCAGATATGTTTTGTTTGCAACCCAGAACTCTTCTTTTTCTCTCTTCCCTCCCCTCCCCTTCCTTTTTTAAATGATTATAGCTTGAGTGTACCCTGTTCCAGCCCATAGTGTCTGCCACCCCCTTTTGTCTTATTCCTTGCTTACATATAATCTTTCTAAACTTTAGTCTCCTCATCTTTAAAATGGGGATTATAACACTTATCATTATGAGCACTGAGTCACGTATAGAATTGTTGAATCATTATATCATACACCTGAAACGAATATAACACTGTATGCTGATTATACTTAAATAAAATAAAATGAGGATAATAATTATACCTATACCTCATAAACTTGTGAGGTTTAAGATGGCACTTTGTGCAATGATTGCATATAAGGGGTACATGCTCATAAAGGTCAGCTGTCACTCTCACTACTCTTATTACCACTGTGAGAGCACAGAGAGAAGTTAATCAGTTGCATCTAGTAGAGGGATGAGAAGCAGGCATCTGAAAAGGCTTCGTGTAGGTTGTGCTAGTAACATTGGAGCCATCCTAAAAGTGTGGACTGATAGGGGATAGGGAACAGCAGTTTGGTATTATCCGGTGAACAATGGCAAGGATGGGTAGATGTTCTAAGCAAAAGAAGCAGTGGCACAGAAACATCCAATAGTCCTGGTCCCTTAGAGGAGCTGCATTCTTTTCTATATAGGTAAAGGGTGATGTGGAAGGTAAATATGAGAAAAGATGAGGCTGGAGAGGTAGGCTGGGAATAGATAAAGAGGGGCTTCTGTGTCCTAGGGAGCATCTCCTTTCTCTTCTTGGCCGGTGGTTTTATAAAGCTACTTGTGAAATTTGAAGTTTGGTCTACTACCTACTGAGCCTCTGTCATGCCTGAGAGCAATCCTTGAAACAAATTCACTTAGGAACACAGTTTAAAAACCATTTCTACAGGCATGGATGAACTAGGGAAGGATACTAATAATCATATTTGTGATATGGAGGGCACACTCTGGGGATAGCATAAAGGATGGCTTGGAGGATGCAATATTGAAGGCCAGGAAACAAATTAAGAGACTGTTGCCATAGACCAGATAAGAGATGGGTGAGGGCCAGGTGGCAGTTGACAGTGGGAATAACGATAAGGGAATAGATTTGAACAGTGATTCTCAAACTTGAATGTATGTCAGAATCACTTGGAGGGCTTGTTAAGTTGCAAATTGCTAGACCCTTCCCCTGAGTTTCTGTTTTAGTGGGTCTGGGGTGGGGTCCAAGAATTCGCATTTCTTTTTTTTTTTTAAGATTTTATTTATTTTAAAAAATAATTTTGTTTATATATTTATTGAGAGAGAGAGAGAGAGCGCACGAGCAGAGGGAGGGGCAGAGGGGGAAGGAGAAAAGAATCCCAAGCAGACTCCTCTCTGAGCACAGAGTCCAACGTGGGGCTCCATCCCAGGACCCTGAGATCATGACCTGAGCCGAAGTCAAGAGTCAGGCACTTAACTGACTGAGCCACCCAGGTGCCCAAAGAATTTACATTTCCAACAAGTTTCCAGGGGATGCTGATGCCACTGGTCCAGGGACTACACTTTGAGAACCATAAGATTTGACATATGCTAATAGGCATGAGTCACTCATGAAATATAAGAAGTGAGAGACAGGTTGCTCCCTTTGGAGACTAGGTAGATGGTAATACCACTCAGTATTACTGAGATCAAGTTGAAACTGAGTTGGAAAAATTTTACATGACCCTAGGGACGGCTAAAAATCTTTAAACATAATTTGTAATCAGAGCCTGGGCCCTTTTCTGGGTATCTTGACCCTGTTCTTTTGTAACGGTTTCTCCCACCCCACCCCTACTCCTACCCCACCTCCATTCATCTGCTTTTGTGCCATTCACCTTCTGGAAGTGAAAGTACAGGTTTTGGCCTTGGTGGGGAGAAATGCAGGGCATAGGTGAGGATAATGAGTTCCATTTTATACCTGTTGAGTTTGAGGAGCTTATGAAACATTTAATGAGAGAATCTCCAAAAAAAATAATTTAGGCTTTAGTTTTTATTTGTTCTTAATTTAAGAAAAGTTTATCTCCTTATTTCAATTTAGTCATCATCTTCTCCTTATGCAAAATCAGAATAGTCAAGATATAGGTCCAGACATAGTTAGAATGAGCTTTTAGTGTATGTGCAGTCAATCCTTTAAGGATTTCTGAGTGTTAAATTTTCTCATAGCTGACAATCATCCTTTTTATAGTATAGATCAGTGAATCCAAAACATGTTCATTTTAAAATTCCTCTTGAACATTCCAGTGACCTAGCTTTCTCTGTTGCTTCACCAAAAAGAAAAATCAAAGTATGGCAGAATATCCATGCTGTTAAGTAGGGGAGAGTAAGAGAGTATCATGTAGGTTGCCTGTGTTTCGTTTTTTCTTTTCTTTTTTTGTGTGTGTGGCCTATTTCAGTAATGGTCAGATTTTACACCAAAGCTACAAGCCATCTCTCTAAGTTTGAAAGTAGGCAAAGAAAAGATCTTACGATAAGATAAAGTACCTACATGCAATGGTGAGATGAGGAATAAACCAGGGCCTGTTAGATTTTAGAGGAGCAGTAGAAGTGGATACTAAGCAAGAAGAATTAAACAGACTTGATTTTGTTGCAGGGGGGCAGTTGTACATGGAAGCTGAACTTTTCTGGCATATAGTGTATCCTTACAGATTAGGTGATAGATTAATAGATCAATGGATTGATAGATCAATAATCGATAGATTGTTAGATCGATGGATAGGTATGGATTCTCAATTAACTTGTCAGCTTATACTTCTATGAAACTGTAGAATCATCCTTAATGTGTGGGCAGAAATGTGGTAAGATGGTCAATTACAGCCATTTACTGCCATAAACTTCCTTGAAAAGATACATTTAACTGTGCCATCATTCTCTTTTGGAGTCTACTCATCTTAGTGACTGATTACGTACTTGTATTTTGTGGGTAGGACAACCATTCATACACTTCCATCTGCAAGACACATAATGAACCTTAACTTGTAGATTACATTCATTTTCTTGTAGCATTTAGCTCTGATCTTTTAAGGAAAATGGAAGCATTGCTCAGTTGATAACTTATTCCTCTACCTTAGGGGGAAAAAACACAGAAAAACAACCATAAAACTGAAAACAAAGCCATAGGCTTTTGCTAAGTGTTTATGGATAAGCCATAATCTGAAATGCATACATATTTGCCAACAAGAAGTCCCACATTAGATGTTTAGGAAATGGGTTCAGAATTAATAGAAATGGTTCTTGTGGTTTCTGGAAAATCTTCTGAGCAGATCTTCTTTAGGGGTGTTATTTCAGCCCCGTGATATTGCTACCTTTATAGTTGAATGCAGCCAAAAGTGTCTTTTGGATGAGGCAAAGTCCAGCCCTCCATTTCACCTTAGTAAATTTGCAGTCACCATTTCCTCAGCCTAACACACTTCCAAAGTATATTGAGAATCACTATATATTCTTTTTTAAAAAGCTAAGGAAAATTGATTAAAAAAAACAATGACAAAAATTCTGAAATAAATCCAAGCTGGTAATGTATTCCCATGCCACATGCCACACTATCTGAAGTAGCCAGGGTCTTTTCTATAGGATAAACGTTGAATTGGTGACCTTCACATATTGTCCTGTTTTTGCTAGATGTCTGACAAATGTCAGATGAAACTATTCAGCTTACATGATTTTAAATGGCTGTTTTCCAAGAACACATCAGCTACCTATTTTATCCCAGACTTATATATACTACTGCATGGGAACTTCAGTTTTGAAAGATACACTGTAACTGACATGGCTGGCTCTCACCGTGTGTGATAGATAACTGATTTTGTTCTCCTCTTATTTGCAGCATTCTCACCTGGTTAAATGGGGTGGGTATAATTCATAGTGTATGATGTAAACCTTTAATGGTAAATTAACATAAACAATACAAGTTTTCAGAGCCCTTTTTGATTTCATTTAATTTTACACCCTGCTTTGTTCAAAAGCACCTCAATTGATGCTTGGAAATTTTGTATACTGTGTATGAACACAAAATGAAAGATGCACTTACGGGATGCCCTGATCTAAGCTTACATCTAGATACTGTATGATGTGAGTGCCATCTATGAGTACGAATTTGCACCAGGCTTATAGTTTTAATCACAAGAGAGCACACAGCGTTACTATTCATTTTACTGTTCACAATAGTGTGAGGAGGCAGAGGAAGGAGCTCAAAGGAGATTGGTAATTCTAAGAAAGGCTGATTTCCAGTTAAGTACATTTTCGTAAGTCATTTTGTCATTTGGTAAACACACGGTGATTATTCCTTCAGAAAGATGAAATATTCATTAGGAAGAGAAGTGAGGAAATCACAGTACTGTTAAAGAGTAGCAAGGAAGTGGGAGACCTGTCAAGAACATTCTGACCCCAGAAAAAAGAAATCAGAATTGCCACAGAGAGGGACCACAGAATGCAAACTTTTTAAAAGGTTATTTCCATAAAGTCTGAGGAAATCTTGGCCTCCATTAAGATTTTTGTCCCTGAGAGCCTAAACTGTAAGTATGGTGTCTGCTTTGTCTGCAGAATAAAAAAGGAGATCTTCGCTTAATCATTATCCTGGGAGATGAACATCCTGCTACATTTGAATAAAAATGCCTACTTCATTACTGATGGGAACGGAGAGTCCGGTGTACCAAATGATTTACAGTAGAGCTTACTGACAGGACTACCTTATAAATGAACAGGCTGTTTAAAGAATACTAGTTATTAATGTGTTTACTATCAAAGGAAGTCATGCTGACAGTAATGCCCACAAGTTCTAAGAAATTTACCAAATGAATGCTGTCTATTAAAAAGCAGTTCTATTATACCTTTAGGTAAAATAGGAAAGGATGACGTGGAAAATAGAACTCTGATGTGTCGACAGTATCATCAGTTTTTTTTTTCTCTAGTGAAATCCCTTAAAAATGATGAAAAACATAGAGCTACGAAATAACTGAGCTGCAGAGGACTTTGAGAAATCATTTGCTCTAGGCTTCTGCTTTCAAGAATGTGAATGTCTACACAAAGGGTAAGGGAGTCATGTCATCAGGCCTGTGTGTAGAAATCTTCATTTAGCAAGTATATATAGCATTTATGTGTCAGGCACAGTTCTTAAGTGTTTTATAAATATTAACTGGGCAAATCTGTCACAGCACTGATTTTTCCCTCCTTCTTTTTTTTTTCTTTCTTCTTATTTTTTCTCTCTGTATCTTTTCCTGTTCCCTTTTTCCACTACTTGCTTCTTGGTTTTGCCATTGGCCCTCCTTAGTACTGTTCCAGGCTTGTCAGGGCCCTCCGGTATAATGAGGCTACTGAACTCTAGCGTAAGCCCTTTTTTTTCCTCATTGCTTTTAAGAATGTCATAGAATTTAAGTCAGATTTCTTATTGAAATCAAAATAGATTATTTTACCATTTTGCCTTCATCTCTGACTTGTCATTTTATCATGGAAGGAAATAAAACTGGCCTAGAAAAATTTGATATCTGCATAGCATTGATAGTTCTTTCTAGTGTTTTAAGGTCATTTCTTTAATGATAATACTTTTGGATAAGACTGGAATTGGAATGGGGATTGCATATAGACCATTCCTCAAATAATAATTTCCCATTTAAAATTTCCAGTTTGCCAAACTACATGAGAATCTTCTTTCTCTCTCTCTCTCTTTCCCTCTTTCTTGACATTTGGCAAAAGGTGAATATGCTTTCTTCATTTTATATTTCTCTTCTCATTCTTGAGTTTGTATTTTTTATTTTATAAATGTTGAAGGTCTTTATAAATGACTCCTCACCTTGCTCTTTCACTTTTCTGTCTAGGACATAGATAATCCCATGTGACTGACATACTTGTATTTTAAATAATAGTAGACAATTTGTTTTTTAGCTTACTTTTTTAAAAATTATATAGACTTTTCTGTGTGTTGCTAATTGACATGTGCATGTATGTGTGAGAGAGATCTAGCAAGTTATGAACAATTGCTTTATGCCAAGAACTGTTCTATTCATTTTAAACCTGTTATCTCACTTAATCCCCACAATAACTTTATGAAACCTCTACTGTTACCATCTCCAGTTGTAAAGTTTAGAAGACTGAGGCCAAGAGAGGTTAAGTAATTTGGCTAAGGTCACTAAGTAAGTGGCATGGCCAATATTCAAATAAGGTTTGGGCTGCTATTTTCTTATATCTCTATTTGTTACTAAATCCATTAAGAGAAGAATCCTGTTTTCTTTTTAATCTGACTTGTTTTTATTGTTTGGGTGCCCCAATTTACGAATTCCTAAGTTAAGGCATCTGAATCTTGGACTGGACCATTGGATACAGCAGTGGAACTGCAGACGCCCTCACAGAGAGTGTTCTTATTGTGGAATACTTCAGCTAAAGGATCCTAATGTAACCCCTCTAAAGGATGATTCTAGTAGATGTATTCTAAAATATAGTCTTGAAATGTTTGCAGTAGCCGGGCACCTGGGTGGCTCAGTGGGTTAAGTGTCTCAGGGTTGTGAAATCGAGCTCTGCGTCGGGCTCAGTGCTGGTGTAAAGCCTGCCTGAGATTCTCTCTTTCTCTCTCTCTCTCTCTCTCTCTGTGTCTCCATCTCCCTCTGCCCCCGCCAAAAATGTTTGCAGTAGCCAAGATCGATCGATCGATAAGGTACATCAGAGAAACCTGATTTTCTGGTATCCCTTCATCCTGTGCCTATCCATATTGCCACTCTGAGAAGAACTTGTCTTCTCTTTGTCTGATATCAATGTTGTTCATTTCCTATGAATCTTCTTGAGAAAAGAAAAAGGAGATTTCTTCCGGGATTATTTTCTGTTTTCTATATTCAAACTGTGTATATATTCAAGATCCATTACTTGTTTTCCTCCTTGTACCTTTTCTTCCTTGAGGATTTCATCTACATTTATGACTTTACCTGGTATTTTTTACATAAATGAATTTTAAAACCTCTTTCTTTCACTATAGTCCCATACCTCCAACTTCTTGCCACATGTGTATCCTTGGATATTCTGCTGATGTCTGAAATTCATCATGTTTCTAAAGGTGAGCACATCTTCTTTTCAAGGTTGGATCCCCTGTCCACCTTCTCAGTTTCTGTCAGTGATACTATCATTCTTTCAGCTACCTAGGCTTCAAACCTTGAGTTTTCTTTGCCCCCTTCTTGTACTTTACATTCCATATATAATCTGTCATTATGTCCCATCAGTGCTTCATAATGTCTTTCACTTCCCTCCTTTTTTTTGTATCACTGCTATGAGCTTTACCTCTAGTCTAGACAGTTTACTATCTTGCTCATTAATCCCCTCCTAAAGCTTAGTGTATTTCCTTGCCTGCAGCAGGAACTTGGTGTATTTTGGTCTGTGATTGATTGAGGAGCAGATTACCTCCTACCTCTGGCAGCAATGAGCCAATCACTTTTGGAACCAGAATTTTTGGAGTCCGTCTTTTCCTGCATGTGTGTAGTATCCCTTTTGTAGCCAGGTGTGTATATTTTATTAGGGTAGTATTATATATTTGTCTTTCATGAGGTACTAGGAGGAAAAAGACTTAAATTGATCTTGAATTAATGACTTCTAGTGTTTAGAAGGACAATCAGTGCATTTTATCCAGTGAGAGTGAGGTAATAAGCTCCATGATGATGGAGGCTGGATAGACTTTATTTACTGCCAGATCCCAGCACCTAGCTCTGTACCTAGCATGTAGTAGGTATTTCCAAATATGTGTTGGATGAATTAATATATAAATGCAGTGATAGTGATAACTATGTTGTCCCAAAACAGGATAACAAAAGTCTCCTGATGACTTGTCGCATTCCCTCTAATGTATTAGACTGAGGGCATTATACCCAACATACTGAGATTTTTCCACATAGTCCTGTTTTTAAGACAATAATTAAATCTTTAAGTAAAATTTATGTCCACGCTAAAGTATGCTTCTTGTGGGATATCATGGCATGATTCTACTTGGGCACCACAAATTATATTGATGGGGCGAAATGTGTTTTCATGTCTGTTGGTAAAATGTAGAATATTATTGAATTACTTTAAGTGTCATGTTTGAGATGAGTTTAGGCTGGTTTTTTTGCGTTTGACACATTTCAGTCTGTCATCCTGTCCTTAGAGATGTTGAAAATTAAATGGGGATACTTAAATAATTTAATTTATAAGCTTGCTTACAGCTATGTGGTTTATCAAGCCAGATGTCGGTAGCCTCACTTTCTTGCAGCTCAGATGCTGCCAGACATAAATTAAAATTGTTTCTGCATATCGGGAATTAGCATGTAAAAAAGGAAGAAACTTTCTTTCAGATACCCAGTCTCAATGTAGTCTCTGCTGGGCATTGCCATTTTTATTTAGTCATTGGCTAATTTTGAAAAAAAAAAAAGTATAAGTCATTCATAAAACAAGCTCAGTTATATTTCTGGGGAAATCCAATTCCCTGTGCATATGATGACGTAACTCACTTCTCTATGACACAAAGTCTATAATATAAATGTCATTCTAGTTTCACGCCTCCTCCTCCCCAGAAGCCATTTTTTGTTGTTTAAATACAGTAGATTTACTCAAGTTTTTATGGCTATACTGTCAACATTTCCAGTTTCTCTTTTAAAAATTGGTCTAGACAATGTTTTAGCAGGGTGTTTTTCCTAGCGAGCAAGTAAGCATCTGAGTTCACCTTGCCCCACACAAATAGAAAACAGTCTCTGTGTAATTTAAATGAGGTGTTGTAGGAGATGACTCCAGCCGATAGGAACAAGGAAGGATCTCTCCCAGCTCTGCCCGTGTTCACTGTGGAACCTTGGGTAAGTCAGTTGCTCCGTCTAGGTTTACTTCTTATATAAATGTGGAGTTAAGGCTGAATCATCTCTGTTTCCTCGCATGCTCTAGACTTCTTTGAGATGTTTTTAAGTCTTAGGCGGCCTTTATTTCAACTCTTTTTGCATCATTAAATTCTTTCCATCCTTTAAGATCCGTGAAATATTCCAAGCTGCATGACTCTCAGTTGACTTTCCCATTTTTTGAATTCCTACAGCATTTATATGGTCAGAATGCAGAGTTCTGCGTGTTTGTATAGTCATACTCTTTTTTTGTGCATTAAAATGATCTCCACAACTATCAAGGGTCTTGAATATAGGAACAATGTCTTATACATCTCCTCTTTCCTTCATTAAATCCATTAAATCATGAATTACATAAAATTATTAATTGATCTGGATGAAATGTGAATTGCTTATCACCTGGATTGAAAGAATTTGGAGTATGAACAAAGAGAGCCTCTTTTCATGGAAGTCTGATTCATTTGGTAGCTAAAAAAGAGTATAGAGGCCTCCTGTGCAATTACTGCCCTAAAGCCTTATACCGAAGTAATATCCCAGTCAAAAAGAATTTTTTCTGGGTCTTTAGATCTGGAGATTCCATTTGTGAGAAACAAGTCTCCATTTGGCAGGAAAGAGCTATTTTGATCATTTTTCTTTTCTGGACCTCTAATATCAATTTTCTAATCCAATCCAGCCAACATAAATTGAGTGCACACTATGTGTCATGTACCGTGATATACACTGTGATGGTTTGGAGGACGATTGGTGTGTTTGAAGATTGATAGGACAGGATTTTTGCCCTTGAGGGGTTCACAGTTTAGAAGTTGGGGTATAATTGACACAGAAACAAACAAAACCCCCTACGATATAATATAGTAAGAACAGTAATAGAGGTACATATGAAGTGATATGGAACCAGAGACAAGGAAGCTTCTGACTGTATCTCATGTTTTATGTCTAGGAGTATACTACAGAAAGATGACATTTATTTGGGCTTTAGAAAATGACTGGGAACTTGGCTGTTAGGAAAGGTACAGAAGTGAATCTAAGGTGGATATATTAAAATAAGTAAAAGCATAAAAGCATACAATCTATGGTATGTCTGGGGGACCATCTGGTCTGGCTAAATTACAGGATGTTTAGGGAAAACATTTCAGAAGAAAGGACTGGAGTAGCAGGCCAGATTCCTGGCTTATTACTGATCATCCAAGTTCATTTAATTCCCGAGAGGATATGTATCCTTGAGCATTTTCTAAAAATAATGAAGGCCATGGGGTGGGGGGAGCTAGTATACAAGATGAACTTATGGAAATCTATTCCTTTCTACCGGCAGTTTTTCAGAGTCAACTTCTTCAACTGTCCTGTGTATTCAAGACAGTAGGTTGTTGTGTTTTGCTTTGGGTTTTTTTTTTTTTTTTTATTGCATGCGTATTAGGAATGATGAGATTGTCTTAATTCATTTTAGGATTAATTAAAATAGAAAAAACCCTGAGTGTGCATCTGAAACAAATCTTACAACTAACACACAGCAGTGGGTAGCAACACAGACAACTGCCACTACATTGCACTCCGACTTCCACACAGGAAACTTCCTGAGCAAGTTTGGAATGTGGACCTTGCTTTCTTGTGTAACTTTTTCAAGTCTCCGTGGTGGTTGCTACTGCCTCCGGTTCCCTCAGGCAACCTGAGAATTTACATTTACCCTCTTCCTTTGTGTCTACTCACTGGAAAGCAGAAAGCCTACCCAGAAAATGATCTGACAAACTTAAGTCATTTGGCACCCTGAGCCACTTAAGGCCCCATGGGATGGTCTCCCAGTGCTGTTTGCATTTTCACAAGGGAAGAGCTTGCTGAACTTAAGAGGCTTTAGAATTTCCTGATACCTACTACCTCAGCGTTGAGAACAAGTCACTGACAACACTTCATGTCCCTTTATCTTGTCCAATAATATTAAGCTACTTGAAGTCTGATATTTCTCACAACTGAAATGAGAATGTAGAGCTAGATTTTTATAATAAAAATGGAAGGAAGGATTGGATTCTCCAGGCTATTTCTCACATTTACCGTTTTCCTTTAAAATAGTGAATAAACAATATTTTAGCTAGAGAGAAAAAGAGAGTGAGAGCAAAAGAAAATAAAAAGACCAAAAGAAGAAATGACTTTTCTGGCTTCTCTTACATATTGCTCAGTTTAAGAAACTGATTTTTGATTGGCAAGGAGAGTGTTAAGGTTTTGAATAGAAACGTAGCTATTAAAAGAACTGTATTTTACATAAGCAAATTAGCATGGGCTCAGGGTGTTTAGTTTTGAGATAAAACTAAATCTATTAAAAACTATCTGAGGGTCAGATTATTTCTCAGTTCCTTTAAAAGCAAAGCCATAGCCTGACTGAGAAGCAAATTAAGAAAGAAGAAAATAATCCTGATTTATACCAGCCATGTGTGGCCACCATAACTAGTTTGTTAGTCAGTTCATTGTAATTGGATTTCTGAATTATTTTTTTTTCATCCTACATTATTGCTATCTTTAAAAGGAATGTGGTCATTTTTCAGCTTCTTGCATTGATAAGTAGGTACACAACTCCCACTGTTTTTTAATGTGTGTCTAATTTTTGCCACTCTGCTGAAAAATATGTGACAAAACAGAAGTCAGTATATTGCATTTTACTTCCTCGTAGAAAACAGTTTCAGCAGGAGGTACAGTATAATACCTAGTACTCACAAGTAGAAACTATTTCAGCCAGCAGCTATGTCTGTGGTGTACTTGGCTGGGCACTCGGCACTGAGAGAGAAGCAAAGCAAAAGATGCGTCTTCTTCCCTCATAGTGCTTATCCTCTAGGATGAGAACTGTGACCTGTACAAATGCAGGGCATACTGAGCTCCAGTCAAGGTGTCCGGGTGTTGGCTGGGCTTGTTCTCATCTGGAGGCTAGACTGGGGAAAGATCCATTTTCAACTCCCTTAGGTTGTTGGCAGAATTAATTTCTTTGCCCCTGTAGAGTTCATGGCAGTTTGGTTCTTCATAGCCAGCCATGGTAGGAGAGAGAGTCTCAGATGCTTCAAATCTCTAACTTCAGAGGTGGCCTTAACCCTCTTTACAAAAGAGCCCTCCTGACCATATCAGACCCACCCAAGATAATCTCCCTTTTGATTAAGGTAAGGTCAACAGATTTAGGGGCCCTAATTACACCTGAGAAATCCCTTTGCCTTTTCTCTTTTTTTTTTAAGATTTTATTTATTTTTTTTATTTATTTTTTATTTATTTATTTATTTATTTTTAAGATTTTATTTATTTATTCGACAGAGATAAAGACAGCCAGCGAGAGAGGGAACACAAGCAGGGGGAGTGGGAGAGGAAGAAGCAGGCTCATAGAGGAGGAGCCTGATGTGGGGCTCAATCCCTGAGCCGAAGGCAGACACTTAACTGCTGTGCCACCCAGGTGCCCCCCCTTTGCCTTTTCTATGTCCTATTGATTGGAAGTAAGGATAGATTAGGAGAGGGAATTGCATAAGGGTGTGAGTTATGGGGTGTTACCCTAAGATGTGTTGGCCACATACAGCAAACACTAAATACAAGCATTAACAATAAACGTACCTTGGTACAGACAACAGATCTAAGTGGAAAGTATGCACAGGGACTGAGGGGACTGAGAAAAAGGGTGATCCCTGCTTGGGGGTAGCTCATTTATTCAGCTAAAGTTTACTCTGCACTTACCATGTACCAGGACTTGTGTTACACTCTCACTGAAGTAAATACTGAATGGTAAGTGCCTTAGGTTATGCTAGAAGATTCCAGAATCCTATTAGATGTATTTATCTGAAAAAGAGATACTAAGGAAGAGATGATAATCAGTGTGTTTAGTTATAGCCATGGGTTCCTTATATCTTGCTGTGGAGGTACAATACAGACACACACAGACACACAGGCACACACACATACATACACACACATTGGGGTAGAAAATTGTAATGATCAAGGTCAGGTTTGAAGATCTCATTATTGAGTCAATTCAGGTAATGCACCTGGTGAGCAAAGAAGCTTCTCATATCAGTCAGTGCATTTAACATATTAAGAGTTTATTTGTACCTTTTTTCTATTTATTACCTTACTGGATCTGAACACCAGCCCCAGCACATACACAGAGCAAAGTCCCACTCCCACTTTACCAAGGAGTTCCTTAGATTAGATAAGCAGGATAGTAGAAAACAAAGGCTAAAACTTTAGTCGTGTCACTCCAAATCCAGGGTTTTCTATATGATGTTTATGACTTAACAGAAAGAAAGTAGAATGGAGGAAAAAAAAATAATACAGAAAACAAAAGTATCCAGCTTCTCCAGTTCTAACTTGTAATGTGAGATTCCCCTTTTTATTCTGTATTCGGTGAACACTTTTTTTTTTTGCCTTGTTCATTTTTAAGCCCCCAATCATAAGCCTGGAGTTCTTTATGGAGTCAGAGTATTTATACTCAGGAATTTATGAAAATAAAAGTCATTGTCCCTGAAAAGTGCCCTTGGACTCACCTAGAGGGACCACTTCCTAGGAATAGGCTCTACTGAGAGTCCAAACAAGCTTACCATTTTCACAGTGACTGTAATGATGTGAACATTGGCCCATTGGGAATGAGAATGAAATTACCAAATCATTTCGTATAGGCTGTTGTGCAACTGATAGTTACAATAATAAATTTCAGGACGCTTCTGTCTGCTTGTTCAAATCCACTTTGGGATGTTTGCATTTCACCCAGTTTTGCCCCAGATTTTGTGTTCTTACTACTGTTCAAGCTACTTTAAGCCAAATGTTTAGTCAGTTTTTCATTTTGTGTCCTTACAGCCTACATTCAGGCTTTACATAGTATACTGGAGAAACTGCTTGGTTACCTAAAGCTGCTCGATCCTGCCAATGCGAGGGTGTGTTGCACGCTAAATCCTGAGAAGGATGGGCGTTTGCTTCATATAGGTGTCTCATAAGTTAATTGCAAAGGGCCTCCCAGGATTCCATTGCAATATTTGTTTTCTGCAGGTGAAACTTGAAGATTAAACAACAGGGTCATACCTGACTGAAGCTAACAGCCTCAAACCAAACTAGTTGTGGGGATTTGATTATAGCAAAATGGAATTTAGGATTCCATAGTCATTTAAATACTCCCTAATATGTAATTTGATCTGTCTTCAATTATTTGTATCTCATTTCGCACATTGAAAATATGTCAACCCTCACATCCAACCATTCATTGTTAGTAGCCTGTTTCTCCAAAAATCTCTTCAGAAGATTAAATGTAAAGTTTTCTAGTATCTCAATATTTAATATTCATTTTTACACTATATGTACATTAGACTAGTAATTTTGGTCCTTGAATTTTAATTGCTGGCTTTATTACTAACTAGCTGTGTGACACTGAGAAAGTCACATTACCTCTCTAGGTCTTGGCTTTCTAGTTTGTTTTCCAAGGCTATTGTGATGAAAAATCAAGATAGTGTACACAAAAAATACTTTAAAGAAAACAAAGTACAGTGGACAGAGTAGTTAATAATAATAGTAGCAAATGTGGGTAACTTGGTTGGCATTGCTATTTAAATTCATCATATCATAAAACTTGTGTATATGATGTTCACTCCCTCATGTTCATATGGGTATTCTTAAAGTAGCACTGTTTCATTTGAACTTAAATGGCTTTTTTCTAATGAGGTTATGATGTTTTACAGTTATCAGGTGTAAATGAAAAGGGCCAAGTTTTTCAAAGATCCCTGATGATATCTTTTTTACGTAAGACATTATATGTTATTAGATTCTACTCCCTAATAAGTAGCATACAAAATGAGGAATAGATAATGATTTGTTCTGCCTGCAGTGCTATTATGCATCCATTTGCATTTTTGAAACATGCTCTATCTTAATATATATCACATGTGCAAAACTCGAGTGCCATCAGCACCAAATCATTTGAGTTATTCTTAACTAAAATTATTTTTCCCTATAATGTCAAGAATTATGGCTATTGGAGCACCTAGAAAGTAACTCAGGCCAACCATGATGGCTTAAAAATGTGATTACTTTATTAGTTTATGGCACTGCTAAAATATATGGCATAGAAGGAGAAGACAAAATGTTTTCCAAAAGAAGTGTCCATGTAATTTTCACTACCTGAGTTCTCTGTTGAAGCAAGTTTAGAGGGGTTAGCATAGTGCACTTCCTGAATTGTGGGCCTAGTTGCGCCAGTCTTTCAAAAGTTGAACAGAAAAGGAGCTCAGCTTTTGTTTTCCTACGGTCATTAAAAACATCTCTGTTTCTCTTCCCCCTACCTGTATCTGTAGGAGTATCACCACATCAAGGAACATTACCTGTCATAGTGTGCCTTTATGATGCAGGTGCCCAAATTTTTCTTTTTCCACTCTTTATTTCATGCAGTGTAGTAAAGTAAATTTTGGCTTCTTATGGAGAGGACAGCTTATAAATGAAATAATGCCTCAGATCTGCATTCACATTTCTCTGTGTTGGTGTCTAATGATTTTGTTTTGAGCCGTGGGTATATTGGCTATTAATAGAGCCAGAGAATATGGCAAAAATCCAACTTCCTCCACATTTCTATTTAATATGCAAAACCAATCCTTCTCCATCCTGTTCTTTCCCGCCTTCTCCTCCTGTGTCTCTTCCATCCTCATAATGGTGTTAAGAATTGGTATAATTTCATTAACTAGAGGTTATGCAAATTAATATAGAAGGTTTCTTTTGATGGCCTAGATAATGTGAATGAGAATCACTTTCTCACTGTAAACTAATCTGTAATGACAGACACTCAATGTCATTTGTGTCACTGACAGCTTTTTATGCTAGCTTTAGCAACCCTTGTCCTCCTGAATCAAGTTTGTTTTCTAGTCATAAACATGATATTCAGTCACGGTTAACTTTTTGGTAGAAGTTGAATGGAGAAGGTGGTTGGTATTGGAAGTAAGCCATACTCCCTTTCCAGAAACTTCCTATACTTAGGTCCAAGGCAGGTTGACTCCACTCTGTTATGTTTTCAGTGACAGAACAACAGTGCCTACAACTATGACATACTTATATAAATTAACATTGATTTAGTGAAGAGTGAAAGGCGCACAGGAAAGGAGCTTTTCCTTCTTATTTACTTAGTGAAGTATAATTTGAAAGGTTGTTATCACACCTTAGGTGCATTCTTAGCCCAGTGGAAGAAGTCAGTGAGGCAAGTTTACAAGTGTTCGTGGAGTGTCTACTATGTGCTAGGTACTCTGTTAGGTACTGTGCCAGGTATAAAGCAATAATTTGACAATTCGAGTGTTCACTGTATGTTCTTTAGATTTTAAGTGCAATACAAATTGAGAGAAGAGAAACTCAGTGCAGACTGTAGTACTTATGGTTGCTTTTGTAGAGGAACCGAGGAAAATCCACAATCTGGAGAGACTGAGGAGTGAAAACATTCCGTTTGGGCAGAATGACATAATCAAAGGCTCAGCCTTTATTTCATAAGCAAGATAAAGTTGTCTGAGGATTTTAAGCAGGGATGAGACATCATAAAATGGTATCATGGGAGGGATAGAAAGTGGCCTGAGAGGTTGGAGTTTGTCATTTAGAAGGATATCACAGTAAGCTGTGTCTATACATTACTTAAACAAATGGCCAGTTTCAGGCGTTGTGTACACATGTGACTGAAATCAGTCAAAGAACTAGTTGTTTTCAAATTAATTGACTTGGAACTGTTGTGAAAACAACCAGTTTGATTGAATTCAGTTGTTTCTCTCCAAATCAGCTCATTATTATAGTGGCACTATGTGTTAATTACACTCAGAAAAAAATCACTTAAGCTTGTTGTTTCATGGCTTACAGGCAAACCAGCTTGTAGATTACCTAAAAATTTGGCTTTTCAGTTGGAAGTTTCAGTGTTGTGTCGATACAGCCTTTTAAGAGTTGCATAGATATTGGCAGGCAGTACTAAGATATGTTAGAATTACTAGGTGTTAGGAAACCGACTTAAGTTATCACCCATAGCAAAATAAATCCTTGAGCAAAGAAGTGACAAAAACCCATATGGTATACTTATTAAATTATTTTCAGTGGTTTAGAATTTACTAACTTATAAATTAAAATTTACAGAAGGGAGGATGGAGGAGAAAAAAGGGGGACCAAAAGGCACTTTATTTTATATATATTTAAAATAATCCATAATGAAGAACATGCTATTGTTAGGAAATAGGCTTTTCTGAAGAGAAGGAACTCATTTGTCAAGACTATATTTCAAAGGGTTAGTACCAGGTTAAACATTAAGCAGAGGTCATGAGTGTTTTTTAAATACTTATTTTTTCATATCTGAATGTCATTTCAAACTTAACTTTTCCTGGAGGAACACCAACTGCTCTATCCTTAATGATATCCTGGGGCATCTTTATTTTTGCTTCTCATAGCCAACCTAAAATATAATAGCTGTATCAGTATTTCTAGAACGTTAGCTACTGATGCTTTCTCGATAGCTATTATGATGGCATTGTTAATGCCAAGTAAGTCACCGGGTTGTGACAACCTGTGGCAAGGGTTACTCACTGGCTAAATGGCACCCACCCTAGGGAATGTAGGGCGGTATAAAGCTTCTTTGAGAAAAGAAGCACTTTTCTGTGGCAGTTCTTGCCCAACAATCACATACTGCCACTATTGATTTCTTTCCAGCTTCTGGTTTATAGCTGTATCAGTAATACAACATCCAGAGAGACCAGAGGCGGGGATACCATTTCAGAGGCCATTGGCACAGCCTAGGAAAGTGGTAATCCAAATTAAAGTGGTGTCAGTGGGGGTAGTAAGAGATTGACATATGATAGAGATATCATGACAGTTGAATTTTTGAACTTTGGTAACTCTGGGAAGATGGAATGTTAAGAGTGAGGGGGAGGGTCAGAATGATTCCAAAGTTACCATTCTCAGCACCTGGGAGTGTGTGGGTACTGTTAAGTGAAATTGGGCATTCAAGAGGTCGAGTAGGTTTGTGATGGGGAAAGGGGTTCCATTCTGGATATGTTATCTTTGAGGTGCCCAAGGGGATGGTAGTCAAATGATTGTTGGCATTGTGAGATGGGGGCTTAGATAAGAGAGTGGGGCTGGAGATGCAGATATGGGAATCATCAGTTTATTCAGAATTAGGTGTTAATTAAGGTGTGGCAATGGATCCAATTGCCCACAGAGAGAACATAGAGAGCAAATAAAACAAAATGGACTGAGGGAAAGAGTTGAGGTGCGGAGAGAGGAAGAGTAGCCAATGAAGGAGTTAGTGAAGGAGCAGTTAGAGAAAATGAAAACCAGGATAAAGTAGTGTTTTGGAGACTAAAGGAAAAGGGGATCAAAAGGTGTGAGGGTGGTCGGCACTGTGAAATGTTGCAGGAAAGTTGAAGAGGCTGAAGCTTGAAAAAAGGCACTTGACACTCTGGTGACCTTTATTTAAGGGGTAATTTCAGTGGGGTGGAAAGAGGAGATATCATATTGCAATGAGTTAATAAGGAAGTGGAAGAAGGAAATAGATGCCGGGTCACACGTTGTCAGTGATCGGAACTATAAGTCAAAAAAAATACGAAAATGTCCTTAAGTTTATGGATTTTAATTCTGACAGTGCACAAGTGCTTCATTAGGTGGTATCCTCAGTTCCTTTGCTTATCCCCCATGAATCCAGTGTAGTACTGTGAAATTCTGTCGATAGCTGATAGAGTTTTCGCAACCCAAACAGGGAGCAACAGAGGTGAAGTCAAAGAAGTCATCCTCTTCTTGAGTCCTTTTCTCAGTTCCTCTGGCTCTCATAGTAGCCACTGAACACTGTTAGCTGAATGGAATTGAATCCTTTGAGAATCTCTCTCTTAACACACTGATTGCCTAAGGAAAAAACAACCAAATAACAGCTTTTCCACTGGCCAGGGCCCATACATGCTACCATGTCTTTGGAGAAAGGAGTTGACATTTTAATTCTTCAGTGCCTGTGTTTGGTACTTGGCTTGTGGGAAAATGCCCCCAGTTTCTTTGTTTTTCAAAGCGATTTTAATAACTAGGAACATCATGTTTATTAGTAAATGATCTTAACAGAAAGTCCCTCACCTTGATGAATATGCACATACACACACTATCTCCAAGTCTGTTGTAAAAGAAGGATTTTCTGTCTGGAACGAAGAATGATTTAGGTTTTTTTCATTAAACATTTGTTACGATGTCACAGACAAAACATTGCCGACATTCCTTCATCTAATTGGTTTATCATCCAGACTTTAGCATCTGCATCGAATCTCTTTAGCCTGGTACGATTAGAACTCCTGTTAACATACAAATTCTAAACATTTGTAGTACATAAATTTCCTACCACCAGTGTTTTTGCATGTTTTTGTATCATATTAAAAGTTTTTACATCAGGTTTTATATACAAGGAAGAACTTTCCGGGGGACCTGTTGAACACTGAAAAGTGATGGAGAGAAAAAGAAAAACTAAGGAAATTCTTCTCTAGAAGTCTACTAATGATTTAAATAAGTATCTGTCTCATAATGGGGTGTTGAGGTTTATGGTCAGACAGAGTTGATGGCCATGGTAATAGAACTTCATAAGGACTTTGCTAACTCGTAACTTTAAACGGTTATTTAGTCACCTCAAGTTGTTTTGGATTAAGATGGAGTATACATAGATAAATTTTATTACTTAGGATACTCCTGACTACAACTTGAAAAAAAAACCCCACAACTTGGAGTGACTTTAACAATAGAGATTTATTATCTCACATAACAAAAAGTCTTTGAGGTAGGGTTGGTCACTTCTGGGGCTTAAAGACATCATTTTATTTCTTGCTCCTCCATCAACAGTATGTAAGGTAGCTTGTTCTTCATAATAGCAATATGGCTGCAACAGCTTCAGACATCACATCCTCATACAGTGCAGAAAGGGCAGGGAAAAAAGAATCATTTGTTTCTGTAACTCTTTAGTGCTGAGAAATCTTTCTCACCCTTTTACCCCAAGAAAACTTTCCCTCACACTGCGTTGGTCAAAATTGGGTCACGTGACTCTTCCTTAGCCAAAAAGAATGGAATTATCATAATCTACTTACATTAATCAAGACTGACACTCTGTGACTGAATCTGGGTTTGGGTCTGGGCCTGCAGTTTCAGCTGGAACTAGGGCTATGGCTGTAGATGTAGACTTCTTAAAACAGCTTTATTGAGATACAACTTACATACAAAAAAAATTCATATACTTAATGTATATACTTAATGTATATGTGTACAATTCAGTGGCTTTTGGTCTATTCACAGAATTGGGCAGTCATCACCACAGCCAACTTTAGAACATTTTCATCACCCCTAAAAGAAATCTCATACCATTTAAGTAGCTACACTTCCCTTTGTCCCTAGTGCCCAGCAACCACTAATCTGCTTTCAGTTGGTATGGGTTTGCCTGTTCTGAATATTTCATATAAATGGAATCATACATTATGTGGCCTGTTATGATAGGCTCCTTTCACTTCGCAAAATATTTTCAAAGTTCATCCATGTTGTAGCATGGATCAGCACTTCCTTCCTTTTTATGGCTTTGTCATACTCTCTTTTATGGATATGACACGTTTTGTTTATCCATATATGAGTCGATGGACATTTGGGTTGCTTCTACCTTTTGACTGTCATGAAAATGATGCTATGAACATTCATATACAAGTATTTGTGTGAACATATGTTTTACTTCTTTTACATATATAACTAGTAGTGGAATTGCTAGGTCATATAATACCCCTATGCTTAACTTTTTGAGGAACTGTGAGGCTCTTTCCCACAATGGTTGAAGGATTTGTTCCAATTTCTCCACATTTTCTACAATACTTGTAATTACCTGCCTTTTTTATTATAATTATCCTAGTGGGTATGAAGTGGCATTTCATTGTAATTTTGTGGTCTTTCTTAAAGCATATGGGCGAGTGGAATAGAAAGAATGCCTGAACAAATCTGGGATCATATTAATAAAAAAGGAGAGATAGAATTGGCTGTTACAGGCCAATAACAGATTCTGATCACAAATAAATAAAAAGTTCTTATTTAAACTAATTCAATAGCCATGTTTATTTTACTTCAACTTTACTTTTGCTATATGTTTTTGACTCAGAATTTCTGACTAGAGAAACATTCTGCTGTATAATAAGCAAATATGTCTGGGTATAATCAATTCTGTAATTAAAATATGGCATGAAAAATATAACTCTTCAGATCCATTTGGGCTGATGTATTAATTACCCCAGCAGATGATATGGATAATACAATAGATGATCAGTGTTACAACATCAATTCTCAGAAGACCGTACTATTTGTCAGGCCCATTTATCTGAGGACTGGGAGTTGGGTTTGGTGAAAAATGGCAAAGAGTACATTTTTTTTTCAGAAACATGATCATGCACATATGAAGATTTATTTGGGAGATGGGTGTGTGAGTCCTGTAAATCCACAGGCCAAACTTCGATTCAGTCTGAGAGTTTCAAAGGGGCTGGCAAGAAAAGTTAAAGGCCCCCAAACCGAAAGAGTCTGCAGCTTCTTTCTTAAGATTAGCAATCATGTGACCACAGTGCTTTGTGTGGACCTCCCAGGTCATTGTACCCAATATCTTTTTTGGCTGAATTCAGTTTCCTACTGGTTAGTTGTGCTCATATTGGATTTCGAAATCTCACCTCTTCATGTGCTCATGAACTGTTTCTGCCTTTGCTCTCTCCACAGCTTGGGTCTCTGGAAGCTGACTCTAACTCTCCTTTTTTAATGATCAGATACTGCTATTTACTTATCTTACAACCATTTCCTCTTCCTTCGTTGTTAACATAATGTCAATTTCTTTTTTCTGGGTATCCTAGAATCCTGGTGTCATAATCACACTTGATATTTTATAAATTAAAGAGAACTTAGAAGTCATTTAGTCCCCATTTTCTTACTGTGGGAACTGCATTCAAGCCCATACCCTCCAGTTGGGCCTGGCACCTTGACAACTAACCTCTGTTAGTACTCATAGCCACAAACATACAGTGATTCCTTGATATCGGTCTGAGCATGGGTGTGGGTGATTTTGCCGACAAATACCATCTGGGCCCTTGTTCTCTCTTGGGAACCTATTAAATCAGAATCTCTAGGAGTAGAACCCCAAACTGGTACGTTATAGGCTCCTAAGAATGATTAAAATATGCATCTAGTTCTGAGAGCTGCTGACTAGTATAACTTCCCCAAAAATTGCTTTAAGAAGTATGGATGTCAATGCCATAAAGGGCTGTGCTTGGATACTACCATCAGTTTCTTGGGTTGATGTCATGTAGACAGCCATAACCCTTTATATCCCTGCTCTGAAATGCTCCTTGGTACCTCTATAAAGACCATCTTGACCCGGAAGGACCATAATTGATTCAATTTGGTATTTCCCATGATTTTTAAAAATATATTTATTATCTATGTCAAGATGTAGGTAAGAGCACATCCAAAAAGTATTTCTGCCTCTCCATAAATTTGATGTCTTTATTTTTTGTTTAGGGATATGTGTCTTAGAAAGTTTGATTTCTTTACATTGGTGTCATGTATGCTGTATACATTTGGCTTAAAAGATGAGTTTTAGGAATCCTGAGGCACATTGACTATTCTGCTCTTTTACCCTTTATCATCTAGTTTGTTCAAATGATGACACTTTTTCCCCTGATTTAGCAGGATTATTGCTCAGATATGTGTTCAAGTGAAGTGTTCCAGGGAACATATTTAGGCATTTCCTGGTTTTCTTCCGTGAATTAACTCTGAATAACATATGATTGTATTTTTATACCTCGGATTTGGATTCCGTTCACTTTAGATGTGCATTCCAAACACGGCCATTGGTGTTGAATTCATAATGCAAAGTTGTTTGGAAATCGTGGCGTGTTAGTTTGTTCACACCAAATAGACTTGTTGGGAGGTGTGAGCGGTTCTTGGAAATTGCTCCCAGAGAAACCAATCATCATCAAGCTTTATTACATGTGCATGGTGTAAAGTGCTTCAAAATCTATAATAGCAACAAAAAACATGGTACTAGTCGATGGATACAAAAGCATATGTAATATATAAGTGTCTACCTGCAGACAGCCTTGTGCTGAGCACTTGGATTGTGACCTGATACTGACATTTATATTTGCAAGCTGTGTTGTATATTGGGGTGATTGCTGTAACAAGCTAGTTAATAAATAGGAGCAGAAAATTGTCCCAGAGCTTCTAATATAAGGCAAACAGCCTATGTCTACCTGTATGACTATGGAATCATTTTCTAAGTGATTAAGTAAAAAATGATCAGCTAGACCAGCGGTTCTCAACTCTGGCTGCATATTAGGATCACCTAGGAAGATTTAAAAAATAATAATAGTAATAATACCAGGTCTCTAGTTGCACAGATTCTGACTTAATTGGTCTGGAGTGGGGCCCAGGTGTCAGTATTTTTTTTAAGTCCCCCAGGTGATTCTAATGTGCAACCAATGTTGAGAATTCCAGGACTTGACTATATGCCTTGTGAGGATAGGCCAGTGCCTAACACATGGCAGTTCAATAAATATCTGTTTCATGCAAAGTTACCAGCAGGAGAGGTGGTAGAAAGCTACATAGTTAGATTCAGTTTTTCAGGCGTTCAGATAGCAACATTAGCTGAATGTTTCGAGTCATCTGAGAGCTGCGGATGTTTACAAAGAATGTGATCTCTCAAAAGCCCTCATTAGGAGGGTATCTTAACTAATGGCCCATTATGCCTGTGTCTGGCCTAAGATACAAGTGTCAAGAACAAAAATGCACAGGTCCTGACCTCAAGGCCCTGACCTCAAGGTAATCTACAAAGCTCTACTAATTTCCGATGTTCTCCTTTCTGTGTGGTCTCCTTCCTGCTCTTTTTTTTTTTAAGATTTTACTTATTTATTTGACAGAGATAGAGATAGCCAGCGAGAGAGGGAACAGAAGCAGGCTCATAGCGGAGGAGCCTGATGTGGGGCTTGATCCCATAATGCCGGGATCACGCCCTGAGCTGAAGGCAGATGCTTAACCGCTGTGCCACCCAGGCGCCCCTCCTTCCTGCTCTTAACTCCCTTAAGAAATGTGGATAAATACTACCGTCAGGTGGGTCTTGTTTCTCTTTTCATTATAATATGAAGAGGACGGTGAAAATATGTTGAATAAACAGAGCAAGAGACCCCTGTGGAAGTTTCAAGATCGTTTCCAAGTCTGTTAGTGCAGTCAAGTCTGGGCTAAACTCATGCTGTAATTCCTACTTTGAGATATAGCTTACTTTTTTTTTTTAATTTTATTATATTATGTTAATCACCATACAGTACATCCCCAGATTCCGATGTAAAGTTTGATGCTTCATTAGTTGCGTATAACACCCAGTGCACCATGCAATACGTGCCCTCCTTACTACCCATCACCAGTCTATCCCATTCCCCCACCCCCTCCCCTCTGAA
The DNA here is from genome assembly GCF_002007445.2 of Ailuropoda melanoleuca. Lineage (NCBI taxonomy): Eukaryota > Metazoa > Chordata > Mammalia > Carnivora > Ursidae > Ailuropoda > Ailuropoda melanoleuca. Next base: position 88,353,691 of record NC_048238.1, on the reverse strand, counting down.
GTCTTCAGTTTGTTTCTCATAGTCCATAGTCTCTCATGTTTCATTCCCCCTTCTGATTACCCCCCTTTTCTTTATCCCTTTCTTCCCCTACCGATCATCCTAGTTCTTATGTTCCATAGATGAGAGAAATCATATGATAATTGTCTTTCTTTGCTTGACTTATTTCACTTAGCATTATCTCCTCCAGTGCTGTCCATGTTGCAGCAAATGTTGAGAACTCGTTCTTTCTGATAGCTGAGTATTATTCCATTGTATATATGGACCACAGCTTCTTAATCCAGTCATCTGTTGAAGGGCATCTCGGCTCCTTCCATGATTTGGAGATATAGCTTACTCTTAATTGCATCTCAGAAACTGTTCCAAACAGAAACATTTCAAGCTAGTTTCCATCTCTTACTCTTTGTCATAACTTCGATGACTTCAGAGTCTTATCCCAAACGCCAGGGTTATGACTCCAATTTAAATATGTAAATTTAAGAAATGTAATGCCAGTGCCCTTTCTTTTTAGTGTAGATTGGCTCCAAACACTGGCATAGCTGGGATTCGATAATTACTTTGGCCTATAGTAAATCTAGTTGGGTAGTGAATCAGGTAACATTTAACTAATTGATTGTATTTTCTTTTTATTAATTCCATGTTTGCAATTGAGTTGAGTTATGTATGAAGCTGTAAAAACATCCCGCTGTTCTTTGAAAATGGTGTTATATTTTATCACACAGTGTCTTAAGCATACTAATGTTTAAGGAGATGACGTGAGGATTAAACTGCGGCTTTAGTTTGTGAACAACATAGCTCTCCACAGTAGTTGACACAACATACATGTAGTGAAAATGACAGTCAGCTGATCTATTAAGTGTGGGGACTGATGTCTTGTGTCAAAGATTTCTGTGTCACTGCTGGGAGACGTGCGTGTGCATTATTCATCTCGGCTCAGGCACTACATTCAAATCCTTTCCAAGTGTTCCCTTTTGAAGCACTTTCATGCTGAATTGCTGTCTGTGAATTTGTGCTGTACATTTAACACCCAATTTGACTTTTCACAGAATCACGGTAGCAGAGTAGGGTAGAAACTAAGAGTCAAAGAGTAGCTTAATCTGAAAATCCCAGCTTTATGTAGATACAGTTGGTGTAAGAGGACTCCGGTGAGGAAGTGCTCTCCAAAAATGAAAGCTCTACATGTGTTAGGTGGGATTATTGTACTCAAGTATGCTTGGCATGAAAACCCCTCTGTTTTGCTGATTAGTAGACTTTCACTAATTACCCATCAAGAAAAAGGAAAAAAAGAAATAACTTTCAATTCTGTTTTAGTAGTCTCACCTGAGGAATTTAACCAGTTGGGCTTTTTTTTTTTTTAAATTTTAACACTCAGGAGATTAATTCAGTTTATATCTAAAAGAGGAAAAAGACCTTTTTCTTCAAGGGTTGACTAGTGTAGAAAGGCCTATAATTAATGCAGTAAGTGATATTCTGTAAATTGCGTTTGAATAGAATCCCCTTCCCCCCAGTCATTCACCCCAAGGGCATTCTAACAATTGAAATTCAGGGAGAGAACTCTGCTTGTTTTACCTTGTGTGTCTTAAAACAGAACACTTGGTGGCAGTCCTCCTTAAGCACCAAATTTCCTTGATTTAGCTCTTTCTTGGGGGAAACAAAAGAGTTTCCCTCAAGCTTTTCTTGGGCTCCTGACAGATTCCTTTCTCCTTTATGTGGTAACTGAATTACTAAGACTTTTCCTCCAGTGAGGAAACAGCAGTTGGGGGACTCTAGCCTTATGATTGCTTTTTCATTTGAGACTCAGCTAGTTTAGGAAGGAATTGTTTTCTTGGGGTTTTAAGACACACCTCCATTCTTTGTATTATCAGTGATTTAATTGCTCTCTGTTCCTTCTCCCTTCTCTTTTCTCAAGCAGCTCTGTTAGCAAGTGTGATTTGGATTTAGGCTTGTCCTATTGTCCTCTTCAATAGCATCTACCAGCCTCTTGACCATACAACACATCTTGAAACCAGAAGGTATTCTTGGGTGGCAATAATGTGTGTCTCCTTCACAATATCATAGTTTGCGCAAACTGTGGTTCTGTATGTTCCTAGAACTGTATGGCTGTCACTCTCAGAAATTTCCTTATGGAACAATGGCTCCTAAGTTATACTGGAAAGGTTTCTCTAAATACCATGAAAGGAGAATCTAAATGCATGTGTTATTTTTGACCAAATGAACAAAATCCATCATTTTTCTATAATTCGTGTCCTTTCCTTTCATTGCAATTAAGTAGTATTCCATATGTGTGACTTTTTTTTCTTTTAAGCACCCACATCTGCAGTATGTGGGGAGGAAAAATAATTTTTCCTGTACTCTTTTAAGTTCTTGGCTGAGATACCCCTGCGCTAAAAGAAAGATTAACAGAAGAAAAACAAGTAGAAGGTTAATAACAGGTTTACCTCCTGTATGTGTGGGAGGTACCCAGGAAAACTGATATACTCCCAGAAATGGTCCAAGCGAACACCTTAAAAATTATCTCCAGCTAAAGAGAAAAGATGTTTGGGGGTGGGGGTGAGGAGCCAGTTATGGGAGGCTATCAGGAAAAGCACAGTAAACAAGGGTAAGGTTGTTATACAGTTCTAGGTCATTGCCTTTTCCACCGCTAAAAGTTTCTAGAGATTTAGAATCATCTTTCTCTTCGTGGTACAGAGAGGGAGACACCCTTACAAATGGAGATTTTCTTTACAAATCTAAAAGTCTCTTATAAAAGGCTAAACTCCACTCAGTTTTCAGAGCTTTTCCTATGTCAGCTGTTTCTTAAAAATAATCAGCCTAAAATAATCCTTATGGCAAAGAGGCATATTTTGGGGTGATATATTCTGCTTCCCTTCAGTTCGTCAAATCATCTTTTATTTACCTTTTTTTAAAAAGATTTATTTATTTATTTGAGAGCCAGAGAGCACACACATGAGCTTTGGGGGAGCACAGGGAGAGGGAGAGAGAAATTCAAGCAGACTCCATGCTGAGTGCAGAGCCTGACTCCAGGCTCAATCTCACGATCCTGAGATCCAACCTGAGCCAAAATAGAGTTGGTTGCTTTAATATCTTCTGATATGTTTTGTACAGTGGTTGATATGAGATCCAAGATGATAGTCTATATGACAAAGTTCAGTCTCTGTTCGCTAAGGTTGTTGTGAGATTTCTGTTTATTCACTTCGCGCAGGGCTTCTCCGCCAAAGCACTATCAGCATTTCAGGTTGGGTAATTCCTTGTCATAGGGGAGTTGTCCTGAACCTTGTAGGATGTTTAGCATCCCTGGCCTCTACCCACTACATGCCAGTGGCAGCCCCCCCCCCAACAGTGACAGAAATATCTGCAGATATTGTCAAATGTCTCCAGGGTGGGGTGGAGTGGGGACAAAATTATCCCCAGTTGAGAAGTCATGGGTTAGAATATCTGGTGCCTGGCCTTTCATTAAAATGTACCATCAGTTGTCCATATAAACTGTATATACCGTTTTCAGTTAGTGCCAGTTATACTCTGTGTTTGTACCACCCTCATGACCTTCAATATACTTCCTATATTTGAAGAGTTAAAAATAGCCTCATCTGTTTTCTGTGATTGTGACATGATTATCCAAGTAATTTATAATATCCTTCCCTAAGCCCCATTTTCAAGCGTTTTCTCTTACAAAGCAATAATCTATAACATACCACAAACAGTTCATCTGTGTCATTTCTGCATTGGTCTCTGATCTGTGTGTTATGCTGACTTGCCATTATTTTTAAAGCAGTGATGCTAAAACTATTTTGGATAAATACTTTCATTGCTTTGTGACTTTGCTGCAAAGATTAAACACTTTATTTTAATATTTTTGGGGGGGATTTCTTTTTTACTAAGGACTTTTAGCCTGCATTGCTTTTTTAAGATACCATGTTCTGATAATTTATTTTTTAAGTTTACCCTTTCAACATAACTGCTGCTATAAGCCTGAGATGCATCATACATTTTCAGGACCTGTCATCCCACTAGTATTTCCATTTTTCCCCTCAAATTCCCAGGAATTTTATACAGACAGATTTCCTATTTAAAGATAACTTTGATTTTGTATAAACCTCACTGTGCCATTTAAGTAATAAATATTGGTGCATGAACTGGTTTGACTTTCTGCTGAGAACTGCTAAAAGCCTTTTAATAGAAAACAATAGGGAATGTCAAACACTGAATCACGATCTCACTGAAGCAATTTTTCTTAGAAAGACTTTCATCACACAGAAGTTTTATCATTGCTCAAATTTTGCCAGAAATTACGTCCGGTTAAATTCTATTGTGATGCCTTGTGCAGCTTGTTTACACATGTTTTTATGAATAAAAAGCATGCTTTTAATATGTTGCTACCTTTTAACTTAGTTTTTATCTATAGATATATTTAGAGACAAAATGAGATTATGACTTTATTTTAGGTAAGGAGATATGGTATAATAGCCACATGCATGTTTAATAGTATACGACTGGTCACTTTGAAGCAAATACGCTAGAATTCCCCCAGATGAGCTACTTATTTTCACTCTGTCTTCTTGCCAGTCTTTGCCCTCTAACCCAGGCCAGCTGTCTGACAATGGAGACCACGTGAAAGGAATGTAGACTTGGCAGAGTTGTCACCACTATAGAAAATTAGCAGTACATATAAACTACTAGGTTTATTTATTTTGGTATTTTTCAACTACAATATGCTCTCTGTGAGTTTTCACTAGGCCTTAATTTTTATAACGCCTATAGATCTATTTAGAACAGTTGAGAAGGGGAAATAAAAGTGAAAACCAAACTCAGATTACCCATTCTGGCCTCATGTAAACACAGTCTTCGTGTGGGAAATGTGAAAAGTTCCTTTCCACAGCTAACCACCATTTTAGACATTTCCTTATCTCCCTTTCTCCATCCCTGCCTACCTGTGTCCCTCCCTCCCTCTTTGCCTTCCTTTCATTTCTTAGTAGAAACATTTAGCTGGTGATGGTCTTCATTACTCATGCTACAAATGTGTTCAATGCTGAAATAATAGTCTCAGTAAGCTAAAAAATAAGAATGTTGCCTGTGTTGGACCGTAGAGGAGATGGGTCCTAAGCCACCTAAAAGATGTAAGTTGTGGATGGATTGTATTTTATATTCCCTCATTGCACACTTCCACCCTAATTTAGTGCCTCACATACGGAAGGTACTTAATTTTATTTTTTTCTTTGATCAGGGTCTCCTTACATTAGAAGTAAAAACTGATCCTATTTTCTTCTACTTTTAGTTTGTTTAATAATGACAGTTATTTCCTTTTCCCAGAGGGGGACCCAAGATGCTTTATATAGCATTACTGTACAATATCTTAAATATGCTCAATTCCAGGGTTAAAGTATTAGAATTTATCCTTTGTTGCATGGAAGTTATTTTTCTTAATAATTGAATATATTGGTTAATTCATTTACTGCCTACAGATTTATTGAGAACTAAATATTTTCCATACTCTGTGCTAGGTTCTGAAGATACAAGTTGATGTCATTCCTGTCCTCAGGAACTAACAATTGGGTTGATGAGAAGAGGACACAAATAACCATGGTCTGGTGGAACAAGGGCTATAATATAGATATGTACAACGTGCTGTGGCAAACAGAGGTTAATTTCATTAATGGAGACAGAGTGGGCTGTAGAGGGAGATGGTAACAATTGAGCTGGTCTTAAAAATTGATCAGAGTTTATCAGTTAAAGAAGTAAGAGTGTATGCTGAGGGCGTGGTGGAGTGGTATCCATTCCAAGCTACTGGAAGAGCAGAGCTAAGGCATGGAGGCATGTGATTTGTTTGGCATGTATATCATGTGTTCCAGTGTGGCTGGAGCATAACTTGCATTGAGTCAACTTAAAGTATATAATACTAGAAAGATAGAACCTTGAATGCCAATTAACGAATTTACGCTTTATTTTGTAGGCAAAGATGGGCCACCAAAGTGTCTTTTTAAAAGTTTTTTTTTTAAGATTTTTATTTATTTGACAGAGAGTGAGAGAGCATGAGCTGGGGGAGAGGCAGATGGAGAGGGAGAGGCAGAGTCCCCGCTGAGCAGGAAGCTGGGCGTGGGGCTTGTGATCTGAGCCAAAGGCAGACACTTAACGGACTGAGCCACCCAGGTCCCCCATTAAAGTGTTCTAAGCTGGATTTTGACGTGATCTGGTTTCCATTTTGTGGAGAGAATTTTGGTAGCAGTACTGAGGGTGAATTAAAGGGAGAGGATATAGGATGTGAAGGAACCAGTTAGGACTTTACTACAGTTATCCAGGTGTGAGAGATGAGTGCCTGAATTAGGACAGGGCAGTGTAAAGGGAAAGGAAGAAATATTTTGTAGGTATGATAGAATTTAGTAACCAGTTATATATGGGACATAAGGAGCAGCAGAGAAGAATGGCTGCAAGTCTTCAGCTACCACCTAGGGGAATACCAGAGGGGGGGGCAGATTTGACTGAGAAAAGTGATGTGGGATGTATCTGTTATGAGATTACTGCAGAACACTAGGCATTCAGAACTACGAAACTGTAGTTCAAGAGAGAATTCAGAGCCAGAGACATAGATTTGAGCATCATCAGTATATATGGGAAAGTTAAAACCGTGATCTGTGAAATTGCTCAGTGTGAGCATGTAGAATGAAAACACGGAAGAGGACATAACTCAGTGAAGACAGATTTTAAGAAGCTGGTAGAGAAAGGGAAGCAAAGGGACCAAGTAATTGGGATAGAGATGTAGTAGACTAGAGGAAAACTAGCCAATGGTGCTTGCTGAGGAGCTCAAAGACAAAAAAGAGAACAGAAGGGACCAGAAGAGAGTGATTAAAAAACAGGGAAAGGCTGAGAGAGAAATTGAGAGATGGAGAGAGATTGAGAAAGTAATTGCTTGTTGGAGAGAGAACAAGAGAATGAGCGAGAGAGAGAAAGATTGGAAAAGAGTGAGTGAGATAAAGACAGATACTTACAGAAAGAGTTAGAGATCAATTTTGAGAGGGAAAGTAATAGAGCAGAATTTCAGAAGAGGCAATACAAAGGAGATGGAGGTTAAAAGCACAAATGAGAGAAGATTATTAGAAAATTAAGAGGACATTTCTTCCTTTGGTGCAGATGAGAAAGGAGTAAGAATAGATGAAAATGCATTTGGAAGGAATAGGTAAGGCAAGTTGAGAGTTCAGACCCTGATGACTTTTAACTTCTCTAAGAATAAGAGAAAATGCCCTCCATGACCAAGAGAGTGAGTTGGCCTGAGTGGAGTAGGGCTGAGTAAAAGCATCAGTGCTAGATTTTTAAGGACCAACTGCTGTAAAAACCAACCACCAACCAACCAAACAAAAACCTTCACAGATCTGCAAGTGGAGCCAATCAGCAAGAAGATGGAGGTTTTCTCTTGCTCTCTGTTGCCTGTGAGCAGGAAGGGAGAAAAAAAAGAATGAGGGCTGGATGCAGGGCTGTGAATCAGCACTTCAGATGTGGTAGCAGGTGGGGCATAGGAGATCTGCAATCACTGATGAGGGTCAGGGAGGCACATGAGGGTAGTCAGGAAGAGGCTGATGGACTGGGAACTTGGACACAATGTGATTGGAGGTTTCACTGAGGTTAAAGAACAGATTTAGTGGGAGTGAAAAAGTATATTTCAAGTCTAATTATAAGGTTAGAGTCTTGCAGATTTAAATAGAGAGTCTATTCTGGCTCTACTAATTTTTATAACTAAAAGTAACGTTGAGTAAAACATGAAAAGAATGTTTAAACTCCCATGAAGCATGTGCCTGTGATTAGAGTTGTGAAAGCTTATAGGAGTAAGATCAGAAAAACCGAAGCTGGAAATGAAATGCCCTGTGTGTGTGTGTGTGTGTGTGTATGTGTGTGTGTGTGTGTATGAACTAAGGCATGAGGATGCATGACTTGTCTGACACGTGTGCTGGAGCATAAGTTGCATTGGGACAAATTAAAGTGTATAATGCTTGAAAGATAGATATACACACATTTATATGCATTGTTATGTATATTGATATTCTATATACTATGTATTTTATACATGTACATATATTTTTCTTTCATCCTGTTTGCACAAGAAAAGCTGAAAAAATTTGATGAATTTCTGTTTGAGCAAAAAGGGAAGGATTGCACCTGAGAGAAATTAATGGAAATCATTAGGGGCTATCAGATTCTTGGTAGGTGGGCTTAGAATTCAAAGTGACTTTAGTATATTGAAGAAATGATTAGAAATCAGCCACATTCAGTGAGGACATGTTATGGAGTAACATGGGAGGCAAAAAAAAAAAAAAAAGAAAGAAAGAAAGAAAAACAAAAAAAAGGAGAAAACGTGGATTAGGCTTTCTAATCATAAACCCTTTAACTTTCTTGTATGCCTCACTAAAATGTGTTGCATTAACTTAAAAGATGAGTAAGTTCCCTGTGAATAGGAAAAAAACTGCCAATTAATTCTACTCCTCACTCTGTGTCCTAATTCTATCTCTCTCTACCAAAATTCTCTCCACAAAATGGGAATCGATCATGCCAGAATCCTGCTTAAAACACTTTAAATGGCTCTTTGCCTATAAAATAAAGTCTGAAATCCCCTGCCCAGTTGGTCCCTACTTATGGTTGGTTCTACATCAGAGATATCTTCTTGATTTGATCTTTATACCTCTGTGTTGACATACTGACCTTGTGTTTGCACAAAATTCACACAGATTGCCTAGTAAATTTTGCTGATCATTCATGCCAATTAAAAGGTAACACACTGGGTGTAAAAGTTCTTTCTGAAAAGGGACAATGCTCTAGTTAGTTCTGCTATCATGATGTCCTCAATACAATGTTTTCTATGATTAAGAAAGTTAGGAAGCAACTTGAAAGATTTAACTTGGTCCTGTGCCAGTGAACCCAAGCTGGATCAAACCAAACCTGAGTTCTCAGCTCCAAGAGGGCATTTGTTCTAACTGTTTTCTGCTTGATTTCCCTCAGTTGAAGTGAAATGGATGAAGAATTTTGTCTTTTTTGCATTCAAACATAAAAAGTCATTGGGTGTTAGTTGAAAATTTATGAAGTGACAGTCTTGTTAATAAAGATAAACGAGATGGCTTGTTTTATTAATATTAATGTTCCACATAATGTAGCTTTGCTAAATAAATATAGGGTTATAGTTTGCAAAATTTGCAAACTAAGAATCTATAGCGATTGTAGAGCTTAAGACCAAATTGTAATTTTCAGGTGCATTTCAGTTGTTGGTAAATTTTAAAAAATTGGAGAGTCACTTGGATTTGTTTGACATATTTGGGAGGCAACCTGGTTATAACCTTAATGATTTACAGTATTTGCAGTGATGTCTCAATCATCATATAACAATGAGGACTAATGCAAAGCGTAAAGTGACCTGGTAATTGAGAAGCAGAATCCTCCATGGTCTAATACGAGTTGATCCCATCACCATGAACTCCATAGGGGGCCACATGGTCTGGCTGCAGTGAAATGCTTGTAGTCTCAAAGAAGCAATCAGGCCCACTTTTCCTATGGGAGATGGGGGTTAAATTAATAGTTGGGGGGAGGGATGGAAAATGGGAAAAGAGAAGGCCTTAGACATGTCTTCATTTCATTCATTCATTAAGTATTTATGAGTACCTATTATGTGCCAGGTCCTATGCTGGGTACTGTGAATAAGGCAAATAAAGCCCTTGGTCCTATGGATATTTATCACTTAACTTCTCAGATGTGGTACTCGCATGCTTCTGGGGTGTTGTAAGTTGTTTGGAGAATTTGGCTGAGTCTTTTGGGTCCAAATCCTAACTTAGTAAAAATGATTAACAATGTTGAGGTAGAGAGAAGGGAGGGGAACTGTAGCTGAACAGAACTGATGTGGAGAGTTTAGTTCTCTCATCTCTTTCCCTCTTGACTGCCTGTCTCACTTTCACAAAGGATTAGCAAATGGGATGTGTTCTAGGCAGTACATGACTCCATTTTGAGTTTTTCATGATCATTTTGGAAAGTGACAGGAATTAGAAGGCCACCACTGGCAGCACAGGAGATAGGGGTGACATTTCCTCTGGACCATTTTTTTCCCTTTAGTTTTATGCTGTAACTGTATCATTACAAGTGTAACTGTATTACTCAGTGTTTAAATTTCATAATATCAGAATAAGCCTTAAAGTATAAGAGGAACACAGTGTAAAAATTGAGTTACATTAGATTTACTGGAAGGTTAGTTTTCCTAATGTATACTTACAAATGACTTAGGATCGCTGACATTGCTAATGAATTGGACCAAAAGTTATCATCAGAATGATCCTCACACCTTGTGTACATTTGGATTTAGTGATATACCATTCTGTGTTCATAGGGAACAAAACCATTTCACAACCAATCTGTTTTGAGGAATTTAGTTACTGCTTGCTTTCTTAAATAAAATGATTTGCATTATGACTCAAAATTACTCTGTGTCAGACATTAGAACTATCTATGAAAAATAAAAATCTAGAAATTATCCAAATGTTTTTAAAATATCCAGCTGTTTAATTTTATGGTCTAGGAAAATTAACGTCTAGATTGACTATTTCTCCCGATATCCAGAAGTAATATTTTAGATAATGTAAACGGGGAAGAAGTAAATGCTATGTTAGTCTCTTTCCCAAGAAGAACTGTGGCTTTTTTTCTAATTTTTTTCTTCATGGGATCATCACGGTATTGGAAAAATTCTTGTTTCACAATCTAAACTTATGTGCCTATGTTTTGTGTAGGGAATAGTTAATTTCTCTTTGACAGAATTTCTAATTTTTTAGTACCCCAATGTTAGTATGTAGGTCTTTTGGTGATAGGTACTTTAAAGGAAAGTTACAAAGGGTTGTACCACTTTTACCTAGCAGCTAACATTAGTTTCCATGGCTGAAGACATGTAAGCTATTGTCAGTCTTGACGGTATAGAAATAAGATCAGCTTTGCTCAAGAAAGTTTTCATTTGGGTTAATAATATTAGAGTAAAATCCCAGCTGAGTCTACATCAGGAAAGCTTTTATGCTCTAATATTATTACACATTCAAGAATAACAACCATTCCCTTAAATAAAATTAAAGGGATTCAGTTTGAGACTGAATAAAAAAATATATTGGAAAACTGTGTATAGTGGAGATATATACTCTTGCTCTGTTGGGAACCCATTTATCTCTGACTCTGAGACTAATCATATTATTAATAGTCATACACACTCTGGGCAACTTGAAAAACAATCAGTTTCTTCAGTTCCAGAAGGACTCTCTGAGATATCTTCTCTTGCCTGAAAAACCCTCAGTTTGACTCCATCTCTTTATGAGATTATTAAGTATTTCTCTACATTTTTTGCTTTTGCATGTGTATCTACCCCATGATGATGCTTCATACTTGAATTGCCTTTATTATTCATATTCTTTTATCTCATTTTTCTCCTTGGTGGAACCCATCAATTATTATTGATCAACATATATTCCCTTGGTGAGCCAGTTCGAGGCCCTACATCTTATTTCCAAAGAATCTTGCATACCGCTGATCTGGTGAATCCAACCCCCCCCCATTGCTGTTTCCTTTGGACAAGTTTGTTCATGACTATATAAGCAGCATACAACTATACCAATATACTTAAGATCAGTTGTATTTTCAGGTGGCATTCAGATCCATGTTGGAAAGATCTGAAGCTGTATGGTTATAGCCATACTAGAATGAGGTGTCTAATAATGTGGACGTCAGACTCTGGAATTGCAGTCCAGATTTGACATCCATGCCAAGGGAAAGAGGCTATATTTTACAGCGGTGGGGTTTTACAGCTTTTTTTCTTAAGGAAGTACACGCATCTTTTTAAGTAAAATCCTATGTAGAACCCCAATATCTATAATTAAGAAAAATGGAGCTGCCCAGATTGGAGAGAGGGCTGAGGCCCAGTCTCTCATTCTTCTCTGCTTTCTTCTTGGCCTCCTGGTCATCCTATACCATGACCCTTAAGGAATCTCTTTGGAGACCTAAGGCTCAGAGGAATGAGATTGAAAATGCTAGGGTAATAATAAAGTGTTTTTCTTAAATCATTGACCATTGACTTTGGAATGTTCTTTTTAAAATTTTTTACATTCTGAAATTGGAGCATCTGCTATTTCGTAAAGTCATATTAGTTCACATAAAAATAATTAGTCCTACCATCCACCTAGAATCAGGAAGAATTAAAAACCTGCCCATCTTTACCTACTTATCAAAAGATTAAGTTAACATAAAAATTAGTGAAGTTTCAAGTAATTTGAAAGCTATTTGCCTCACCCAGCCCCCCATATCCACTGCATTGACAGGAGGGGAACTAATATTTGTTGTGCATTTACTACCTGCCAAGTGCCCTGTCGTGTGCGTTATATTCTCTAATTCCCACAACAACCCTGGAAGATAGAAATTATTCCTATTTTATAACTAATGAAAATTTGGCTTGTAGAGATTTAAAAAAACCAAGGTCACACAGCTAGAAAGTGGAGAACCTGGATTCTGAAGCGTGATCTGACTGGCTTAAATGCTCATACCTTTCCCCCAATATTAGGCTACTTTCCCAATAATACAATGAGGTGAAGCAGGAATATCATGAAAAGTAAATGCAAGAGAGTTCTGAAAATCTCTGTAGAGGTGCCTTTGACCACAAATGCAGTCTTTTTCATTTACTACCTGTGTACTACTGTGTGCCTCTTTGTTTTTTTTTTTTTTTTTGGTAATTTAAATACTGTATTGATTTTTATTTTTTTATAGTTATTTTTATTGTGTTCTCCTTTTGTTTGTGATGTATTTAGTATATTCTAACTTCTAAACCCATCTTCTCCCATGCCTCTCTCCTCCTTTCCCTTCTCTCTTTACTGCCACCTTTACAGTTGCACAGTCTTTTTTTTTAACTAAGAGGTTTTTTAATTTATTTTTTTATTTTTTAAACATTTATTTATTTATTAGAGAGGCTGGGGGACATGGGCACAGGGAGATGGAGAGGCGGAGAAGCAGACTCCCCGCTGAGCATGGAGCCTGATGGGGCCTCAGTGCAGGGTACAGCCTGGGGCTCGAGATCATGACCTGATCTGAAACCGAAAGTTGGCCACTTAACCAACTGAGCCACCCAGGTGCCCCTACAGTTGCACAGTCTTAAGGGGGCTGGATCCTCCTCTTTTCTAGTCAAGGTTCTTTTGGTTGCAAAAAATGGAAACTCACTTGAGAGAAAGTGGGAAGGTTATCAAAAGAATATAGAGATCTCACAGAATGCAATGGCAAGGTATGCCTACTATATTAAAATTTAAGTGGCTCTTTCCACCTCTCTGTGAGTGCAAACTTCTTCTTACATCTGCTTCTTTCTCACGGATTCTCTCTGAACATCTGCTTTCTAGCCACACACCTCTGTGTCCCTTAATTGACTTCCTCTCTTCAGTCGTCTTGAGCATTGCTCACTGTGGATGTTCAGGCCCTAACTCAGCGTGAGCTTTCAGACGTAGTACATCTCTAGGCCTAAGTTTCTGATGGCATATGATTGGCTTGGCCCAGCTCAAGATAGAAACCTTCTTGTATTAGGTGTTCTACTCTGGTCCCATTGGCTGTGTTGGTATGGCAGGTCATACGTTCAAATATGGTTCCTTCAGTAGAGTCTATAGGTAGGGTCTGAACCCCAAGACATGTCAAGTATCCTTTCCTTTACACTGGATTTTGCTTCCAAGTGTACTCTCCTCCCTGTAACCTCATTACTCTAGACTAGGAGAGTAGGGACCCCTGTGACTAGCAGGATGTTCTCCTACAAAGGAGGTTGGATTGTTCAATTTAGGACTTACAGTGGGAAATAGGTTCAGCTCAATAAGGCCCGGGCATCCCATAGTATAGCAGAAGGCTTAGAAACCTTTGTAGGAAAATAAATGGAAAAAAAAATTTTCTTGGGTGTTTGTTTTTGCATGGAGTCAGTCCTTACAAAACTGCTTTTCAAATAAGAATGAACAACATGAGAAGCCTTTACCGTTGGACACAGTTGCTTTAGACATGGGTGAAAGAGATGAGTATAATCCACTTTGCCTAAAGTTTTCTTACCTGGGTAAATAGTAGGCAACACGTTTCTGTGAATAACATGTACTGGATGCTGTTTGTGATGGGTTTGTCCATACTTGAAAGAGAAGTACCTGTGATGCTGCTGCCATTTAATTCCTGATAATATATTACAAAGTCATTCAAAGAACATTCTCAAATTACAGGGCAGTCCTTTTATACTGTGTGTGTGTGTGTGTGTGTGTGTGTGTGTGTGTGTGTGTGTATGTGTATGTGTGTGTATGTATGTTGAAGATGGAGAATTTCAGTGTGAGGTGGGAGTAATGCTTGTGTTATAGGCTAATGAGGTTATATCAAACTTTGGCTCTGGAAGTTAGGATTTGAGTAGATGATAAGAGTCCTGATATATAAAGACTTGGTTAAGATAATTCTAGGGTGTGTGAATCTAGTCTTGATGTATCATGTTGTGAGGTTACAACTCTTTAGTTTTCCAAAAAGCCTGAAAAGGGTTTTTTTGATGCTCTTAGACATCTTTCATTATGAATATTTAACCATGGATGTGTTAAAATGCAAAGTTCAACTGAGTCAATTTTAAAGATCTTATTGGCTTTTTTAAATGATTCATGGATTGGGCAGCATCCCATCTAGCAGACAGAAGGAGCTCCAAGGAACTGTACAAAATGCCTATATAAAATAGGCAGAAGGGAGCAGGACAAGGAAGTTATACCAGCAGAAAGTGGATTGGTTGTGGCAGGGGTCTGTCAGGCCGATTACCTGACTAGTGCTGACCAGGTAATTCCAGATTGACTGGTTTAAGATTCCGTTCCTGAGAGAGGCTGAAGCTGTACTTAGGTATTAAGTCTCTGCTTGGTGCTGTGGGGCTTAGCATGAGTGACTCCACTTCGAGCCTCTTGTCTCTCTTTCAACAGATGTGAAGAAGATGGTTATAATCAGTAAGTTCTCAAACCTGGAAGCATATCCACTTTCAGATTTGAGGGTTTTTCCTGAAAATGCTTTGCTTCTAGATACCCCCTCTTGCCATCCACATAGTGTCAGCAGGTTTAGTGGTGCCTGTGGAGGGCTAGCCACTCTGTGGTTGTTCAGGCTTTTCTACCTCAGGACCTTCATATATGCTGATTCCCCTAAACTTTATGGGTGAGGACTTCCTACTTCAGGGAGGCCCTCCCCGACCATCCTATCTAAAACAGACCTCCTCATCCCCCTTCTTTTTTTTTTTTTTTAAAGATTTTATTTATTTATTTATTTGACAGAGATAGAGACAGCCAGTGAGAGAGGGAACACAAGCAGGGGGAGTGGGAGAGGAAGAAGCAGGCTCATAGCGGAGGAGCCTGACGGGGCTCGATCCCATAACGCTGGGATCACGCCCTGAGCCGAAGACAGACGCTTAACCGCTGTGCCACCCAGGCGCCCCCTCATCCCCCTTCTTCTCTCACTTTATACTCTGTTTTATTTTTTTACATTTTACTTATCACAATCTGCAGTTGTTTTATTTAATCATTTTATGCTTTATCGAATTTCTTTCCCACCAGACCGTAAGCTCTGAGAGGGTGAGAACCATATCTGTTGTCAGTCACTGTTGGTATCCCCAGTGCTTTCTACAGTGCCTAGCACATAAAAGGTGCTCAATAAGTATTTGACAGATAGATGAATGAAGAAAGCATTAGAACACTATCATCCATGATTACAAATGATTCACCTAAGCCACTGTTTCACTTTAGAAAACATTCAGGAAACCTATTGTCGCAGTGGGTGTGTCTCTTACGTTCACTTGGTTAGTGATAGTGTTATCCGTGGAGAACGGGATGAGGGATTTGAGCAAATCATACTACATGGAAAGTCCCCATACATACCTTTCAAAAACAATATTTACCGAAGTTTAATATACATATAGAAAAGCACCCTTCTATGAGTGTGCAGGCTGGTGAGTTTTGCATACACAGAACATACCCATGTAGCCAACATGCAGATCAACAAAATATCCTTGATACCCTGGAAGCTCCCATCATGTCTGCTTCCAGTCATTATTCCTTCAGAGTTAACTACCATCTTGCCTTCTACCAGTATACATTAGTTTTGCCCATTGTTACTTTATATAAATGGAATCATAGTTGGGACTCTTCAATATTATGTTTGTGAGGTTCGTCCGTCAGCCATACTGTTGCATGTCCACACTTAATGTTTTTGAACAAGTGGAAATGAATCCCAAGACACCATGAGAGGCCAAGGTAAAGGGAGAAGGAAGTTAGTCATATAGAATGAAGATTGGAGATTTATGTACTGAAGCAAGCCATGTTCTATTAAATTCATTTTGCCACCTTTGCTTCCTCTAGCCTTGCTTCCCAAATCTTAAACATGTAGCTTACAAATATCTGCCCTTGGGAAAAATACTTACTGACCCACTGAAAATCCATCTCTGCTACTGTAAAAATAAATAAATAAATAATCTTTTGAGCTCATGCTCTCTCTCCGAGGTGTGTCAGTAGTATCATTTCTTTACATGAGGGGCAGCATTTAATTATTGATTCTTAATGCAAACGTCCTGAAAGGTGTTTATTCAACTGAGTTTAGGGACATTGTTCTCTGCATCTCAGTGCAGGAGGTTATGAGAAGACCTACAGAGGGAGGGGCGATGGAAAACCTGATTAAGTTTCTGGACTTTACACAGAGACAGATAAAAATAGGATACTATGTGTGATTTAAAATTGGCAAGGACAAGCCTTCAGTATGAGGGAATTTCTTCAAGTTATTAATCGTGAGTTATATGTTTTTGTGACAGTGAAATGTAGAAGCTTTAATTAAACACACCTAAATAACCTTCCCTTAGAAAATCTCTTTTTAAAAATAAATGTGGCATCAGAGATAATCTATGGAAGATGTGGAGTAACTCTTCTAGAGTCCTATATAATGAGGAAGCACTCCCTGACAGAGAAGGTTGCCAAGCACTTGCAGAAATTACTAGGGAAGGCTGGGGAATCGATGGCCATCTGTTCAGCATGGTTCTCATGCAAGTGCTCCTGGAGCCAGGGGGCTGGCTGACATGATCTTAGAAGGAAAAGACCTTTCGTTTTTCATTTGATAATTATCAGGGTTCTTCAAGCCTAAAAAATCCCTTAAAACTTAAGGGATGAAATAAGTGTTCCTTTGGTTCATACAGCGTGTCTGTCTCTCTCTCAAGCATTTTCAGACTTAATGCCAGAGACTACTTGGAGGTGAAAGACACCATTTATTTTACTCCTTCCACTCTTACTACCGCACATTAAAAAAAAGAAAAAAAAAAGTATTGTGCTGTTGCTTGGGTAAAGAGCTATTATTTACTGTTCCTCATTTTAAAAATGTAATTATTGCTTTTTAAAGTGGTCAAAATGACACTTTTAAAACCCACAGTTTTGTGACCTGCATATTGAACCAGCCCAGACACCTCTTGAAAGGTCTTTGCAGGACTCTATGGCTCCATACACAATAATAATCAATACTACTTAGACTACTTTTTGGGTGCATACAAGGTGCCAGGAACTGGTTGGCACTTTACATATATTATCTCATTTAATTTCTCAATGATCCAGCAAGGTAGGTATCATTATCACTCCACCTATAAACGAGGGAAGTATTGTTTGGCCAAGTCAGAGAACTAGCCCTCGGTCACATAGCTAGTTTTTTTAAGCACTGAGTTATGTGCTCCCATCTGTCTGACTGCAAGGCCCACATTTCTTTTCCATGTTATGCTTTCTTTATACTTTGAGAACCCTGACCTATTTAAAATAAGACTGAAACAAACACAACTCCTGATTTGGATATATTTTCAAGTTCAACTGATTTGTTTCCTAGTCATTTTTGATATATTGGGTTTTAGAATCAGATAGTCCTACGTTTAACCCTGCCTTTTCCACATGTCACTTATGTGACCCATAGCATAATGACCCTTCAGGTTCCTCTTCTGTGAAGTAGATCAAATAATAGAATCAACTTCATAAAACTGTTCTAAGTATAAAAAGATATGATGCAAGTGAAACTATATATCAAAATAATAAAGAGCACATAGTAAATGTTCAAGAAATATTAATAACAAAGATGTTAGGAATGGTTTTTGAACTCATAGGACCTTGACAGTCTCTCTTGTCCTGTTCAATATTTAACTTGGTTGCCTCCTTTCAGAAGCCCTTCCTATTCCATCAGGGCCAGAAAGTGTTTCCGACCATTCAGGGTTTAGGTTTACCAATTAAATGGAGGCTGTCAACAAAAGAATCTTGGTTTTCAGACTTAGAATTTTTGGCAGCCTGACTTCCCGTCCTTAAGGTCCAAAGAAAAACCTCAAGAATGTAAGCTAACTTCAATCAAATTGAATCATATGTGTCCTAAAATCTCAAATCTTTAAAGTATTGTAACAGCAGAATTCCTGCCTGTTTATCTAGCCCTGTGGCTGTCCTATATGCCAAACCAAAGATTAGGTCACATGGCCTTACAGAGAATTTTTTTCAGATTTATAATCTGATTTATAGGATAAGATCTATGGAGGCATTTACTTATACATTAAATTATATGCATCATACACAAAATTAAATGCATTTGCTTATACATTTTATGAGTCACTTTTATGGAGAAGAATTTAGGAATTCCAGAGTTGAACTCTCCAAAAGATCAGGGACATGTGCCACCACACATCCTTCTTTTGCGTAAAAGCCTATCAGCAATGTTTTTTAATATCCTTAAAAAGCAACAGATAGAAGGTAATTAACATCTATTACAATGTTAATAACTTCATTCCAGAATTTCCTTTGGTTTCTGTTGTATAGCTTCACTTGTAGAGCTCTTATTAATGCAATGATAAACTTACAGAAACACATGCTTTATCTAATTGTTGGTGTCAGTAAAAGTGACGCATATTCGGGGGGGGAGTTAATTAGCCCCAGGGTTTGATAGACATCATTTAGTAGTCGTCCAGTTAATCTAAAATCCTGCATATAACCAATTACTATTGTAATGAGAACTTTAATTTTTAAACTTCCTATCCAATTTCTTTCAACCATTGCTGCAAAACATTTGAAAGCCAACAATGCAGAAGTTGCTTCATAGGATTGTGTTAGAAATGGTCAGATCCCCGAGAGCTAAAATACAGTTCGCAGATGTAGAATGATCTTCTTTTCACTCTGAGCATTATATAGTTTAGACTTTGAAAAAAGTTGTACAAAGGAAGAAACCAAGCAACTTTTAGTGATAAAAACACTGTGCAGCCTTGTTTGTAGAATACCCACCCAAGGCCATTTTTTCTCCTGATCTTTCGAAAGAAACTTACTATTTGAACTGAATCTCAATAAAGCACGTTGAAGGCACTGGTTGTAAGATTTCTTGTTGGATTCTGCAGGTCTCTGTGGCTTTTGGTGTTCAGGGCCTTTTTTGCTGCTTTTCTCCTCTCCCCTTTCCTCTTCTACCTCTTATTAAAGAGATTGCCCTGTAAGCCCTGTAAGCTGAGGATGATTCATTTCTGCTAGTGGTGAAAGGCATTTTCATCCACTACTCTGAGGTAGTATTAATCTGCTAGGCCTTCATAAATTTCATTGTGAAGGGACTTAATTTGTTTCCATTATGAGAACTTTTGAGTACATTCAGTTATCATAATCAAAAAGCACTTAACTGCATGTGTGCTATGCCAAGAGAATTACAGTGACACATTTTCTGCCCTCTGAGTGTTCAAGTTTAAGAGTAAGTGCCAGGTTTTGTGGATCACTATGGAAAAGGACAAGATGATGCATGATCTTGGTGAGCAAACTTGGGCTCAGGTTGTCAGGCCACACCATAGGATCTGTGTCACAGCTGGGAATTTCAGGGGAACTGGGAAGTGACATGAGAAGTCCAGTCATGATAGGGACGTAGATAGAAGCCTGGTTACTTTGTAGATTGGAGAACTGCTTCCAGAAGAGCAAGTGCAGCAAGGGGGCGCAGGCGGAAGTGGAGTCCAAGCATACAAGCAAGGTGGTCAGGATTCATGTCAGGCAAGGAGAAACAGAGGATAGAGTTTTAGCCCGGATTCAAAACAGATAGGCATGTCCACTTAGTAACACAGCCATATGGGAATCTGTTTTCCTTCCCTTGCTCAGGTTTTAAACCTTTCTGATGTATCTGGTTTAGGAATACTGGTTTGGGCTGCTTCCTCAGGTGAGGCCAGCTGCTACAGGTGCTGGCTATTGCAGTACAGACTGAGGTCCTGGAGTGCGCTCTTGTAATTTTACCTTTGCGACTACATTAGGATGAATAAACATTCATTTGAAGCTCAAATGATACCTGGTGTCTCAGCGTTGCAGTGTAGCTGGACTTCTTAAGATTCTGTCTTTCTTGGCAGTGAAATACACAATATAGGCTCACTCCCATCAAAGCAGCTTTTAACATTTAGAACTGAGGAAACCAATTGGCATCTGAATAGAACTTTTTTTAATAATATTTTTTATTATATTTTGTTAGTCACCGTACAGTACATCCCTAGTTTTTGATTACTTGCGTATTACTTTTTCCCCCCTTCTCTCTCTTAGTCCCTAAGGGCAATAGACTTCCCAGGAGAGAGTAGATTGTGATAAATTCCAGGTGATCAGTCTGTTCAGTGACAAGTACCAAATCCCTGTTTTTTGTTAATTCAATTTTTATTTATTTTTAATGTTTCTTGAGGAAAAGTAGCCAACCCCTTTAGCTGTGGGCTTTTACCTTGCCCTCTAGTCATCATTTAGTTTGATGCGCATTGACCACTACACTGATTTCAGCTCGGACAATGATACTATTTTTGCATAGTGTCACTGTGATTTGATAAACAGATACTAGTGCCCTTTCTGGAATAAAGGCAAACATAAGCCCTTGGATGAGTGAGAGGGAAAAAGGCAAGGACTTTAAGGGATGCTTAACAAGCTGCTAATTACTCTTGATGGCATTATGCCACCGTGCATATATTAAGGACCATGTTGCTGTCTGGAGCAATGAGCCACAGAGTGTCACTTGGAACCCTGAGGGCAGGGGTGAGATGGTGGAGGAGACTGTTCTAAAGAACTCTGGGGCAATCAGTTCGAGAAAGTTAAAGCTCCACTTGAGTTTGACAATAAGTTCTCAGTGATACCTGGAGAATTAAACTGTTTCCTGGGTTCCTAAGAAAGAGAGAGGGAAAAATGGGAGAAAAATGCACCCACCATTTGTGCATTTGATCTTCATAATGACATTCTCAGTAGGGTATTTATTATCATCTTTGTTTTACAGTTGAATAACCTGAAGCTCAGAGAACTTAAGTAACTCGCTTAAGCGTCGTGGTTAAGAATTGGGGCTCTGGAGGCAGAGGAAGCTGAGTTTGAATTTTGGCTCCCCCTAATTTGTAGCAGTAAGAACTTGGGACAGAAAAACATTTTGTGCTTTGATTTCATCATCTATGAAAGAAAGATAATAATAGTACCTATAATCAAAGGAGTTTTGTGGGTATTTAATGGCAAAATGTGTATAAATCACTTAGCACTGTCCTATATTCCTAGTAAGTGCTCAAAAAGGATATCTGTTTATAGTCCTCCTCCTCCTCCTCATCATTACCACCACCACCACCACCTAAACTTGTCAGGCCCCAAAGCTCATGCTGTTTCTGGAACATTATAGTGCCTCCAGGTGCTAATAAGAGTGGTGGTAAGAAGGGCCACGGAAAGTTAATACGTACAAGTAGAAAATGAAAAGATAAGGCAGTGAGGGAAAAAAAGGAAGGGCAAAATTTAAAAAGGATGAAAGGAACTCTATAATAAGAGGTATGGCACTAGAAGGCCTCTGGCTAGCAATTGTCTCAGATGCCACACACAGTGTGGTCTACATCAGAACAGCTCTTCTTTTCTGAACCCCTAAGGTCACTAGATTGTAAAGGAAAAACCTCATGTGATCAGTCAATCAATGAGGTTGATCAACAGGCCTTCACTAGGCTCTGTTTTAAAATACGTCTAATAGATCTGGTCCTGACCCTAATTCAGAGGAGGTTAAAAACTAATTCTAAGGCCATGACATGCAATGAAAAATAACGGTCAACACAACACGTTTATCTGTCTTTAATGACTGAATTGAGGCAGTTCCATGACCTGTGGGATATAAGAAATGATTATTAATTAATTAATTAAATATATTGAACTCCCAAAGCTATG
Organism: Ailuropoda melanoleuca; assembly: GCF_002007445.2. Lineage (NCBI taxonomy): Eukaryota > Metazoa > Chordata > Mammalia > Carnivora > Ursidae > Ailuropoda > Ailuropoda melanoleuca. Next base: position 88,331,519 of record NC_048238.1, on the reverse strand, counting down.
GATTATCAATGTGCCAAAAATTACTTAAATTGTGCAAAAACTGTGTGAAACTATTACGGAACACTTGAACTCAGTTATAAATCATTGCATGAACTTTGATGTTGCTTCATATGGGTGTTCGTTGAAGCAGCACTCAACCAAGTAACCAACTATGTGCATCTCTTGGAAACAGAATGACTCTACCATGTCTAGATGTACAGGAAAGCTAACTTGTAGGCCAGATGGAGCTCAGTTAGCCTGAAGAATTCATCTTTCCTGTGATTGCTGTTTTGACCTTTGTTTTATTATAAAAGTGAGAATAAATAGGATCGTTTTTACTTGTTCCTCTAGTAATTGATCACCATTTGTACTAATTCATTCTCAAGTTCTACCCCATTTTCTAAGGTGGAACCAGCCAGATGCCTTTCACCTGAGAAATTCCTGGTCCTAAGCTTGAGTAAACTTTCATGAGTATTGAAGTTCAACACACAAAACTATTGGATGATAACTGATGAAGATTTAACCCCTTTTGGCCTGGTGGGACTTTTAAGTTCTGGGTAGAAATTTCCCACATTCTGAGATTTGGACTTTTGACCTAGTAGGGCAGCTGATACCTTAATCAAAGCAGTGTTCCCTTTATACACTAGGTGGCAGGAGCTCCTAAATATAAATGTGAGGGATTTCTATAAATGCGTGTTTAGACCAATGCATCACTAAAGCTGTCATTTTATAGAAAGAATGCATGAAAATTTGAACCCATGAAATATTAAAACAGAACCTATGAAGAAAGAAATCCTTTGTGTTAAGAATGGCAGTCTAGGATTTAATAATAGTGAAACAAGATTATTGTTCCTTTACATATGCCATTTTGAAGAAATTCCAGTAGTAGATTAAACAAAATGGAGTGAATTAATAAAATAATCTATTCTTATGTGTTTTGCTGTTTGAAAGCTTACTTCCTGCAGATCTCTGTTAAAATGCCATTTTATTAGTGGGGACTTAACTCCACTAGCATTCCCTAACCCCTGGATGTTGCTTTGTTTTCTCCACAGCCCTGTTGCTTTCTGACATACTTCATATTTTACTTGCTTATTTATTGTGTGTCTACCCCTACCCCACCCCCCTGGGATGAAAGCTTTATGGGCAAGGTCTTTGTTTTATTCACTATTGCATTCTTAGTATCCAGAACAGTGGCTGGTACATAATGGGCATTCAGTGCATGTTTATTGAATGAATGGATGAATGACCATAAACAAATGAAGGTAAAGTAACAATAACTTGAAAGTTGAATTATAAATTCAATTAAGGTATGATCAAAGTAAACATTTTATAGTATATATGTTCTAATTTTATTTTTCTATAATCATAAAAACATAAAATACTGTCACCTAAGGAATCTAGTCTCCATGTTAACACTTGATGGTATCTAAGGTAATTAATTTTTAAGTAATTATGCCAAATCTGTTACTTGTTCTCATATCATTAATCAAAATACTGAACCTTGTCATTGATAACGTTACGATTTCCTGGCATTTTATTCTTTGATTTCAGTTTTTATTTGTGTTTTGAGCAGTTGTGTAATATCTTAGGGAAAAAAGGATAAGCCAGTGATAACATTAGACAACTGAATTTGTAGCATGTGTGTGTTATTGCTTTTTAAATATTCAAACTGCCTTTGCAAGTATACCTTTAACGTTTTACTTGTGATGTGGCGAAAAGAATCTTAGGCTGAACAGTTGAAGACTTGGGTTGAGTTTTCTTGGCTTTGCTACTTATCAGCTAGGTGACTCTGGCAAAGCACTGAATATTTATCCCTTATACATAAACTTGATGTAATAATTTTACCCTGCCTTTTCATAGGATTATTGAGATATATCAGAAATTCTCTGTGAAATGTGAAATCCTATTCAACTCTAAGGAGTTAAATCATGCTAGTAAATAATTTCATTTATCAAATGTTTTTTGCCTTTAGAATTAGAAGTTGCTTTGCTTTTTGTTTTTTATTTATTTATTTTTTTTTTTACAAAATGTGCAATATTCTCAATGTGATTTCTTAAGATGAAATAAAATTGAGTTGAGGAATATGTCAGTGTTAGGAACAAAGAAGGTGTTTGCAGACCAGGCATGCTTTGCTAAGGAAGTGGTCACCAGTGCCAGCTTCTTCAGAGAGGAATAAAGAAAAGTAAAAGATAAAAAACCTTGGGACTTGTCTTTTGGGAGGTCAGTGGTTTCCGTATTGTGGCTCTGCACAGTAGATTTCAGAGAATCAAAGAAAAAGTGGAAATAGAGAAGTGAATATGAAACACTTTATTATGTGGTTTGATGGCATAAGAAATCTGGGGCTTGCTGATGAGCCTGGAACAACCTTGGTGCTGGATGATTGAGATGGGGAGGGAGCTTCTAAGCCAGCAGGCAGAAGGGTAGTCTGGAGTGAGAAGTCTAGGCTAGCTCTCTTCTTATAAGGACACCAGCCCTATCTGATCAGGCCCCACCTTTGTGACCTCCTTTAACCTTAATTACTTCCTTAGAAGCCTCATCTCCAAATACAGCCACACTGGGTGGGGGAGGGGGGTGTTAGGGCTTCAACATAAAAATTGGGGGAGGGGTCACAAACATTCAGTCCATAACAAACCCCAACAGCATCCTGCAGTAAGGTTTATAATAACTGACTTGTATTAACACTTTTTGGGTATGTCAAGTACTGTGATAGGTACTTTAAATGAATAATCTCATTGTAGTAGTCAAATATTTTGGTGAGTTATCACTTATTTGGTATTCATATCACCGTCCCATGAGGGTCAGTAAGAGGAGCTCTTTTCCCTGTATTATTTAAGATCCAGGCTCTTTCCATCTTGTGGCTCTGGTCTCCTCTCAGTCCTAGGAGTTCTCTCGTTTAGCCAGTGGATGATTAAAGAGAGCTAGTATTGCATAAGGGAGGTTTTTAGGGCCCATGCCTGAAAGTGGCACGTGACCAATTAATTATTAGCAAGAATTTAATCACATGGTTAAACCTATCAGCTGAGAAATTCAGTCTTCACTGTGTGTTGAGGAAGAGGTGAACAAGGAAATACAGCTATTGGTGAGCTGCGGCGTCTCCAGCACACTCATTGAATCCTCACAGGAATGCACTGAGATAGGTACCATCATTTTCCCGATTTTACCCATGGAGAGAGGGTGAGCAGTTTGCTCACAGTAACACAACTAGCCATTTGGAGTTGAACTCAGTCTAGCTTCAGAGGTTTGTTGCTTTTAACCACCTGTGCTATCCTTTCTGAAATCAGGATAAGAGTATTATTTCATTACTCTAGTGAATATTTGATACTTTTGAACCATCCCTCAAAGATGTTTTAGTAAAACACTTATGTTTGGGTAAGTAATAGATCAAACACTTTGTTTAGTTTTACTTTGTTTTGTTGCTAAAGGAAAGAAGGAAACAGAAAAGAAAGGAAAAGAAGAAAGGAGGGAGGGAGAACAAACAAGAATCACAAGCCTTTTGTGGAGGTGTTGGATGCTCTTTGTGTTTAATCTTATGTGTACTTGTTAATACTAGCTTATTCACCGTTAGGGTCTTTTCCTCTTTAGCATAAACTGCAGGGATACTTTGAATGTGTTTAGGGTGTAATTGTGATATCAAAGTACATGGGGTCTTTGTCCCCATATGACTACTTCTTCATAAAGGAGGGTGGACTGTCCAGAGACACTGTGTAGGCTCATCTTAGAATTTGAATCCATTTGTCCATATTGAGCACAAGTTGAAAGGTCAAGGACTAGGATACTGCTTCCCATTGAGCTAGGGGGTTCCCGAAGTGGTGGGGGAGGGTAGGAGATTCCCTTTTCCCTTTTATCTAAGTGAATATAGTGCTGAACATAAATTACAGTAGGCTGCCACTTGTTTTTTTGGGTCTGGGTTGATCTTATAGCCACTGGGATTTGGCTTCCTTTCCACTGTACCACATTAAATGTTGCATTAGTTGGTTTGCAATATTCAACAAACATCTATTTTTCCCCTCCTCTTTTATCATAGTTGAGAGTTCATTTTCTTTTGATAGAGAATACAATACTATCCTAATTCTAGATAAGTTGCACTAACAAATTACAGAATATGAAATTCTAAGCTTCTGAAAGTTATTTTCCTACCATTCAGATGGTATGTTTCCTAAAATGCCAACATATCTCAAAGACAATTTAATTCAGCCTTCTTGAAGCACAAGAAGGAAGTATTTTTCTAGCAAAGCTGTTCTCCTACCATATTAAGTGAAATTTCTTCAATACTGTAATAGTCCTGGTAGCTTTTGAAGGTGGAAGGAGATAAACTGTTTAGACAGAGTGTGAAAAAGCTTAAATGTTTCCTTCCTATATTAAGGAGACTAGCACTCTGGGATAGTTTCATCTTAAAATAAATTTGTGTTCTGTGGTTGTTGGTAAAGGGATAGGGAAGTACACTGGACTGACCTGTTTCATTATTAGCAGCCAAGTCAAAAATGTTGCCTGTCCATATATATGTGGTCAGATGAGAGTTCATATACAATGGTATCACAACATTAGGCTTTCATCTTGTGCTTTGATAGTAAAAATAATATGGATCAGGCCTATCTTACCAATTCTGAAACACTCTGTAATCTGAGAAAGCATTGAAATCAGACTTGTAGAACTGAATTAGAGATGTATGGGTATTAAAATACTCCATCCAACCCATTTCCACATGTACCATCTGTTGTTTCCAGATGTACTGCTTCCTAGAGGCGGTATTCATGGGCATGGTATTATAACAGCAACAAATCGGCATTCCTAGTTCTGGGACTTAATTCCCAGAAATACAAGTTTTCGTTGGCTGCACTTCAGGGAATTAGACTCCTCTGTGGCTAGGGACATGCCATTACAACCATGGTAACAGAAATAGACCAATTCAGAGTTTATAAGGCATCAGGGAGCCTTCAAGTTGGGAGCAGTATAAAGTTTCTCTTATGTGCCTGTAACTCAAGATAAGTTGGGCAACGCTGTTAATGCTCCCCCCTCTCAGTGATTAGATATGCCTAGCTCATTGTAGATAAGGTTTGGGGGTATCTCTTCTATGTTAAGTTTGATAAGGGAAGTTATAAAACGCTCCAAAGGCTCTAGAGTATATGCTTAAAGCCTCGAATATAGTCCAGCACCTTAATCTGGTGCTGTCTGTAAAGCAATGGGCTGTCACCTCCCTCAAGACCACTGCTTGCCTCATTAATACCACTGGAACAAATTATCACTTCACAGCCCAGAAATCTTCTATAGCAGTTGTGGTGATTGATGTAACAAGGCTAAAAAATAATGATGAAATGCATGTTCCAGAAGACAGATTCAAATGGCAGGAGCTTCAAAGGCAATTAAATGTGACACAGAAGGAGTCTTCCTGGAATAAAGTATTTTCAAATAAATGGTAAGATAAGTGTGATAATCTCCTAGACTCACATTACACATAAATTAGTTTGCTATGAATAATTATTTCTGAAGGCTTGGTGCGCACTGAAGTAAAAGTTTAGAAACAGCCAGTGTGAACCATTTAAAAAATACATTTTTTTGTTTGTTTGTTTAAGATGGGGCAAAAAAGAATGCTTTGGGGCTGGCCTCTGTGCTTATGATGGGATTTATTTATTTGTGGCCATAGTATTTGAATGACATCTTTTGATATGCTTTAAAGTTTCCTGTTGGTTGGAAAGTAGAGAATCGTGACTACAGATGTCAAGTTTAACTGCCTTCCTCCGAAGTGAGTCAAACGATTCTCATGATGTATTGATTCCATACCACTAAGTTACTAACTAAGCTGTGGGAGGAACCTGCCTACTCGGGAGAGTGCAGCTGTATATTAGATGGGCACATCAAGGTCGCTATGAAGGGGACATTTAAGACATGGAAGTAACTAGAACAGCTGTGCAGTGTTCAAGCACTCTGGCATCTAAAGCCTTGTACAAGGTACACCTCAAACTGTCATTTTGAGTCTGTTAAGTGCTGCTCTCTTGTTTTCTTGAAAAAAGGAACATAGGACAGGTAAGAGAAGTATTGACTTAGATGTAGGAAGAGGATTTTATAGGGTTTCTCGATTGAAAGGTTAGTTAAATGTAAGACTAGATTTCTAGAGAGTTTAAAGAATAAATTTTAAATAGTAATTTTTAAAAATAATGTTGTTTGAGTTAGTTGTAAAATGATCTGAGGCTGGATTGGATGTGTGTTTAAAGTTATTTCCTCACTAATCTATTATTAGCTAAACCTGATGAGGTCATTTGTTGATTTCTTGGCAGCATCAAAGGAACACATTTATTTAAGGTAGAATATGTATCAGTCTCATCCAGAATTATCAAGATATGAGTGAATGCAATCCAACAACCATTTACTGCATTTTAATAATCAGTTTGACATTTTTTTTATAGTATCTTAGCCGCCCTTTTCAATAACATGATTGAATGATTCAGAAATTTGTTTCTAATTGTACAGGCCATCATTAACACTGTTATTTACCCTGAAGGGGTTGAAGTGTCTTTTAAAATACAAATTAAGGACTATTTTGACTTAGTTCTTAAAACAAGTCATGCTTTTATGCCAGGACACTGGTTAATATGTAGACCACAGATAGAAATATTTACCAGCTGTCAAAAGAGGCTGAGAAGTTGTTTCCACTCTAAGATGTCTGGGGTTCACTAGTTAGACGAAGAGACACACATACATGTATCAAATGACTTGTTTTTTTTTTTTAAATGGGCTTTGAAAAATTGCATTAACCTTTTAAAAACCTTGAGTTTGGACTTGGGAAATTCTGCCTTTTACTTACCTGGCTGGTTAATTGGTTGTACGTATTGAAAATACATACTTATGGATCATGGATGGCAGAAACACATATGACTAATATGACAGCTGCTTGAAATAGAAAAAGCAATAAAATGACTTTGTACTTTTATGACACATTTATAGACTGGTAATAAGCTCCTTCCTAATCTCATCCTCTCATCACAGCACCCAAGTGATTTGTGTAATTATTATTTTATCTATTTTTTTAAACAATGGAAAAGCCAGAAGATGAACCTAATGACCCAGTATTCATTTTTTATTGTTACCATCCTTCAACTACATGCACACTCATAGTCAATTTTAAGAAAACCCTGGGTTTTTTTTTTTTTGGTCCTATCCAAAAAGCATGTCACTAAATTTTCATATCTTGTGACAACTGGCAAATAATAGCTAGCGTGGGTTTTGTTTTGTTTTGTTTTTTACGCTGTGATTTTGAACAACATTGAGAATTGGTTGCTTATATGGGGTTGTTAAATTAAAGACATAGATAAGCCTTTTTAACTGAATACTTGGAACCACCCAATTCCAAATTAGTCATGTAATATTTTAAGAAAGGAAATATATTTACATGCACTGAGTGTCTGCTCTGGGCCAAACACTGTCATATATGTAAACTTATTTAACAGCAACTTCATAACAACATTGTGCGGTAGTTATTTTTAACCCTATTTTTATGGAGGAAGAAACCCAACCTCAGAGATGTTATGTAGCTTCTCCAGTGACACACCAGCTACTCAGTGGCAGAGCCAATATTCAAATGTGCATCTGCCTGGTTCTAACTACTACATTATACAGCTTTTAAATAAATGTGGAGAATATGTTTGATAATAATGGCTAAATCGAAATCTGTGTAATACTGTTCGTCAAGGTAAAATTATGTGTTTAGTTTATTAAATTGCTTTATCCAAGACACTAGACTAAATTAAATGCATGAGTGATATCAATTTATAGAATTATGTTTATTGGATTAATGCTGTTTTATAAATTATAATGATTTACATCTCGGAACAGTCTACACAATATTTAATGGAAAAAATAAAGTTATTTGCACCCACACATTCATAAAATTATGTTTTTTAAAGCTAGAATTTCTATTTTCCACAACGTCATATATAAAATAAGCCAATTACTGAAATTGAAAAATGATATTATTTCAGATTTGAACTATCTATTGCTTGGTGTGAGGACTGTTAAAGATATTCTGGTACAAATTACTATTTAAAAAGAGGGCTTAAATTAAATACGTTCAGCTGTATAATATACTTTTGACTTTAGGGTATAATATAATCAGTTATTTCACTGTGATTTAATATTGACATATATCTGTGAAGAAAAAACCCAATTACTATGAAAGCAATTGTATGATTCTACATGTGTAGAAATCTTGCAGTATAATTGCATTCCAGCTGTTTTTTCTACTAATCATTTATGAATATTTAAGACTTTTAATTTTTTTCACTTTCAATTTAAATGATACTTTCTTTTGCAGAATTACAGAAAGAATAGTCTCGCCCTAAAAATGACTCTCTTATTTATTAGAAATAGTAACTGTTTCAGAAAGTGTGGCAAAATAAATTCCTATTTCTTCACCAAATTAAGTGCTCAGTACCTGTGATAACCTTTTAAGTCCATATGACCTTGTAGTTCTGTACCCTCTCTGAGCCCGTTGCTTTTTTTTTTCTCCAGAATGGGATAATAACTACTTCTCTGGGTGGTATAACATATGAAAAGGGTAGTAAACAGTGCCTGGAGATGAGTAGCTATCAAATTGTTATTAAATCAATTAATGTATCACGCATATAATTCAGCACTTTGAAATATGATTTAGGAACATCTTATAATCTGATGTAGAAATTGATTTTAAAAATGAATTAAATCTCAATTACAATGCAGCTGCTTATCGGATCCCTTTGATAGCTTCCCCAATATTGATCAAAATTATATAGACCTCTTAAGAGCATGCCTCCTTTGCCACATCCTACCTTACACCCTTCCTTTTGTGTTACGCTAATTTCTCTCTCAAAGCAGAGCATTTTGATATAGCTGTGTTTGACATGACCATTTTGAGAGGGATATTGACATAACCACATCCAAATAATCCTATCAAACATAAAATCAGTTTTTTCTTCTTCCAAGGATTGTTTATCTTATGAGACATTTCTGAACCTGGTTCTGTCTCTGCCACCCAGACTGTATGATTCCTTTTCTTCCTACTTAACTCATATTTTATTTTTTTATTAAATGTATTGCTTTTATAGTCCTAAAAACCATAACTATTTAAAAAATTCATACAATTGAGTTAATCTCCAAGGGAGAGATGATTTTGTCCCCCAAAACCATTATTATGAAAGAGTGCTACCTCATAATTTATGAGCACCATTGTGGAAATTGTTAAAGGAATTGTTCTCATAGCTCATCCCCATGTCTTATGGGGTTAGCAAAATCAAGAAACCTACCAAACAAGCAGCTACTTAAAAAATATTTTCTTCAGGAAAACAGGCCAAATCCCACAATGATAGTGCTAAGTTTGTATATCACTAGAGATTAAAAAGGCATGACTGTTGTAACTTACAGAGATCAGATAATTTGACCATTCAGCAAACAAAATGGATTATGACTGATACTCTTTTGTGAGAAAACCATATGTGATAAGCATGGGGCTCCTAGTTTTATATCATGTGGAATCCAGGTGGTGCCTAACCCCAACCTCATCCTTTACCCCATTTCTGAGCTTGTCGACATCTCATACTCTTCTGGCATATAGAGCAAAGATGGGGTGAGGCTCAAAGATAAGATGAGGATGATTACTTCACATACTGCTTGATTTAAAACAATCTCAGTAGGTAAACACTTTGTTGTTTAAACCTTGTCACATTATCAAAATATCAGGTACCCTCTTCTTTCCTTTTCTGTATACTTGTCTCCTCTCTCTATCAAAACACCAAATGGTAGATAGTTGTGCTACAGGACAGAGTTTTATGTCTGTATGTGTGCACGTTGGTGGATGGGGCTGGAGTGGAGAATGATGTATGCAGTTGGTATAAGAAGCTGAGCATTATCTTCCATGATTTTTCATTTTGATTCCTTGCTTTGATGTCATGAGACAAGTAAAAATTCTACAATTGTGTAACAAAAGGATTTTAAGATTTTTCTAAATAATAAAGAATATCTATTTAAGAATGGGCTTGCAAACTAAAAATCCCTATTCAAAGATAATGTCTTGGAAAATGCAGTAGAAAGACCAGAACATCTGCAAAAGATACAATTTACTCATGGCATTATGGGAAAAATGTGACACATTTGAAGAGATATTTCTGTAAAAAAAACAGGCTCTATTTTTTGCAAGTAACCTGACTATAGTTAAATAGTAATAGACAAAGATTTGAGTGAGTGGATTAATGATAGAAAACATCAATATGGAACAAGCTGGTGATATACTTTATAAGGCCATGTTGGCCATTGCATATCCTATACAACAGGCATATGTTAAAATAGTGTCAATAATTATGCATTTGTTGAGCATCCATGAGCAATGTATTTTTATAATACAATGGATGCAGACATTTTAATTCCTCCCTGTAGATGGCTTTCAATCTAGAGGGGACCATATGATATGCCACCATACAACTGATTGTAAAGAAGAACAGTCTTAAATATTGCTTAGACAGATATTTAAATATTGTTAGTGCATAGATCTGATATAGTCAAAGTTAATCCAGAAAAGTTCTCTGAACCAAGCAAACCTTAAGATCAAATTTCTAGGAAAGGGTTTGGTTACTCTGTCTTATTTTTAAATCAGAGGTATTGAAGACTGTTCAAGGAACCCTATGATTTATATTATTTTCTAAGTCTAGAGAGGAAGAGTCCTGTCACAAGAAAAAGTCCATGAAGAAAGACTGACAGAGGCTTTGGTTGGATATGGTACATGCTGATTTCATGGTAGCAGATTGTCATCAACTGGTATACTATAATGACTATTACACACCACTCACACAATTAGAAGACAGCAACCATTCATTTCCATTTTGATCATCTTCATTTTTTTCTAGGATATTTGTAGCTTATAAAATAGGATAACCTGATTAAATTTAGTCCCTTGAATCACAAGGAATTCTAGATTATTTCCTTTTTAATTCTGGGAGAACTTAAGCCATCTGTTGCCTTGAAGCAGAGAGATTTAGTAATCAGGCACAGCAGTAAGAAGATATTTGTCTAGGGATGCTATTAATTAACAAACTTGGAAAGCATTCTGCATTTCTTACCTTAAAGTCAAAGTACCCCTAACAAGTATATTGGACAATTAGATGAGAAAACCTGTCTTGGGTCAGATGCTCTTTATGTTCTGCTTTGAATATTGCAGAAGAAAATATGAATAGAACGTGTTGGATCCATGGTGCACTGGGTGTTATACGCAAATAATGAATCATGGAACATTACATCAAAAACTAAGGATATACTGTATGGTGACTAACATAACATAATAAAAAATTATTATAAGAGAATAAATAAATAAATTGATCATAAAAAAAAACCAAAAACGTGTTGGATCCAGTACCATGGCGGGGGGGGGGGAGTGGCAAATAGCAAGAATTATTAATTGTGAGATCCCAAATAAGAAAACCCCAATATTTCTAACCTTATGATATTTATTATGATGATGATCATAAAGTATTATGATAGTTTTACATAATCCTTTTTCACTTAAAAGTAACTCTCCTGGTGTTCCTTCTCATTAACTCCTTAATTTAAATTGGAAAATTTGGGCAACAAATTTTGAGGGAACTAGAAAATGTTTTTGTTTCTGTTTAAATCAACTTTATTTAGGTGTAATTACTGTACGATAAAATGTACCCTAATTTTAGTGCATATGTTGATGAGTTTTGACAAATATATATTCATAGAATCACCACCACTACTCAAGATTTAGGATGTTTTCATCACCACTTAAGATTGATCCTCTTTTGCCCCTTTCTAGTCAAATCTCCCTGTCCCCAGTCTCAGAGAATCACTGATCTGCTTTCTGTCGTTATAAATTAGATTTGTCTTTCCTAGAATTTCATATTAGTGGTATCATACACTACTCTTTTGTTTATGACTTCTTTCCATTTAGAAGGAGGGTTTGGTTTTTTCCCATCTTTATTAAGGTATAATTGACAAAAAAATTGTTTACGTTTTAGGTGTGCAACTTGATGTTTTGATCTATAGATTGTGCAATAATTGCCACAAGCTGCTTATCATATCCATCACCTCACATAGCTACCATCTTATTTTATTTAATTGTGGTGAGAACACTTAAGATCTACCCTCTAAGCAAATTTCAAGTATACAATACAGTATTTTTTACTATATTCACATTACTTGTCCATTAGGCCTCCAGAATTTATTCATCTTGTATAACTGAAACTTTGTACCCTTTGACCAATATTACCCATTTCCTATTTCCCCTAGCTTCTGGCAACTACCATTCCACTTTCTGCTTCCATGAGTTTGGCTGTTTGAGATTCCACATACAAAAGTGAGATTATGCAGTATTTATCCATCTGTGTCTGGCTTATTTCACCTAGCTGAATTTCCTCTGGATTCATCCATCTTGTTGTACACGGCAGGAATCTCTTCTTTTTTTAAAGGTAGAATGACATTACATTATGTGTGTGTGTACATATACATACATATATACTTATTTTCTTTATCCCTTCATCTATCAACAAACACTTAGATTGTTTTCATATCTTGAAATAATGTTAATAATGCTGCAATGAATATGGGAGTGCAGATATCTCTTTGTGATTCTGATTTTGTTACTTTGGATTTATACCCAGAAGTGGGATTACTGGATCATAAAGTAGTTCTGTTTTTAGTATTTCCATAGTGACTGCACCAATGTACATTCCCACCAACAGTGCACAAGGGTTCCCTTTTCTCTACATCCTCGCCAACACTTGTTATCTTCTGTCTTATTGATAATAGCCATCCTAACAAGTGTGAGGTAATATCTCATTATAGTTTTGATTTACATTTTCCCAATGACTAGGGATGTTGAGCACCTTTTCATATACCTGTTGCCCATTTTTATGTCTTTGGAGACATTCAGGTCCTTTTCCCACTTGTCAGTCAGGTTATTTGGTTTGGTTTGGTTTGGTTTGGTTTTGGTTTTTTGCTACTGGGTTTTGTGTGAGTTCTTCATATATTTTGGATATTAACTCTTTATCGGAGAGATGGTTTGCAAAGATTTTCTCCCATTCCATAGGTTACCTCTTCATTTTGTTGCGCTTCAGTCCTCAAATGCGTCCAGGGTACATAAGTAAGTTGCAAGTATTCGATCTAGCCTTTAAGCAGACTTGTGTTTGAATCCCAGCTCTTCCATTGACTATCATTTTACTTTCGGCAAGTTATTTAACCACTCTAAATCATTGCTTCCTCAATTCAGAGTTAATGAGAGTACTTTATGGATATGGTTATTGGTAGGATTGAATGAGATAATGTACGTAAAGTGCTTTTTACCACAGTAACTGCCACATAGAAGGTTCCAACAAACGTTGGTCCTTTTCTTCTTCTCTTTGGTCCCCCTAACAATTAGCTTTATTCTCCAGTAAACTTTTATACCTCCTGTCCTTCCCCAGTCCAAACCATTCTATAAACTACAATCATAGCAATCTCCTAAAAATACCTTTTGGATCTTGCTGTGTGCTGCCAAACAGTCTCAGTGGCACCCTGTTACCTACTGGCTGAAGTTCTAACTTCTTAGCCTGATATTCAAGGTCCTCTACAATCTGACCCTAACTATTTACTCCCTATCACTCTACATGAACTTTTTACTTAAGCTCAACTAGTAGACACCATTGTTTCTCCAATAGGTTGGTGGGCTTGTTGTTTAAGGACAGGAAGATTTGGTATTGTGGGGAAGGCTGACAGGGGGATGATGGAGGTGCTGACAGTATTTCAGACAGAGGAGGGCAGGATCAGAGAAAACAACATTTCTTTTTCCCTCTATTTCCCTTCCATTAAAATAGCCTTCCATGAAGTAGGCCCAGATTATTTTAGCTAGGAGCGTTTCTTTAAAAGACCCGCAACTCTGCAAAATACTACCCTAGGAATGAAGACTATAGTGACCTTCTCCTCAATGAGTTTATCACAAATAGAGGAAGTAGGGGCGCCTGGGTGGCTCAGTCGTTAAGCGTCTGCCTTCAGCTCAGGGCATGATCCCGGCGTTCTGGGATCGAGCCCCACATCAGGCTCCTCTGCTGGGAGCCTGCTTCTTCCTCTCCCAATCCCCGTGCTGTCTCTCTTACTCTGGCTGTCTCTCTCACTGGCTGTCTCTGTGTCAAATAAATAAATAAAAATCTTTAAAAAAAACAAATAGAGGAAGTAGACATGGAAACAAAATAATTTTTAAAATTGTAATGATGTGATACTGCCTTTCTAGGTGTATGTATATGTGTGCAGGTATGTGTGTATGTGTATTCTGTAAAAACACAGAGGGAAGAGTGACAAATTGATATTGGTAATCATTTATTAAGAAGGTAACATTTGAGTGTGAACTTGTGGTATGTAAAATTTCAAGGTGGACGAGCATTGAGTAATGGAAAGACAGAGAGGACATTTGAGACATAGGGAACAAAATATACAGAAGGATAGAGATGTGAAAGAGTTTGTTGTATTCAGGGAATCACATAAATTCAAATGAGGCTTCAGCATAGGACTGGGGTGGGGAGGAGTGGACAACAATGAGAAATGAGGCTCTGGAGGTAGACTGAAGCCAGTTTGTGGACTATATTATAACAATAACCAAATTATAATTTATTGAACACCTACTATGTGCTAGGCACTGTGTAAAATCCTGTATATTAAATGCCTTTTTGAAAGATTTCTATCAACCATATGAGGAATAAGAAATATTATTATCCCCATTTTATAGATAAGGAAACTGAGAGATTAAGTAATTGCCCAAGGTCACCAATTGGAAACAGCAGAACCAGGACTCAGACGTAGGTCTGTGTGACCACAGAATCCACAAACAGGAATGAATGAGGTAATGATGGTCGTGAGGCGTATGTAGAGCAGAGGGTGTAGACTCTGAGGCATCCTCTTCGGTAGAAAGTGTTAGTGTGGCTTGGTGACAGGTTTGGTGTTGAGGGGTGAAGTAGAGTGAGGCATGAAATAGAGAATGACTCTAAGGTTTCTAGCTTGGGAGATAATGGTTTGGGGGATATGGTAAACCCATTAGCAGAGATGGGGGATTTAGGAGGTAGAGGAGTGGTAGGGGGCAGTATGACTTTTCATAAACTTCAAGATCTTCCAGTGGACTGAAGGTAATCAGTCACTAGACAGTTATGAATACACACCGAGAGGCCAGGACTGGACATAATAGATCTGGAACCATCAGGATAATGGCAATAATAGGAGGTTTAATCATGGATAAAATTGCTCAGAGGGAATGTGTAAATATTGGAAAAGAAGAGCACCAAGGATGGAATGCCTCCTTCCTTTGAGATTTTTTTAACATTTTCTTTGCTAAAATAGCATAAGCGTCCTAGTGTTATGTAGGGTTTGTTGTTGTTGTTGTTGTTTGATTTGGTTTGTTTTAACCTCTCTGACGTCTTTTGGACTGTCAGCTACTTGAGAATGGAGACCTCTCTGGTAAATTTCTACAAGCTAACTGCTAACCAGCATTTAGCAGAGAGCCTTGTGCATAGTGTGAATTCATTATATTGGATTGTCCTGGAACATGAGGTGATGTTACGGATGGGCCTTGGAGAAACCATGAAAGACGGGCTTTGTGGGGCTGTCACCTAGGAGCCAGAGAGCAAGCCACGCAGTGGGAGCAGCAGCGATGAGAAGTTATCTACTGCTTCTGTCTTACCAAGGCTGGGCCTATTTCCCTTATTTGAAGGTGGAAGTATTCTCAGGCATGGCATTTGATAGAACTTGGTGGAGGCAGAGAGAAGTCCTTCAACTAGAGCTTTCATATTCTAAAGAAAACTTCCCGATTGTAGTAAATGAGAAACCAAGTTTTTATTTGTTTTCGAATTTAGGAATAATATTTCAACTATGCATCACAATGCAACTATTTAAATGAACTATTCTCTGATTGTTCTGGGATTGGAGAAGACACAGGGCACCAAATAAAGCCGACAATTGTTATTTCATTGTTGCTAAAAGACAAAATCGATACTTGATTACTCTGAATTAGTATATCCAGCCATGCAAATCTTTAACCTCAGATTAGCTAAATGTAGGACCATGACCCAACCTACAACATAACATTTAGAAATAGAGAATTAACTGATGCAGAGCTTATTTATAAAGCGTGGCAGTTGAACTGATGCCCAAGCTAGTTTTCTGACTATCATTCTGTCTAAAGTAGTTGCAGAATTATAGCAAGCAGAATTTCAACTAATTGACATTTCTGTGATCCTTCCCCTTTTCCCTATCTTTACTGCCCATTTTAAACACACCGCATAAATGAGATCTTCCTACCCCCAGTGGTACTTTTGCATCATAGTAAAGCTTGTTTCCTTTGTTCGTATTCCAAATAGTTTTACGAATTGCCACTTCTCATATCTCTAAATATTCACTAAATCATTCAGAATGTAACAATTGTGTATTGCATACCTGCTGTGTGTCAGGTAGTATAGTAGCATACTAGGCCTTGGAGCTGTAGTGGTGAGGAACACTGTCAAGGCTGCTGTCTGTACATCTCCAGAACTGGGGGATCAGGTCAGAAAAGGACTCCCCCTGAAATGAAAGGCAACACAAATCTTCCTAGAGTAGGTAAGTACAATTTTTTGCAGCAGCAGCCCAATTACAGATGCGCGAAGGTGCAGCTGTTGAGGTGGGGGTGTGCCTAAATTGCAGACAGGGAAATGTCCCTTGGAAGGCATCCATCTCAAAAGGAATTCATGGGAGATACCCTGCAGTATCACTAATTTCATATGTCAGAATGATGGAAGCTTTTCCTGTTTGAGGAAATTTTGAAATAGATGAATTAGAGATCTCTGATTTCTGCACGTGTCCAAGGGACAGAGACTATGTGCGGTGGCTTTGAGTCCTTAGAAAGGCAGTCTTTGTAGTGCAATGTGAATACTGTTTTGGATTCCACCAGAGTAAGGGTAAAACTGCCTACAGAACTCTCTAGTTTCCCTTTCTTAGATTCTGTGTGCCCCAAATTGCCTTTGTATTGCAAAAATAACTTCATCTATTTTTCCTGTGCTCACAAATGTGACCACATGTGCAATCTAATTCAGTCATCAAGCCAGCCCTACAAGGTAGGTTTTATTCTGTGTCAGAGATTATGAAATTAAGACCCATTGGAAATGCCCCCACGAAAATATCAATCTTCACATAAAATGTACGGAAATGAATAAATGTGGTGAATATCTTGGAAATTGAGTCAACGGGATTATTTTTATAGATTTGGTTTAAAAGATAAATAGTATAGCTTCTTTATCATTGCTACTGACAGAGAAATTGAACTAGTTAAGGTCAGTCTACAGTTGTTGCTAGAAAGCAACCATTAATTCTTCACATTGTTGTGTTTTGGGTCTCCAACAACTAAAATAAAAACTTTTAGAAAAGCTCTTCCTTTTCTTTTCTTTTTTTTCTTTCTAGTTATTTGATCCTTGAGGTAGCTGTAGATTAAGTCATCCAATTATGAATATTCTGTTTGCTCATAGTAAGTAATGGGTTTAATAATGTAAAACTTTTTTTAATGTGAGGAAATTGTTTGTTTCCTTCAGTGGGTCAGGAGATATGGTTGGGGGATGGAGGGAGTTGGACCTTTGAAATGGGAGAAGACACTCTTACTAATGAAGAGTAGACTCCAGCTATACAGTGACAGATGGATCTAAGGAGGTCCAAAACTTTGGGAAGGACATTTGACAATATATTAAGTGGAAGGGCGGAGTTAGAGATAGATCTCACTTTACCTGCGCTTTTGTAATCAGTGACATGCTACAGGTGAATCACTTGTTTTTCACAGAGTTGTTCATTTTAAGGAAAAGTTTTGGAAATAACTGGGAAAGAAGAATTGAACTCAGATTTGTAGACCTCCTGCAGTGTGCCAGGAACCGTGGTGAGATTTTTCTGAATGTTATCCCATCCACTTTCCACAAAAACATTGGGAAGAAGTATGAAGCCCTTTTCACAGATGAAAGGATGCCACTGAACCTGAAAAAGTTTAAATAACTTGGTCAAGGGACAGAGCTGGTAAGTGGCAAATTCAAGATTCAAGCTCAGGTGACTCCACAGCCCAGCTTTTCTTTGCACTACAGACTTAATGGTGACATGAATGAACTGCCTTAGTTAAAACTGTCACTTTTATTTGTATTTTTAAAATGTGTATCGTAACCAAGCTTCTGACTGTAATTAAATTTGAATTTTACATCAAGCAAGTAAGACCGACCTCCCGATTGTGGAAATCAGAGGGTTGAGTTATGGAAAGATGTTTCAGTGGACCACTTTATATGGTTCCTCATCTTGCTCTCAGGTTTAGGAGAGCAGTCCCCGTTAATTAATATCATGGTTTGGGACCATTTGATTAGCTTCTTCTTTCTGTCAAATCTAAAGGGTTGTAATGAAAACAGAGCCCTAAAAATGTGAAAAAATCACACTTTGGGTCAAAGAGAACTCCAAACACTACCCGGCATTGGAACCAAGGTACCTGATTATCTACCACATTACTATTAAGACCTGTGGTGTTAGCTCCAAATGAGAACAAAATGGGACTAGAAATGTTCACAGCTTTCATGACGAATTTCTAATATTGAAACCAAATTATCTTGGGGTACCATTTTATAGTATCTTTGTCAAAAAGAAAATTACTAGAGCTGGGAGAATCTAGGAAAAGCCAGTAAGAACTGAAAAAGGAAATCTTTATAATTGGGTTTTTAAAATTAAGAGTACATAAATTCAACATAAATACCTACCTTTTGCATTATAGTTATATTTTTGATTACAAAGGAAAATATATTTTAATGTCAAGTCTGCTACCTCAATGAGAATACTTTATTGAGAGTCAAAATGTGGGATTTAAAAATAATTTCAAATTACAATTATTTTCATCATAGACATTTGTTAATTTGTTTCTTATACTTGAGCAGAATTTATTTCAGCAGAATTTTCCTTACTTTTTTGGCTTAAGTTTCCATCTCCAGGACATAATCTTGCAAGATCACCTCTCACCCTTATCTCTTGGTGACTGGGTACTGAGACAGGACATTATGAACTTGATCTGACAACTTAATAAGATGTAATAAGACCTGAAATAGGGGCAGTGCCCTCTCAACTGAGAAGTTCTAGATGGGCACAGAATCTTTTCAAGGATATGTCTAACTAAATTCCATTTAAGACTTCCCTTTAAAGCATTAAATGTCTTTTCCTGTTTCAAACTAGAATGTGATCAGTTGGAATATTGGCGAGGAACAGGTCATTAGCGAAAACTCCAATGAAGACAATTGGCTTTGGGTTTGATTTTCCTGTTTTTGCAGTTAGCTTAGCACCAGATGGTGCCCTAGTGAGTTCTGTATAAATAATACAATCATAGGCTTGAGTGATTCTCTACCAGTCACAGACTCAAGCAGAAAATAGCACTTATCTTTCCGCACAAGCCCATGTAGATTCTCTTATTGCTGAATTGTTCTTATGCAGCTCTAACTTTAAATTGTTGTTATAGTTGGTGTTTTTTTGTGTGTTTGTTTCTTTCTTTATTGGGCAAGCAAGCAGCCAAATCCTCACTGTGACCCATAGGGGAAGGCTACTGATTTGAGGCTCTTTAGCTCATATATCCATCCATGGCAGAGAGGAGGAGAGGCAAAGAAGCAAAATCTCTACACTCCCTCTATTGTTCCTGAAAAGGAAGCGTGGCCCCAACACTCCCTTGACAGTTGGTACACATTAGGGGGTGATGGAACTGGCTTTGCTTATAGAAGCCTTGTGGCAACCCCTTACAGGCTTTCAAGGTCCAACTCAAGTGCCAACTTCAGCCCATGATGCTCAGTGATCTTTCCTCTTTCTCTGAGTTCATATGACAGTTATGGTTTGCACCTCAAGGTCTAGCTCTTCGTTATGTACTATTTAGTATTATACTTTTCCTGTATCTCTGCCTTTTGGATTTCTTGTCTCACCTACAGGATTCTAAGCTCAAATCTATGTTCTTACAATCTGAACTACTTAAGACAGAATTGGGCATTTAATAACTGTTGCTGACTCGATAATACATGTGTGGGTCACAGCTCCCACACACTGGAGCACAGTTTTAATGGTCAGAACCCCATTCAGGGAACAGAGTTCATTCGCTATGGCACAAAGGATTCTAGCTTCTTAAGAGTGATAAAGAAAAAAATGAAAAGCCTCCCCCGCTCTTCCTTTTCTCTTTACTGTCCAGAAGATTTGACCCATATAGTAGCAAACCACAGAAAAGGTGATGAAGCACATAAGGGGAAAATAAGCAGAATCACTAAGAACCTTTTTTCTTTTAAAAGCTTCCTGTATTTTAGGTTTGGAAGCACAAATAACCATATAATGTATCCAGCCTTCACATAGACCTGCAATAAAATTGACCCATTCAAGTGTCATTCTGAGCGAGTTTGGGGCACCATTTCCAAGTGATTGTTACTTCCTATGTATTAGATGTTTTGTGTGACCTCACAAAAGGTCATTAGGCTATTCAGGTCAGGCTATTTATATTTATTAGATATATTCAAATGACTCATTTCACATATTTTCCAAAATATTTTATGTTGTGCAGCAGAGTTCTCAAAGTGTGTGCTGTGGAGTATTAGTATTCCACTAGTTATGAATAGATGCTTCTTGAAAGCAAATTGGTTGGTTGGTTGTTGGTTGTTAAGAGAAATGTTATATTCTGTATTTGCTTCTTGGAGCATCACATAGCATATTAAAGGCCCCAAGGAGTCCTGCAGCAAAAAGATTTGTTTAATTTGTTTAACTTGGCATTTAGCAAACATATTTGACCTTAAGAAAAGAAATAATATTTAGTGAGTATTCTGTGCCAGGTATACATTAGCTTACCAAATATCACAATAAGACTTTAAATTAGGTATTATTATCTATATTTAGAGATGGGGAACTTTAGGTTCCACTATGGTTTTTTTTTTTAAGATTTTATTTATTTATTTGAGAGAGAGAGAGCATGAGAGAGAGAGACAAAGAGCGATCATGAGTAGGCAAGAGGGGTAGAGGGAGAAGCAGACTCCCCTCTGAGCAGGGAGCCTGATGTAGGACTTGATCCCAGGACCCTGGGATCATGACCTGAGCCAAAGGCAGTTGCTTTCCTGACTGAGCCACCCAGGTGCCCCGGTTCCGCTATGTTAAAGGGTTTGTTCCATGTCATACAGTGACAGAATCTTGTATAGTGAGTTCTCATGTTGACTCTGTCACCAGTTTTGAACAAGTATGTCAATCTTAATTTCCTTATCTGTGAGTCACATTAAAATAATAATGCTGGTTTGAAAGTGAAAGGAGTTGAATTTATGTTACCATATTTTGAAGAAAAAAAAAGTACCACACAAGTAGCATTTGTACTTTACAAAAATAGAAGGAGGAGGAAGAGGGCAACAATTAGCCCCAGGAAACAACATGTTCACTCATAATGTTTAATGCTAAGGGCTAGACTTTTAACAGCAAAAGCAAACAAAAAAATAGCTGTAGCTGCCCTGAATGCTCACCGGAACACGTACATTGTTATTTGTAAGTACTGTGTATTTGGGGTTTAGTCAGACTCTTAGACTCATGGGTTGATCAAATTGGGTACTATGGCATTAAGGCCCCCAGTGGCCCTTTTGGGAAATGTTAAGAGTAGAAATACATTATGACTAGATATTGCAGCTTTGATCCTTAACTGCAACTTGCCTTGCTTCTATAGCTATAAGCCAGAAGCTGAGCTTCTTTCAATTTAATTTTGTGTCATTCATTAAATAGGCATTACATAAACCACTTGTGGCTCTGCCTCTTCACTCCACCAGTGCCACCATATGGTATCTGAGTCTTAGGGCTCTGTTGTCTCAACTTGTCAGATTCAGCATATGAGGCAAACCCAATTTGTTCTTGCCCCTTGCGAGCTTAGTTTTGAGTGATTTTGATGTAGATACCTTTTCCCCTTGATTTTGGAGTCTTTATAACATTGTTCTACCTGTAAATTCCACAAATAAATAAATAAATAAATAACACGGTAGTTAATGTATACACAGTTCCATTTCTCTCTAAACTTATTCTACATACTAACCTGAACGTGGTGATGGGTCTATGATGAAGAGGAAGAGGACTGCTAATTAGACGTCTACCTTGCCAAATTGGAAACTGATTTCCTCGTTACCTAAGTCGAACTGAATCCCGTTTTCAATCCAGAAGTAATTACCAAGGCAGTGCACAACTGAACTAGGGCAGACTTCATTTTGCATTCTGCCTCCCTGAACTATCATTAGCTTATATCATAAATATTGATATATAGTATAATACTCCACCAACTTTATTAAAAGAATAATTTAGAAGTCCATAGTGGTTTTATCATCCAGGGTTCTACCATTCTCAAAAGTGTGATGAGTGTTTCCGTGGTTTTCCTACATTTTGTATTTATGAGTTGTTTATGGCTCTGACATTATTTTATGCCAGAATTCATTAACCTTTAAAAAGTTTCTGATATGGTTAGGCACTATTGTCAACTCTGGTTTCTAGACACACAGAATGCATCCTAAAAAGAGGAGGTGGAACTGATAGCATTCAGATTCACTGGAAGCTGCTTTCTTTGGCCACTTGGTCTCTGAGGTGTATGCTGGCTGTACTGGAGAGGGCAGAACTGCCTTTGATGTGATGACATGACAGTTCCTTTGTTAGAGCCCCAAATTACAAGCTTCATTCTCTGAGAACTGTGATTTCTTGAAAGGTGTGCATCCATATCTTTACTGCAAAGAATAGAGGAGAAATAATAACCACTCTTTAAAGAATGGTTTCAAAATAGAAAAAAGGGTAATTACCTCGGAATCTGTGCATAGCCTTAACGAGCTCTGACCAAACGTGTTCTGACCAAAGCATTGCTCTGAAGGCAACTCCATGGGTAGATTAATGCTGCTGTCTGGGATCTGTTCAATAGAGCTTATGGGACTAAATGGGATGGACAATAAAAAACAAACGGACAGATATAAAAACAAAAACCTCTTCCACTTCTTTCTAATCTCTTTGGTCTTTATGCAACTCAAAAGATGAAGCAAGTATCAGAAGTGCTTCTTAACACTTAAGAAATAGTGTCTTCTGCTGCTAAGCAGTGACTTAGGAAGGACTGAGGCTGAAGTTAGGTCTTTTTTTTTTTTTACATTGATTCTGGCCTGAAATAAATGTTTATGTCCTTGAAATAATTTGCTGGTGGTTGTTTATTCATTATTTTCTTTATATATTAAATAGGAAGTCCTTTGGTCTCCTTCAAGTTCTAGATGGGCTAATTAGCCATTTTGTAAACCAATATAGTACAGTATTTCACCTGGATAAATTAATTTATAGTCTTGCATTGAAATGTAATTAAAATGTTGTTGCAACTAGTTTTTAGTCCCTAATCAGCAATTGCTGTTACTCTGTACATGAATTGGATGGTAAATTTCATTAGCTTGTTTTCCTGGGCAAAAGATAGTGTCTAATCAGAGTCTCTGATCCACAGAGCTGCAGAACAAATCCTTGACTTGAGCTTGCTAAGCAAAAGTTGTTTATGCCCTGTTTTAAAGATACAGGGATGAAGATGCTCCTTTTTGTTTTGATAATATATTTTTCATTTCCTTGACGTTGTCTATATGCTTGATAATACCTGCCTTATGAACTTGAAAGAAATGTCTATTTTTTGCTACAATTTAAGCCAATATTCACTTTTGTTCTCCCTTCATAAATGCCAAGTACAAGTGCAATCAATTCATCAGTTTGTCTGCCAATGCTATTGAAAAGTAAATTTCAACTCTGAAGCTTATCCATTCACTCCATTTATTCTGTCACTCAACAGATATTTATGTGTGACTACACTGTTCAAGGTAGTCTGCTAAATAGACCCTATGATTTTTTTTTTTGCAAACATTACAAGACAATTTAAGTTTAAAATTTGATGTTGGTCAAATTAAAATTTTAAAATATCAGATTTTTAGCAGAATGAGGTCAAATTGGTGACAGTATTTATCAGTAAGCATATTGCATTTTCACAATTCTAATACTTTGTACCTAATTGTGTAAAGAGCAGCGTATTTCCTGAATTAGTGACTTTTTTGGAAATTTAAATTGCTTGAGTAGTAGCCCTTTAAGAAAACACTGACAGACTTTTCTGTAATGGTCTGTGCAATCATGTGATTCCACATACCTAAGCCTTTTTTTCCTGGGAAGGTACATTACCTCAGGATCAAAATAAGAAATACTGTACTATGTTTGTGTTACAGACTTCAGTTTTAACACATTTAATAAATTCAGTTGAACGAATTAAAAATCAGTGGGGCTTTTGGGTTGCAGAAAGTTATTTAGAATTTTTGGTAATACCTTAGGTGAGATTTTTTAAAATGCTAGCGTTGCTTTTCAACATTGCTTGAATTTGTAGAAATGAGGTTTTGTGATAGTTTCTACACACACACACACACACACACACACACACACACCCATTGATACCCCAGTTGAAAAAAGAAGGTTGGGGGGCGCCTTGGTGGCTCAATCATTAAGTGTCTGCCTTCGGCTCAGGGCGTGATCCCAGGGTCCTGGGATCGAGCCCCGCATCAGGCTCCCTGCTCTGCTGGGAGCCTGCTTCTTCCTCTCTCACTCCCCCTGCTTGTGTCCCCTCTCTTGCTGGCTCTCTCTCTCTGTCAAATAAATAAATAAAATCTTAAAAAAAAAAAAAAAGACAAAGAAGGTTGGTCTAGGGCAACCTGGCTGGCTCAGTCGGTGGAGCATGTGACTCTTGATCTCAGGGTTGTGAGTTCAAGCCCTACATTGGGTATAGAGATTACTTAACAATAAACTCTTAAAAAAAAAAGAAGAAGGCTGGATCTAGTCAGAACTAGTAGACACAACATGGTCGATGAATCCATTTGTCTAATTCAAAGTATACCTTCCTGATTGGTAGAGGATAGGCCAGCAAATGACTCTGGAGCAGGAACTAGTTTATATTATCCTGAAAGAGGTAAATAAAGAACAGCAAACAGCCTCTCACTGAAAGGTGTTCTTAGGCATCAGATCACAACTCTCACTGGGTACCAGAAACCAGGTCTTCAGTAGGTTGGTCAGATGCATAACCAGCTTTCTAACATGAGGGTAGGAGGGTGGTGGTGGTGGTGGTGGTTGGTGAGTGTGGAGGCTAGCCGGCCCCGGAACTCAGGGCTGCACTGTTCTGTGGTGGCTGAGCACACGAAACAAGCCGCCACTCTGACCACCTTCTCTGTGTCCTACCAGCCTCTTGTTTTCACATTGCTATCTCTAACATCTTTTCGCCAAAGTCTTAATCGTCCTTCTGCCAATATTTTACCATTAAAATACTTGAAAAGACAGCCCCTCTGAAGCATGTGCTTGTTGGAAGGACTGTTTTCTCCACCACTCTGCTATTGTGGGAGTTCTCTAGAGAAGTTTCCCTCACTAGATGCTCTGCTCCAGGTGTCATAGGTAATTAGGGGTGTTTAGGTTTAGTTAATCAAGTAGCATAGACTCCCAAGGGTAGGAGGAACCTTATGGTCCCCGAGGCCAGCATTCATCTGATGTTTGGATCTCCTCAGTTTTTAAAGAGTCTCACAAGTAACTGCCTCCCGAGACAGCCTTTATTCAGTGTTTCTGCAGGGGTGTTTTCTTTAATGCCAGTCCCAAGAGGTACTTTACAAGAAGAAGTGCTCCATGGTCAGATAAGTTTGAGAAGCAATAGTTACCATTTAAGGCTCTGAGTATATTCCTACAGAAAATAGACTTGTTTAAATTAACCTGGCGTTTCCCTCAGCTGATGTTGTCATGAAGCCTCTTTCTCCCACATAACACGCTTTGATATCCCCTTCCACAGAAAACGCTTCAGTGTATGTTTTTTTCTAATAATACATATATATAGAATAACTTAAAATCACATTGACTATTTAGGCTCCTATCAAACTGACCTTTGACCCCTTGAGTCTTATTATTTAGTACAACTTGTTCTTTAGCCACATCTTCTTCATGTTTTGCTGTGCTTGCATTTGGACTCAAGTGTTGCTCTTCTTGTTCTACATTTCATCTTATTGGACCCAGCTCACTACTCCAGCTTGCCTTTTTGGGCCCTGGTTACGTCACCCTGCACGTCCATCACCGCTCAGATCTGTGCCATCCGCTGATGTCATGAGCATGCCCTCTACATCTTTATTCAGTTTGTTGATTAGAAATGATAAACAGGGCTGGGCAAGGTTGAGATCATTCCATAAACTGTCACCCTGTGGTTCTGATCAGTAATCTCCCTAATTAGTAACAATTCCTTTAGAAAAGAGGTTCTAATAGCCAGTGCCTCTAGTCTTTGTGGTTTGTAAACCTATTTTCTCCTACGTTTAGCTCCCTAAATTTTTTCTGAAGCAAAACTGGTAATAATTTTGTTTCTAAATATATTGGCTCTTCAACTCTTCATAAAACTGATGAAACCTCTTTTGAAGAAGTAATTTTGATCAAAATCCCACTTTATATTTTGCAGAAAATATTTTTGGGATGCCTTGTAACACCCGTGGTGTCTTTCTGGTGCCTGGATAATTTAGTTTGTGTGGTTTTTAGTATATTTGTATTGTAATTTCCTATCTGGAGAAATAGTCTCTTGAAATTGTATACACTAATTAGTGTAGTTTGTAAAATAATAGATACTTTTCAACGTGTGGGAGGTAAGGCTTTCAAATGCAGCATTTTAATATAATTCCTGTTTAAACATCATTTCACTTAGAAGACATGTATTCATTAGTTTTTCTTATAACTGCAGGTTTGGGGTGATCTATTGTTAATTAATCTCCACACAAAGCAGAAAAAAAATCCAATGTATTTCCTAAACTTGCCCCAAACATCCTATTTTCCCCCCACACATCCTATTTTTAATGTAGTTTATTTATACTTGCAAATATTTGCAAAGGTTTAGCCCCCAACTATTTATTTCCACTAAATAGAATCCTGGAGAAAAATTTTTACTTTGTTTTCAAATCACTAGGGTAGTATTACTGAGACTTTGAATTTGCTTTTTTATATCGGAGCATTGTTAGATTTTCATTGTTAAGGTTCATCGTTAAGGTCAATTTAGAGAGGATTATGTCAGAGTTGGAGAAAGCTCAAGTTTTGAGACTGTAAAGACCTGAGTTCATAATTGATAGAATGCCACTTTCTAGCTGAGATCCCCTAAATAAGTTTCTTAGTGGGTCTACTCCTCAGTCCCTCATTTGTAAAATAGAGATGAGGGTGATGATGGATTGATTACATACCTCACAGGGTTGCTTTGAAGATTACATGAGGAGCATTCAGATAAAGCACTTCCCACATTGCCTCACACACATTGAGAAATGGATAAATGATTATCAATCTCTTAAGTTTTATCTGTAAGCAAACCCCTTAAAATGTCCAGGAAAAGTTGTTATGTTGTAAGTAAAACTTTTATTTGCATAGAGCTCTGGCAATCAAAACAGTTCTATTTCTCAAGTCTCCAAGTCTCAGGATGGCTATGGGTTATGTTATCTGACTCATAGTCATACAACATAGCAGTATATTTGGAATTCAGACTGTTCCAGACAATCTGTTTTATATAGCCACTGTCCAGTAGTACCCAAGACATATCTCAGTCATGGCACTTAGCAGAGGGCACTGAAATGTAGATTGTAAATAGGACAATAGGGTCTACTGCCCTTGCATGGCTCAGACAGGGCCCAGGCAGTCTGAAGGAAGAACAAAACAAAACAGTCCCTTTACATTGCACTTCCGACTATTCTGAATTGTTAAAGTGGAAATAGGCCTCTTTAAGATCATTTAGGTTTAGGATGTGGTTCTGGATATTTTGTTTCTCTATCAAAGCCAGCTAATTTGATTAAAATTCTGTCTGAGTATTTTTCATTTCTTAGCAACAGCCTGAGTTACAAAAATATAGCAGGTGGTACTGTGGCTTGGAGTTAAATGTCTTTGGGTGGAGTACACCCCTATGTAATATTAAAAGGGCAACGAGATTTAACGACCACCAATCTATGTAAGGACCCAGAAGAAGAGACCAATCAGCAGCCCAAGTTCTCTGGAGAGATGGCCCCAGAGAACAAATCTAATAGATGATATCAGGAAGTCAGCAGGGTCTCAAGGATGCATGTGCAATTTGTTTTTTGCAGGAGGATGCCTACTGAAGGGACATGAGTTTGGGCTTGAAATTGTAGCCTGCACTCCACTCACTGTGGGCCCTTTGTAGTTGTTCTGCCTGAAGGTGGCACCTTTTTGGAGTTCTCCAGCCAGAGCGGGTGTTTTGTTTTATTTTGCACAGAGGTACCTTACAAAGAGTGCAGACCGGACAGTCTCCACTCAGCCTTTGTTTCTACCCCTGTATGCCTTCTGACTGTACCTTGAAGGGACAGAACCCTTCAATTTCATACAGAATTGTCATATGATAGGGGCTGAGAAGGCATCACCTGGTCCCTCTCAGAAAAATACTCTTGGTTCCTGCAATATTGTCATTATTAATAAAAATATTTATTTAGTCATTCAGATGACCAAGGCTTTCAAATGCAGCATTTTAATGTAATTGTTGTTTAAACATCATTTCACTTAAAAGACATATATTCATTAATTTTTCTTTTTTTTTTAAAGATTTTATTTGTTTATTTATTTGACAGAGAGAGAGAGACAGCCAGCAAGAGAGGGAACACAAGCAGGAGGTGGGAGGGAAAAAGCAGGCTCCCAGGGGAGCAGGGAGCCCGATGTGGGGCTGGATCCTCAGGACAATGGGATCACGCCCTGAGCTGAAGGCAGACACTTAACGACTGAGCCACCCAGACGCCCCCATTAATTTTTCTTATAACTCCGTGTTTGGGGTGGTCTCTTGTTAATTAATCGCCACAAAAAGCAAAAAAAAAAAAAAAAATCCAATGTATTTCACACACTTGCTCCAAACATCCTATTTTTAATGTAGCCTGTTTATATTTATGTGAGTATATTTGCAGAAGTTTAGCCCCAACTATATTTCCACTAAATTGAATCTTATAACTTTTCAGATAACCAAAAATATATTTCTCATATATTTGATTTTCATCCACCATTTCCTAGCTCACAGCTCCCCAAACCCTTGGAATTTCCTCAGTTTTGAGAGTGATAATGGTGTCTTTTGTATGTAAATGACATGACCTTCAGAAAACCCTAAGGGTGGTTGCTGGTTGCCACGGGAACCGACCACGTGATTAGAGGGTTGGAACTTTCAGTACCCACACCCACAACCGCCAGGGAGGGGAAAGGGGCTTAAGGTTGACTCAATTGCTTGTGGCCAATGATTTAATCAGTCGTGACTATGTAATGAGTCCTCCATAAAAACCCAAAAGGACAGGGTTCAGAGAGGTTCCGGGTTGGTGTACGAGCGAATGTTCTAGGAGACTAGTACGCCTGGAGGACTTGGAAGCTCCTCACCCTTTCCCCTTACCCTGCCCGGTGCATCTCTTCCATCTCTCTTTTCCTGAGTTACATCCTTTTATGATAAACCAATGATCTAGTAAGTAAAATGTTTCTCTTGAGTTCTTTGAGCCACTCTAGCAAATTAACTGAACCTGAGAAGTAGGTCTTGGGAACCTCTAATTTATAGCCAGTTGGTCAGAAGTACAGGTAACAACCTGGGTTTGTGACTGGTGTCTGAAGGGTAGGGGGGGCAGTCCTATGGGACTGAGCCTTCCACCTGCAGACTGTGATGCTATCTCTGGATAGTGTCAGGATTGAGCTGAATTGTAGGACACTGAGCTGGTGTGCCTAGGATTGCTTGTTGGTGTGCAGACGCGCAGACGCCCTCTCCCTGCCCCACTTTGGGAATTGAATCTGACAATGCCAGAAAAGTTCCACAGTATCTCTAGGAACAATACAAGGATCCACTTAGTGATAATGATGAAAAGAATTGAGACTGTAGTAAGAAATAAGAAAGCCCAGGATTTTAATCCTAATTTCAACACTTACTGGCTTTGTGACCTTGATCAAGTTAATGAAAAATATGCGATATACATCATCATATTGACTCTGTAACATTTTAAATGGTCACATATGCTGTGGATGTTCTTAAATTTGAATGAAACTTGTTCTAGGAGTAGAAAGAAATGAATGACTGTTGAGATAAAGAAATGACTCTTAACTGTTTTAAAGCAAAATAGTCATCCTTCCTACAATATTTACCCTGGGTAAAAATCTCTGGTCTGTGTGGACTGATAGAATATATGTATGATTCTTAAAATTGTGTGACTTCTCAAAATCAGAGAACCATCTCTACCCTAATGAATGCCTCTGGGATTTAGAGGAAGGGACTCCTCTTGCTGTATTCTGGCCCACTGGGGTTTGAGCTGTAGAGGGGAAATGCCCCACACCACTACATTTTGAATAGCTTGAAATTTGAGAGCAGCAAACCAGATCACAGAAGTCAGTCATTGTAATACCCACTTTGCCAGCCTTACAAGCGTATTTCAGAAATTGCTATGTGGCTTTCAAGAATCCTGTTCTGCTAACAAAGTTTTTTTTCTTTAATTTCCCAAGTAGAAAGTTCTGTGGAGAAGGGCTCATTGCATTTAGACTACACTTATCAGCAATAATATTCTGAGGTTGTTATTTACACAGGAGTGGGAAAAACCAACTGGATGTTCTAGGTAGCTTTCATTGATAGAATATGCAGTGTATATAGATTCTGCAGTTCCTAGTCAGGCATAAATTGTTTAGCAGGAATCCTGAACTGTAACCTAAGAAATACCTAAGCACAAAATTAAACTCCAGTAATATCCTTATAACTCTCATAGTTCCAGGAATATGGGAAGATGTCCTCCAGAAAATGACTTCCTTTCATGTAAATACTTTTAGTAAACAACATTGAATCATAGAGAATATTCTGTGTATTGTTTACTAGTCACTTTTATAATTTGATCTGTGGTTCACATATTTAATTCTGTTCCATTATCTATACCTTGTTATTTTCTGGTGGGACTTGGGTCAGAATCCACATTAATGTTGTGGTTTCTCTGGTTCACAAATTCCTGCTTCTCTAGAGCACTATACTTTTGTATTAGACCATAGAATTAAACTCTATCTAACAATTGGCTTTTCTAGCATCTGTATTCCTTGAAATCACATCTGCCGTTGGATTTCACTTTCCTGAACAATATTGTCTTTCATTTGACTCCTTTTAATGTGTCTTTGGTTTTATATTGTTGCTTTCATTGACTACATTTTTGGGAGAGATGTTAGATTAGTTCTACAACTCTTTTTGGCTGCTATAAAGTCTACAAAGCTTTAACTGCCGAGTGGTATCGGGAAAAATAATAATCTTATAATGCATACAACACTTAATCAAGCTTAATATAACCTTTCCTTTTCCTTTTCTTGACTGAATAGCTTCCTTCTGTTGGGATCCTTAGATTGACAAGCTAGTTAAGCAGGAAATGTGTGTGTTTGGTAGATTGTTTGAGTTGTCACATTCTAGAGAGTTTTGCTTTGATGTGTGCTTTGATTAAAAGAAATTCATAGGCAAGACAGTGGGGCATAATTTCAGCAGTTGGTAGGGACTACTGGGAATTCTTTTCTACTTTAACGTGAATCTCTTTCTATTCAAAATATCGCATTAGCAGGTACCGGTGTAAATCTATTCCTAGCCAAAAAAATAATAATAATAATAACCATCCATTGTGCTAATTACCACAAAATTGTCCACTTCTCCCCTAAAAATATTCTTCATCGTTTAAATTATAGCTCCACGGTAGATGCAAAGGAAACACTTTCTCTTCAGTATTAATTTGGATTAGATGTTCGG
Organism: Ailuropoda melanoleuca; assembly: GCF_002007445.2. NCBI lineage: Eukaryota > Metazoa > Chordata > Mammalia > Carnivora > Ursidae > Ailuropoda > Ailuropoda melanoleuca. The sequence continues at coordinate 88,299,766 of NC_048238.1, read as the reverse complement.
TTTCCTAGCTGATAGATTCGGATCTCATGAAACTATTGTGAATGAACATTGGGCTCCTCCTCCTGATCCTTAAATGGCCTTCTTGAGGGCAGGTTTCTGGCTACCTGTCATTATAACCCCCATGGATCAATTCTCCTGACACCCTGGTGTCATTTGCTTGACCTACTCAACCTACCTGGTCTCACTGCGCCCTCAGCATTTCTTTCATAAGCCAGTCTTTTTATCCCTGCACAGTAAGCTGCTTTTTCCATGCCACTCAAGAGCTGTCTCTAGCCATGTCTTCCTCCCTCCCAGTAGATGATTAGGCCTACTTTTACCAAGAAAATGGAGGTTATCAAATATGAACCCCCTCAACTTGCCTCATCTCTGTCTTCAAAAATATTGTCAAGCATTTTTTCTCTTTCCCTCTTGTTTTTGAGTAACAAGCCTGTTTTGCCAATATTTTTTCATCTTTCCTTTCACTTTCTACTTTCTTGCTGCAAATCCTATAATTCAGGCTGTCATCATTTGTCATCTTCTAACTATCATTGTCTCCCGTCCTGTCCCCCAACCTGCCAATCCAATCTCCACAGTATAGCCAAAGTGATTTTCTGTTCTAATCACGTCACCGCCTTGTTTCCAATTCTTCATTGCCTTCAGTTAAAATCTAAAATACTTAACATAGTGAGCAAAGTCCTTCCTAATTTGTCTCATAACCCCACTTTCCACCATTCCCTTTGCTGCGGTCATGGTCACTGCTTCCTGAACATACCACGTAATTTTGTATCTTTGTGCTTTGCCACGTAGCTGTCTCTGTTCCCTTTACCTAGAATGTCCATGTGAAGTCTTTCCCAGTTCACCTGCAAGGCAGCATTAATTCCTGTATATTTCCATGGTCCTCTTTGCATGCTTTATTACAGTATCTCCACATGCCTTGCAACTATTTGTTTACGTGCTTTTCTATCCGGACTTGTCTGGTGAACTTTGTGTCTTAATCATCCTTTTTTTTTTTTTTCCCCAAGCTTCTAGCGTAGTGCCTGACATGCGGTGGATACTCCACAAATTCCTGAATGAGTGAAAGAATGACAAGTAGCACAAGTTTCATTTTGGATACTTAAGCATAATTTGAAGCTTCAAACTCCAGACACTTGAAAAGATAGTGGCATTCCCACAAAATTGGAAAAATTCAAAGAGGACGATGACATGGATAGTGGCAGCAGAGATAATTACTGGATCTAAAGCCATACACTCGCCAAAACTTTTGTGTGGTGGTGGGGGCTTAGAGGGAGGCAGGGATAGACCCAGAAGTAGGGAGGCAAATGAGTGGTTGACAATGATAGGTCCCTTCTCCATGTCATAGCCTTGACACACGCCCCCTTATGTATTTTATCTGGCTCCTCCTATGATCCTGTAATGTAAGTATAGGAAGTCAGTATTTTCCATTTTTCTCCAGTACTTTCCCAAAGGGCCCTTGACTGTGTTCCTGAATGTCTTTCCCTATGCTCCTCCATGGCAGAAACACCAAAGGGGGGATGACTCAACTTATTCCCTTCTTAAAACTACTACCGTCTTCACACTCCTCCCATTTGGCTTTATCCCAGACAGCATGCCAAATATTTTTATATAGTTCTGTCTCAAAAGGCTCTAAATAGATTTATTTGCACATTAATAGTCATGACATAAATTTAAATTATGAGCTTCTAAACCGAATTTGTTGAACTATTGCCCCACTTATTTATTTATTCATTAATTCAACCATGAGATTATGAGTGCCTACTGTGTGCCTAACCACAGAGTACTCAGAAAAATGTTCATCATGCCTTCCAGGGATGGTATATTCTCCTATACTAATGGGAATGGTGTATTCCTCCTCCTTTTTAATTTTTTAAAAAGATTTTTTATTTATTTGAGAGAGAGAAAGATAGCACAAGCAGGGGGAGGAGCAGAGGGGGAGGGAAAGGGAGAGAGAGAATCTCTCAAGCATACTCCCGCTTTGCACTCAGCACGGAGTCCTGCACGGGGCTATCTATCGACGATCTTGAGATCATGACCTGATCTGAAACCGAGTCCCTGGCTCAACCTACTGAGCCACCCAGGTGCCCCTTCTGATTGCAGATGATTCCAGGAAAATTTTGACAAAACAGGTTCTTTTTTTTTAATTATATAGAATATTTAATCAGTGACTGTGATCTCATAGAAATGCCAAGAATCATAAAAGTAAAAAAACTGCTAAGATGTACATGGTGGTTCCAGGATGTTGCGGAGTCATTGCTGGTCTAGCTCTGGCAGGTCCCAGCAAGGTGCAGGCTGGGAGAGGGTGTGTCACTGGCCCCCATCGACAAAACAGGTTCTTAAAGATAATTGGTTTTACCATTCAGTTTGGTAAAACCATAGCAGGGATCTTTAACTATGAGGGTGACCTTGAAAATTAATGAACCTCCCCTGGAGATCTTTATAAGAGATCAACATCCCACTAGAATGTTGTAGACCATTATAAACTTGGATCTGTTGATCTTTCTGAGGTCCTTTGAGCCTTAAGATCCTGTGATTAGAATCCATGCTTGATATCACAAATTCTCGTACAAACCTCACTTCAGCTCTCTGATCTCTTTTTTAACATCCCATTTAGATAAATGTACTAAAGTTAAGCAGTCTTTGGACTAATTTTGAATACAATCAGTCCTCTTTACATCACTGGTGATGGGGAAAGAACAATTATATCAAGATTTTCTTATATGTAGGTATTTTTGAAGTTATGATTTGGCATGTGATATATCATTTCCTGTTGTAATAACTTGTGACATTAACATTTAGCTTAAGTGGATTTGATATTAGGAAAAGCTTGACTAGTGTCTTTGCTATACCCATTTTCCTTCAAGAGGTCAGTTTTTTCCTCTTTCTTATAATCCTGCAATTTTTCTGACCTCTTTGCTGTTTTTTAAAATAATCTTTAAAAAATTAATAAACTATTTTTAGAACATTTTTAAAAAGATTTTATTTATTCATTTGGTAGAGAGAGAGAGAACATCAGGGGGAGCAGCAGGCAGAGGCAGAGGGAGAGGGAGAAGCAGGCTTGCCAAGCAGGGAGCATGATGTGGAGCTTGATCCCAGGACCCTGGGATCATGACCTGAGCCAAAGGCAGACATTCAACTGACTGAGCTACCCAGGCGCCCCAGAACGTTTTTAAGTTTACAGAAAAATTAAGCAGATAGTAGAGATTTGCTATTACTGTACCCCCCAAACTCCCTCCAGCACATATTTTCCCTTATTAACATATATATGTTAATATATTAATATAGTTATATTAATTAATTAATTTAATTAAATATAATCTTTCATTATTATAGTACATTTGTTACAATGAATGAGCTGATACTGATGCATTATTACTAACTAAAGTGCATAGTTTATTTAGATTTCCTTACTTTTTACCTGATGTCCTTTTTCCATTCCAGGATCCCATCCAGGATACCACATTACAGGGAGTTGTCATGTCCCTCTAGGCTCTTCTTAGCTGTGACAGTTTCTCAGACTTTTTCTTGTGGGAGGTGACTTTGTCAGTTCTGAAGAGTACAGGTCAGGTATTATGTAATGACCTTTTTCTGGAATGTATCTAAATGTTTTTTTCGTGATTAGACTGAGGTTATGGGTTTTTGGGAGGAAGGCCACAGAAGCAAATAAAATGCCACTTTCTTCACAAAATATCAAGGATACATATTATCAACAAGTCTTATTGTTGATGTTGTTCTTGGATTGCCTGACTGAGATAGTGTTTGTTAGGCTTCTCCACTGTAAAGTTATTCTTTTTCTCTCTTTCTATAGTGTACTGTTTGGAAGGAAATCATTATGTGCAGCCCACACTTAATGAGTGTGATGAGTTAGACTCCATCTTCTTTTTTTTTTTTTTTTTAAAGGATTTTATTTATTTATTTGGCAGAGATAGAGACAGCCAGCGAGAGAGGGAACACAAGCAGGGGGAGTGGGAGAGGAAGAACCAGGCTCATAGCAGAGGAGCCTGATGTGGGGCGATCCCATAACGCCGGGATCACGCCCTGAGCTGAAGGCAGACGCTTAACCGCTGTGCCACCCAGGCGCCCCTAGACTCCATCTTCTTGATGGCAGAATATCTACATTACATTATTTGGAATACTGCACAGGGTATTTGTCTCTTCTCCCCCATTCATTTGTTTATTCAGTCATTCATTTATATCTATATGGACTCATGTATATTTGTTTTATACTGTGGGTTATAATCCAGTACTATAGTTTGTTGCTCATAAATGTTCCAGTTTTGGCCATTAGCATATCTTTCACTTGGTTCTTGTGTTCCTTTGACATATCCCCATCAATGTAGGCTATTTTTTCTAGCATTTGCTTAGTTTGGGAACAACAAGATAGATGCTTCTGTTTTTTATTTCGATTTCATTTTGCATATTTGCTTCTTTGCTTTTAATATCAGTGATCATTGTAGACACTATCAGAAGACCACAGATGACCAGAAAAAGCTGACTAATGGTTTAGAAAAGTAGGGTGACTTCACGCCTTTATTAGTCTCTTATCTATGACTTCAGATTGTAGTTAACAGGAATTCTTCTTGTGCTTTATATTGACTTCTCCCCAAATTTAACTGATCTCTATATTAGAAAACTGGAATTGTGAATGATGACTTTCATAGATTTGTAAAACCTTGGAGGGATTTTAGATTCACTGAATCAACCTTTGTCTTTAGAAGAAAGTAGTGGATATGTTTGTGCCCAGACATCATAGGCATTAGTTCTAATTCTGTATAAATATTGAAAATATGATATATTGTTTAAATAATTGAAAAGTCATGTAGATTATGTCCTGATAGTAACTTAAAGGGAGACAATGGACATTGACTATAATAAATAAGACAATGATTTTAAGAAAAAAACCCATATCAGTTTACATTTATTTCCTGTGTATACGGATACTGTCACTTACACATGAGTGACATTACAGGTGCTGGTGATACTACAATCTTCTCTTGTAAGGCCTGTCAGCATTTTCATAAGAAACCTATTTTTCAAGGGCATATAACTTCTCTAAAATTTCATTTAGGATTTAAACTTGCCAAACACAATTGCAGACTATGAATTTTTTTTTTTGAAAATTTAATCAGAATCATTGTTTTTGCCCCAGTGCTTTGACTTGTGTGATAGCTACTTTCTTTCTTCTTGTGTCTTGATAAATGGTTTCTCTCTCATCTGAGAATGATGACTGTTGAATGAGAACATTGCCTTAAATTCTCTGAGTTTGATGGGTGGTGCGTAATATCATAACTCTTTGATTCTACAGCAGGCAACTTCCAGCACAAAATATGTTTTCTAAGTGGCAGTAAGTGTTTCTTCTTCTTTTTTTTAATGGCCTATTAATGTAGTCCCTATGGGTTGTGCTGTACTTCTCTGTTGATGTATCAGCAATAACCAGTTAGAAATTATACTTAGGAAAAATGAGTTTATTGACAATACTTAAAAGTAAATATCTTCAAATTCTAAGAACAATTTTAACAAGAAAAATATGAGGCCTATATTTTCTTCAAAACTACCAGATTTTCTGGAGAAACAAATTAAGATTTAAATAAATGGAGAGATTTTCCATGTTCGTGGGTAGGATGTCTGAATATTTAAAATATATAGGTTTTCCCAGTTTAATTGCTTTATAGGTTTATAGGTACAGGAAATTTAAAATTGATTTATAGGTTTCATATAAATTCAAAAATTTCTGTTCACTTTTTAGACAGTGATTCTGAAGTTTGTTTTTGAAGAATAATCAGATTTTAATAATTAAAATATGTTTTAAAAACATTAGTAAGAGATATTGAAATGTGTCAGTTACAGTAATTACTAATGTGATAAGGTTGTAAGAATGGAGAGGTGGTAAAGTGAACTAGATAGCCTTGAAAACATAATATTTTTATGATAAAGAAGCATTATAAACAAGGGGAAAAAGAATCATTCAGTAAATAGTTCTTAGAAAATTGTCTATTTGGGAGGTGAGGTGATTTGTCATAAAATCTCAAGTTAGAATTTCACTTCACACTATATACCTAAATACACTTTTGAAACATTTAGGAGTTAAATGTTTTAAAAGTTTTAAAATAACAAAGTTGACTATTCAGCTGATTTTATGATGAGAAGAAATCGCAGAAGAAAGGATTATGGGTTTAAATCTCCAACAACCAATATTTTTTTTCTTAAAAACAACATTAACAGAATGAAAAGACAAATCAAAATGCTAGAAAATAATATATGCAGTGTACATAATGATGGCCTAATATCTGTAATATGTAAATATCTCTTACAAATCGTAAGAAAGAGGTCCTTGCGTGGCACAGTTGGTTGAGCGTCGGACTGTTGGTTTCGGCTCAGGTCATGACCTCAGGGTTGTGAGATCTAGCCCAATGTTGGACTCTGTGCTCAGTGCAGAGTCTGCTTAAGACTCTCTCTCACTCTCCCTCTGCCCCTCGCTTCAGTGTGTGTTCTTGCTCTCTCTCTCAAATGGTTAAATAAAAATTTTTAAAAAATCAATAAGAAAAAGATGAACACTCCTATAGGAAAATGGCAAAAATGTGAATAGGAAATGAAAAGAAGTAGACAATAAACATTTGGAAAATGGAAGTAAAAATTAAAAGCAGATTCTTTTTCTGGTGATCATATTCACCGCAATTAGAAATAATATTAAGTTCTTGTGAAGGTGCTGTGAGACAGGCATTCTTATAGGCTTCTAGAGAAGTGTAAATTAGTATAATCTTTCTGGAAAACAAATGACAACATATGCAAAGAGCCTTAAAGAACTATCAAGTTCTGGGACACCTGGCGGCTCAGTCAATTAAATGTCTACTTTCAGCTCAGGTAATGATCTCAGGGTCCTGGGTTCGAGTCCTGCATCAGGCTCCCTGCTCAGTGGGGAGTCTGCTTCTCCCTCTGCCCCTCCCCCCACTTGTGCTTGCTCTCTCTCTCTCTCTGGCAAAAATAAATAAATAAAATCTTTTTAAAAAGCTATAAAGTTTTAACCCAGGAATCTTGTATCTAGAAAACAACCAAGAGAAAATAATCTGGATGTGGACAAATATATGCAGGGACAATCATTTTATCATTATTGCTAATGATGAATGACTGGAACAAATCTAAATGCCAACAAGATGGAAGGAAACATTAAATTATGGTACATGTATTAGAATAATGTATGGGCATTTACAACCATGTTATGTACATGATTTTAACTGTCATTTGAGTAGGTAACTTTTTTATCCTGCACATTTCATCCCTGAGCCTGATCAAATTAAGAGATTGATATTTGAATCAAGGAAATTTTTCAGCATTTCCAAAACTCCAGATAGTTGCTATTCACTGGTTTACATGTTGGATCTTTTGGCCTGGGTCAGGATGAAGCTCTTTTGCTCTTTCATGGGTTATCAAATTACACTTGTGATTTGCTTAGATGACATAACCCTGGAAAGACCTCAGAACCTATGTCCCAGTGAAGAACTCAGCTTCTCTTCCCCAATAGGCATGTCAGAAGGTTGACCATTCACTTTCCTACAGCTTTTCCATTCACTTTTCCTACAGTCTTCTCTTTACTGCTAGGTCATTTCTTTTTCCTTGTTCACACATATTTCTACTTGTTCCTCTGCTGTCTCCCTACTATGTTGGGGGGATATACTTTGTAGGTCCCTCAAACAACCCTCTGCCATTCAAAATGACTGTGTTTTGGGTTGACACTTATTCCATCATGAAGCAGAATGATGAGCATGGAATTTGGGGTCATACAGACCCCAGCTCTGGACTTTGGGCGAATGACTTAACCTCTCTAAGGCTTAGTTATGGATTAAGAAATAAAATGTGCATAAAATGCATTGGTTCATTGAGATATAGTAGGCAATTAAATTGGTATTGTTATTACTATTATGTATTAGGGACTGCAGGAGACCATTGAATTTCTAAAGAAAATACTGATGTTTTAGGAAAGCTTTATTGTTGTTAACAGGTAATGCTACCAAAAGGACAGAGTTATCAGCTGAACTGCTATTCTAAGTTACTTAAGTTATAAAGGAAAGAAGTCTCTCAGGAAATGTTTTAAGCAAGTGGCACTTAGAGACCATGCTTCATCCGCCTCTCCATCCCCAGCACCTAGCACAGTTCCCAGTAGGTAGTAGTGCTCAGTAAGGATTTGTTGAATAGATGGATGGAAGGATGGCTGACTTGCTGGCTGAATGAGGTGTGACAAATCAAAGCCCCTGGTAGCCAGGGAGTAGTGTCAAGGAAACTAGTGCATGAGTATCTGGTGAAGAGAGGTATGGAGGAAGAGAAGGGAAGGGTGACACAAAGGGAGATGGAAGGGAATGAAAAGATATCTCTCAATGCCTTTTGGTTTCTTCTAAAATACAAGGATTTTGGCGGGCTTTCAGAAAGGTTGGTACTGTCATGGATTACGTGCGCGCATGTACACACACACAGAGAAACAAACACAGACATACACACATCTCTCTTATAGGAAGTCCTATCAGGATTTTCAGTAGATTTTTCCATAGTCATGACCAGGCTAGAGAAGCCCAGGTAGGACATGTTCAGCCCCAGGTGGTAGAAGAGTAGGGACGGATAGATAACGGTATTAATCAGACTTGACTGGTGAGGGTAACAAAATAGACTCCAGACCCCGGGAATTCAGGAATAAAAATGGGACTGCAAGGGAGGATTAAGCATTCACTGGTATTGGAGTATGATAATTATTTATGCTTTGTAAGTAGACCAAGAAGTAGATGCATTTGTTCACTGGGAAACTGAATCTTTGTGAGAAGACCCCAAGAGATGTTGGGTTTTATGAAAGGGGAAAAGTACACATACTCAGTTGGTTTGAAAAGAGAACAGAATGAGGAAGGTTTCAAAGACAGAGGTGGTGTTCACCATTCATTTCATCAATAAATATTTTTGGTAAGCCTGTCCTGTGCGAGATAGTGTTGTAGGCACCAGGGATACAATAGTAAGATCTACCAAGTTCCTGCTTTCATGGGACTTGCTTTCTAATGGGAAGACAAACAGATAAGTGAACAAATACATATATAATGTGTTACTGGGGGTAAATTTATAAGGAAAAGAAACCAAGACAAGGGACTAAAGAATAGTATAGTGCAGCTGGAGTGTTACTTTAACTGTGATGGTCGAGGGTCTTCTCTCTGAGGAAGTGACACTTGACCAGAGACAGGAAGAGCCAGAGCCAGCCATACAAAACCCCGGGGTGGGGG
>NC_048238.1:88088858-88290469 GCF_002007445.2 Ailuropoda melanoleuca | reverse complement strand
GGGGGGGATTGGGCGGGTTGGGAGGGTGGGGAGTGGAGCAGCATTCCGAACAGATTGGTTAATAAATGAATATGTCTTGAGGTAGTATTAAGCTTGGAGAATTAGAAGAACAGAAGGCAAGCCAGTAAGGTTAGAGTTCAGTGATATGAGGGAGGCAGGGACAGTTTGTATGGGGCCCTGTAGACCATGGTGGAGAATTCATTTTATTTTGAGTTTGACTGAAAGCCATTGGAGGCTTTAGAGCAGAGGAGGTAGGTGATGTGATTTATGTTTTGAAAAGATTACACTGGTTGCTTGGTAGAAAGAAATTTTAGGGAGGCGAGAATTGAAACAATGAGACTATTTTAAAAGTTTTGTTGTAGTCTAGGTGCAGGCTGATGGTGGCGTGGCCAAGAGTGGGAGTGGAGAAGGTGGTGAGGCGTGACTGGATTCAGAAGATATTTTGAAGGTAGACCTGGTATAACTTGATAATATCCCATCTGGCTGTGGGATAGGAGGAAGAAATTTTCCTTGGTCCAAGCTTCTAGCTGGACTAACAATTAAATTAACATGAGACAGATCAACAGGAGAAAATCAAAGTTCGCTTCGTACATAAGGGGAATCTACACAGACAGGAAATTTCAAGACAGGCAGCATGAGACTTATATGACATTTTGAGCTAAAGAGAGGGGTAGGGGTTTGAGGATACAAAGGGGAGGAAGACCATTAGCAAGAAGGTGAGAGGAGATGTTTGGAAAATAAAGGTTGCCCTGTTACGCAGGTAAGTTTCTTAGGTAAAGAGGAATCTCTGTCCATAGCTTTCTTCCTGGTGCTTGGCTCTCCTTTCCAATGTAAGTTTGGACAGTTGAGGAGGAGGTAGGAGCTTTTCCTGAATCTGCTGGGGTTTGATTGCTTATTAATGCACAATAATCATCATGCCCATCTTGGGGTGGCCTGCCCTTGGCCCTTACAGTTTGGAAAGAGGAACCAGGGAGGGCATCAAGGTTTTTCGTCTGAGTAACTGGGTAAGAAGTAATGCCATTTATAGAGGTGGGGTTATAAGGGAAGGGAAAGTTGAGGAGGGAAATCAAGGGACAGATTTTGGACATGGTAAATTTGAGTTGCCTATACTGTAACCAAGTGTGATTAGAAGTATGCAGTTGGATTCATGAGTATGAAGTTCAGGGTATGATCAGGATTGAAGTTTTAGTCTGAAGAGTAGATACGTACTATTCAAACTGTGGGACTAGATGAGATAATCTAGGGGATGAGTGTAAATAGAGAAGAGAAGAGGTCCAACAAAGATGCATTCCATAGAAATCGTCCTCGCCGAGATTTATTCAGTCGGCAAATATTTCTGAGTGCTTCTTACATGTTAGGCACTGTCTAAGCTCTGGGGATATAGGGGAGAATCAGATAGATAAAGCTACAGTCCTTGGAGATCTTAGAATGAAAAACTACATGGTTAATAAGAGGATCAGGACAAAAGTGTTGGGGCGCCTGGGTGGCGCAGTCGTTAGCGTCTGCCTTCGGGCTCAGGGCGTGATCCCAGCGTTCCAGGATCGAGTCCCGTGTCGGGCTTCTCCGCTGGGAGCCTGCTTCTTCCTCTCCCACTCCCCCTGCCTGTGTTCCCTCTCTCGCTGGCTGTCGCTCTCTCTGCCAAATAAATAAATAAAATCTTAAAAAAAAAGTGTTGCCTAGAAAGATAGATTAAAACATTGAGCTTTCCAAAGAATAAAACAAACCTCAAAACTGTTAAGTCAGAGTGTTCCAGTTAAGCCAGAAGACAGAGAAAATGACTATTCAGGATATGTGGGGGGGAGCAGGAGAGGGTCAGAGTCAGGGACACCCTCAGGAGTGAGGTTAAATATCTCTGGAGAACATACAGGTAGAGCTGAAGCCTTGGACAGAAATGTTTGAGCCTATTGGGAAAACGTCTTCCACGCAGAGTAGATGTGGAATGGAAGTGCATTCACACTGTGGCAGAAAAGACACTCTGGAGTCACAAGTAGAGAAAAGATCAGAAAGACAGTAATGAGCCAGGAAACTTATCTGGGCTCTAGAAAACATAGTAGAGCTGGGGCAATCAGTGATCCGTCTCGAAGAAGTGAGGCATGCCAGCCATGATTACACCTGCTTCTCATCTCAGCCTCAAGTGGTTCCGTTATGTTAACACGCAGTGTAAAGAGAGGATTTGGGGGTGGCAAATGGGGTTGTAAAAACATGCATGCTGCACACGATCCCTTACAGCCTCCATGTTGCCCCGAAACAGATGTGAGTGCACAGCTGTCTACCACAAAGAGAGCTTCTGAAGAAAGTCTCCATGGAGCAATATATCTTACTTTTATCATTCTCCTCTTTATGATGTTTTCTTTTCTCAATCCCATGAAAGATCACATAATGGGATTTTATTGTAGTCTGTTTGAATGAATAGGACAATGGAGAAATAATGTCAAGAAACTGTTCCCACAACTAAGAGTTTATCTGAGAAATGTTTGTGGCAGAACATAAGTAACCATTAGAAATGAAATTTGGGCAAGATGAAAAATCATTCAATATAAATTGCATATTGTTTATCAGAAATACTTGTAATATACAGAAAGATTTTCATTATGATTATTGAGATAAAAATGTGGCTTTCAAATACATTGTTCCAATATGACCAGCATATTTTATTGTGAAAATGGTCCTTCCTCAAGAAAGGCCTCTGATAAATAGAGATTGAAATAGACAGTGTATTCAGATGCTACTGAATATCCTCAGATATCTTGCTTTTCAGCAAGTAAACCAGAAATTGATGGTGACAGTGTTCCTGGTTTGTTGGCCTTTTCAGTGTGATCCACCCTTTTAATGAATGAGACATTGAGTTTTATTCTGTTAAAAAGCATTTATTATCTTTGTATATTGTTCAATCTTTCTTTGTTTACAATCATTTGGTTTTTTATTTTTAACTCATAGTCCTTTAATTTTTCTGTACCTGATTGACTGGTATGAGAGGCAATGTAGTGAGGTGTTTAAGAGCATGGGCTTTAGGAAAGATTTGAATCCTGCCTGGCACTTATTACCTGTGTGACTTCGGAGAGCTAACTTAAGCTCCTGGTATTAGTTTTTTCATCTGTAAAATGGGAAGAATAATAATAGCCCTTAATTTATGGAATTGTTGTGGGTAATACGTGAGTTAATATATGTAAAAGAGCTGAAACTAATGACCAGCATATTTGTGAACCCTTACCAAGCATTCATAATATTTTGGATGATCTTACTAATGATGTTACATGATAAACCATTTCATGGCAATGCTCATGTTTTATCTCCCCAGCCAGATTACAAACACATTTTAAGTATGGGGGCAATATCTTTTATTTTCTGTTTATTTCCTTCAGTACATTATTATTTCTGTATGTTTGCCATTATCACTATAGATTTGCTTTGCAGATGCAGCTACCAAGAAGTGCATTATAAATTAAAAAATGGAAAGAGCAATTAGGAAACACTGCCATCCATAAGCAGTGGGTAATGAGGTGGGGTAAATGGAAAGCACATATTTTCTCACTAATAATTAATACTAATCATAACAAAACTATTTATCAAGTACCCATTTTACTCTGTTTAGACACTTTATGTCATCTCTTTTGTTCTTTGCAATAATTCTATGAATTGGAACACTGAAACTCATAGAGGGTTAGTTACAAGTTTCAGGCTATTCAATTAGGATTCAAACTGATTTCTCTCTAACTGCAAGTACTTCTTTGGCTCATCTCTTTTTTAACAATCCGAAATGTGATTCTTCGCTAAAACAGCAGAATTGAGTTCACAGAACCGTTCTGCTTCTCACTAACCATGTGACAACTTGGAATTCAGAACCCATGCTTGTACAGAAAGACCCTCTAAATCTAAACCTAAAGCTCCTTTGTAAAAGACTTCAGCCTCTGCCACTTCCCTGCCGGGCTGCTGCTCCTGTCTCTAGAACCACATGAGTTGATCATTTCCTCCAAAGTCCCTAGTTACTCCCAACCCAACACTGCACATCCTCCGTTATCATGCCCCAGGATATGTCCTCCTTTTCTTCATAGGTTATGATAATGCATTTCTGATTTTCCATTCAGTGAGAGTAATCCAAGTATGACAACATTGTATTTCTGCATCTGTTTCTACACTTGGGCTAGCTGTCAGGTTTTAATTAGTAAGTACTACTCTGAAGCAGTGGTGCAGAACAGAAAGAGAATGGTCAATAGTGCTGGATCCAGTCTAGATGTACTATAATAAGCATCTTGGACATAAACAGGATTACTTTGGTTGATTTATAGTCTTGGTATCAGCAGATTATTAAACTACTGATAATCTCCTTGTTCTGCTTTGCCTGGGGCCGATAGTTTCAAGAGATTTTTCCTTCTCTCGGGATCACTTCTGTTCCTTACCATTGTTATGGGAATGTGTGATGATGGTTTGAGGAGTTGGTCAATGGTAAGAGTAGAGATGGTGGTAGATCAGAGAATAGGAGGAACTGTGAATGTATGTTTTTATTCCCAAGAGTCCTTAATAGGAGAATATATTTTGCTTTATATTGATTCTGTCACCTGAATAATATGTATCTTTAAAGTTTTGATTACAGATCCATCATTTTATTTTCTCCCAATTTGAGTATCATTTGCAAACTAGGAAATGTTTGCAATATCCTCTTCCAAATAATTACATTCATATAAAAAATCTGTTAATGAAACATTAGAGCTAAGGGCTTAATTGCTGAAAAATCAACTCCCAGAGCTAGAAAATTCAGTTTAGGTTCCATGGCAACAAGATCTATTATTAACTGTATAAATGTTACCTAATAACATTTTGAAATTAACATGCTAGTTTAGGTACTTGCAGGGCTATATATAAGGTAAGGTGCTGTTTAGAAATAAAATAGTCTGTTCAAATAGTTTCTCTGGATGAAAATTATGGAAAACTTCCCATTCCTTCCAATTATTTTATTCCTTATCAAATTTTATGCTCGTTTCTCTGTCAGTTAATGAGAAAATGCCTCATTTCTTTTGAAATACGACAGCATTTAATGTCCATGAGTCATATTTCTGTCTCACTTTTTTCTAAAGAAAAATCTAGCTGGAAAGGAAAATGCAAACACAAACTTAATGAAGTAGGAAAGCTGCTATAGGATGTGTCCTGAGGAGGGAATCTAGGAGAACAAATTGTCCTTTGAAAGAAAGAGTTCTAGACATGAGAAAATATTTGTGAAATGTTTAAGAGTGATAAGGGTGACAAAGGCATCTCAAGTTGAGTAAAAGATATTACATACTTATTTGCTACAAGAAGGCCCAGGCTAATAAAAAATGAGCATAGGAAGGTGGCAAGAGTTTTAAAATAAGCCCATCATTAATATCAAGGCAAAAATGATTGAATGTTGAAACTACTGAATGTATGACTGAGAACTTGCAGTAAGCATATTGAAAAGATTCAGGAGTGGGACGTTCTGCTGGGATTTTCTTATACAGACAATGTCCATGCTACAGATGGCAAAACAGGGGCCAGGGCCAGGCAGCAATTTTTCCAATGGCATACAGCACCTTAGTAGCAGCCTCAGCACACAGAAAAATGCCAGGCTCCACCCTCCAGAGAAAAACCTTACCAGTCTGAGAGAATCCCTCATGATGATGGTATTCGAATACTGGAAGAAGCATTTATTTGAAACATGCTCTTTATTTATCACTGTGTTGGTTAACACAGGGGATCCAAGCCAAAAGGACATGGTATTTGCCCATGAGAAGTTTTTTATTAATTTGGGAAGACAAGATCTAACATACTTACATTAAGATCTAGAGAACAAATCCAAGTTCAGGTAAAGCATAAGAATCTAAAAGACTGCATGGTACAAACTGTATACATGTTGTCTGGAGTCGTTAATTCTAGATAAAGTTAGATAGTTCTGGGCTGAGGTGAATTTTTTTTTATGTTGTGTTAGTCACCATACAGTACATGATTAGTTTTTGATGTAGTGTTCCATGATTCATTGTTTGTGTGTAACACCCAGTGCTCCATGCAATACGTGCCCTCCTTAATACCCACCACCTGGGGTGAGGTGATTTTAAAATATGATGGAGCTTCAGCTGCTCATGCTATATTGAAAAAGTGGAAAATTGACCTTAATACGAGTAGATATTTAGGTTAATAATAAGGGATAACTTTCATTAATTAAAAAAATTAAGGTCTTTTTTACAGTACTTTTTGGGATAGAGAAGTCAAATGAATTATAATATACACTTCTTGCTCTTCCTCACTTTATGGTTTAGTGTTAGATACAAGGTATTTTTTTTTAAGTTTGTTTAAGTATTCTCTACACCCAACGTGGGGCTGGAACTCACAACCACAAGATCAAGAGTCACACGCTCCTCCAATTGAGCCAGCCAGGTGCCCCAGATACAAGGTATTTTTGAGGTGTAAGACATAAATAAGGAAGTTGATGATTAAGTACTAAAGGAGAGACATAAACAGGAAATCAGGTAAGCATTATAGAATGCTCTCAAAGAAGGGGAACTCTGAGGATCAGTGACAACATGGTGATATGGAAATACTGTAAGCTATGGAGTCATATAGATTGGGTTCCAGTGCAGCCTTTGATGCTTATCAGGTGTGTGGCTTTGCTGAGCCTCTGTTTTCTTTATCTGTAAAACTACGGATGTAATACCTAACTTGTAAGGATCCTGTTAAGATTGTCAATAATGTATGCAAGGGCATGAGGTTTCTTTTCAGGGTAGTGAAAATGTTAAAAAATTGATTGTGGTGATGGTTGCACAACAATGAATACACTAAAATTCACTGAATTGCATACTTGAAATAGGTGAACTGTAAGATATATATATATATATATACACATATATATTGGATATATATATATACATATATATTGGATATATATATAACTGTAAGATATATATATCATGTATATGCTATCAAAAAAAGTTGAACATAAATGTACCATATGATCGAACAATTCTACTCCTGGGTATATACACAAGAATAATAAAAACATATATATACATACACAAAAAAAACTTATATTTGAATGTTTGCAACAATATTTTATTCCTAATAGCCAAAAAGCCGAGACACAACCCAAATGTCCGTCAACTGGTAATGGATTAGGAAAATGTAATCTATCCATACGGTGGCTATATTATTTACCCATAAAAATGAATGAAGCTCTGACACATGCTACAACATGGATGGATATCAAAAACATGATGCTAAGTAAAAGAATCCAGAGGTAAAAGGCCACATATTGTATGATTCCATTCATATGTAATTTTCTGAAAAGGCAAATTTATAGAGACAAATTTATAAATTAGTGGTTGCTAGGGACTAGAAGTGGGAACGGGGAGTGACTGCAGATGGGCACAAAGAGACGCTTTTGGGGTGATGTAAATATTCCAAAATTGGTTTGTGGTAGTGATTGCACAACTCAGTTAACTAAAAATCACTGCGTTCTAAATGGGTACGTTTTATGGTATGTAAAATCATCAACAAAGCTGTAATGGATTCAAAGTGTCAAGTAACATGCTTAATAAATTGTAGCTTTTATCATTGTCGAAGCACTCAGGAAAGGCCTTCCGAAGGAAGGGGACCTTTACTAATGTGTGATGGGTAGGGTTTGGCTGAGGGATGGGGAAGGGAAGAAGGAAGGAGAGGGAAATAGTAAGGAGCAGGAGCCTGAGTGAGAACTAGGCCTGGTGTAATTAGTGTTGCTTTAGAGCTGACTAGAGCATGGAGTTTATTTGAGGCAATATTTGTAGATAAGGAACTGCTGGAATCAGACCTGAGCCTAAAAAAGGACTGGTGGCAGGCCCATTGCTGACACTTAACGTTGATGAGTAGGTAGAAATGAAGAGGTTTGAGTGGTAGGGGCCCCAGGTGATAGAGATAGTTTTATCAGCTGGCAGTTGCCGATCCAAAACCTTAGGGGCTGAGTTAGGAAGTGCTCAGGTGATAGGATGTGATCGGTGCAGGGTGGTGTGGGGTGGTGTGGTATGATAGGTGCCCAAGCATAACTTATATGGGATCAGTTTTGTGTCTGAGCAAGTAGGCTAGAAGGGCCAGCCTGACGGGCCAGGCCCAGAGTGACTGGCTTGGCAGCGCATAAGGTAAAGATAGTGTTGTGGAGACCTATAGGTAAAGAAAAAAATGGTGATCCAGCTGGCTATCTTTTCTCTGGTTGCTCATGGAATCATGTGAGCACTGACTAAGCTGCCTTCCAGTCTTATGAGTTATTTAAGTAAGCAGCCCTGTCAACATTATGCTCTCCAGCTTTCCAAAAAATTCAGTGAGGTCGCTGGGGGAGAACTCTGTCTTCTTGAAATTGTCTAGAATTTTAAAGATTTCCCCACCAACTTGAAGCAAATTCTTACAGTGCTTAATCTAAGTGATGTGATAAGATCATGACCTTTTCAGAAATGCCTTTGATGTCAATCCTAATTCTGCTAAATTTTACCTGACAGGGTAAGAATGAAACATTATAAGCCAGTTTGTCAAGCATTTCAGTAATCTGTTGTGGCAATAATCTGCTGCAACTCAGGTCTGCAGTGATGGAGCTTGGGGAGTGATGTTCCTTGACTTAAAAGGAACTTATTAAGTGTTTGGCCGTTGATTAATGAAGTAAAAATGCACTAGGTAGACCTTGAAGTGATAAACTGAACAAGAACCTTGGCAGCCGTGAGTCCCTCCTGCCCATTATCCATACTGTGATTTATTTTGGAAATGATGACTGCTCATTTTCTTACCCACACACCTACAGTGACTCAGAAAAACCAGCGTTGATGATCAACAGATACAGAAATGAAGAATATTACAGGTAGCTCATTTTGAGTTTTAATCATCATTATAGAAGTGGAAACAAATGTACCCGTGAAGGAGTAGAGTTGTGAAAGCCCATTTTTCCTCATATGGCCTTTCTGATGTGTAAATTAAAAAAAAGTGCTACCATTTTTGATAATACAAACATAAAAGAGCAAGGAAACTGAAATTGCATTTTTTATTTTTTCAGGTATATTTTATGATTGGCCATAACAGCAGGGTAATTATGTGATATTTTTTTAGTTGATCATTTATTAAGTTTTAGAATGCTTTTCATCTCTTCTTCATCAATGTATCCCATTTTCCTAGAGACCATGGGCACTATAGTTCACAAACTGAAGAAATGGAATTATTTCTGTCTTTGTTGCTTTTCTTAATATTTTTGTGAGCCATGAACTTTCTTTCTGTTAAAATTTCCCTCCATGTCCACATAGATTATTGCGTGCTTTAGAGGATTCACAGCTTACAGCAAACTAATTTTCCTGCCCTCTGCTTTGTGTCTCAGTGTGATGCCCAAGGTTTGATCTGAAATATTTGGTACTTAATGTAGACTAACAGCTCATGAATCCCTACTGAGGCTTGTTTACCAGGATTAACTTTTTTTTGTTGTCCAGGTTAGACTTCAGCTCATCATTCCAGACTATAGTCTTTGAAGTTTCTTTTTAGAGCTACCTGTCAATGTGATCATAAGGCAAATGACCCAAAACCTCCTCCTTTATCATAAAAAGACCTTAACATACATAGCACTATGAACATAACATAATATTCAAAATGTTTAAAACCAAGTGAGCTACAAAACCAAGATGGCATGGAAGATTCTGTCAGATCTGGATGGTTTGCTGTTGTTGCCTTGCAGTTTCTTTCCTGGACTTCTAAAGGTCTTTTGTTCATTACAGCCCCTCAGAGCTTTGAATACTACAGCCCCAAACCCTGCTTCATGACATTCCCTGTGTGGGCAATTCATTACCAAGAATTATGATTTCTTAAAAATGAAGTCAGAAGTTCTAAGTTTGGTAACACAAAGCAGCTCTTCATGTCTTGGTGTCCAACAGGTACTCTTATAAATTATTGACAAGTAATAGATGGGAATTCCTGCATGGCTACCCCTGATAGATAAATCTATGCCATATTATTCCTGCTTTTATTGTCTTTTAAAACATCATCAGATTGATTTTAGAGTAGCAAGGATATAAAATAAATACACAAGATACCTTTCCAGTAAAAGAGTGGAAAACCAGCCTTCTTTGTGCCCGAAAATTCTAGTGTCAAATGGGATGACATTACTGAGCAACTTCTTGTTTCAGCACAAAAAATGTATATCTGTCTCCTACTTGACTCTAAAAAATACAGAGCCAGTTTGTTGTAGAAGAAAAACCACAGGACCAGGAGAGATAAATACCAATGTTTTAGTCCTGCTTCTCACTAACAAGCTGTATGACCTTTAACAAGTCACTTAAGTTCTCTGCACCTTAGTTTCCACCTCTGTAAAATTATGTGGTTAAATTAGATGACCTTCAAGATTCCTTTTGGTTTTAATATCCTACAGTCTAAGATGATGAATGCACATAATACCATATGTGCTATATTTATAATTATGTACCTTACTTGTATGACCCAATAGCAATATATGACTATAGAGCTAGCAACTTCTTTTTAAAAGATTTTATTTATTTATTCAAGAGGGGGGTAGGTAGAGAGAGAGAGAAGGAGCGCAGGGAAGAGCAGAGGGAGAGGGGCAAGCAGACTTCCTGCTGAGCGCAGAACACAATGCAGGCTCAATCTCAGGACTCTGAGATCATGATCTGAGCTGAAATCAAGAGTCGAATGCTTAACAGACTGAGCCACCCACGTGCCCCCAGAGCTAGTAACTTTGTGACGATGAAAAGAGAGAATGTATGGCTCCTGGGTGGCTCAGTGGGTTAAGTGTCTGCCTTCAGCCCACATTGGGCTCCCTGCTCAGTGGAGAGCCTGCTTCTCCCTCTTCTCTGCACCCCCCTCGCTCTCTCAAATAAATAAAATCTTTAAAAAAAAAAG
The DNA here is from genome assembly GCF_002007445.2 of Ailuropoda melanoleuca. Classification (NCBI taxonomy): domain Eukaryota; kingdom Metazoa; phylum Chordata; class Mammalia; order Carnivora; family Ursidae; genus Ailuropoda; species Ailuropoda melanoleuca. The sequence continues at coordinate 88,279,612 of NC_048238.1, read as the reverse complement.
AGAAAAAAGAAAAGAGAGAATGTGGCTACTGATGGTAATAATAATATAACTAAATAATAATATTAATAATAATAACTAAAACTTTGGTATTATTAATTCAGTCAACAAATAATCATTGAACTCCTAGGTGCCATATCAGTGGTAGGTATAGAGGTAAAAATGAAATACTCCCTTTCCTTTCACATGTAATAGTGAAGGGCATGGTTGTATAATATAAAACAAAGTCTTGATTAACTAGATGCTTAGGGAAGGGGGTGCTAATTGAGGCTTAAGTAACACAGTTATGTTTTATTTCAGTCTTTGTGGTTGGGACATTTTGTAAAACTGTAGTCCATTTTACTACTTTAATAAGTACAGTTTAGTGAACGTAATTGAATTTTGCTTTAGTATTTGGGATATTTTTTCGGGGCCTCAAGTTCATCATCCTGAAATTAGTTCTTATTTTATGAGAAAAGTAGGAGATTGTGATTAATTTATATTGGGCCAGACCACTTCTTGGGAGTCAAGTTTGTTTTTCTTTAAGATATCTGCTTGCCTAGTCACCATGTTTCTTTTTCTCATAAAAGTTGAGTATAGAACATGAAATAAAATGTTTCATTAGTTGGGCTTCAGTTAATTAAGGTTTTACTGTACATAAAATTCTAATTAGTTTGGTTGCTTTTTTGGGGAGTAGTATGCTCAGTTTTCGGTGCCACATTTGGTTAGGAACATGGGCTGACTACATGATGGTGTCCAGAAGAAATAACCGGAAAGGTGAAGGTAAAACCCGTTGTTACTGTTTTTTTCCCCACCTTTATTGAGATATAATTGACATATATAACACTGTGTAAGTTTAAGGTGTATTATGCAAAATGGGTAAAGGAAGTTAAAGTGTGTGGAGTGAAGAAATAAGAGCAGGAGATATATCTATCTTCTGTCTATAAGAAGAGCTTTCTTATGGAAGAGTGAGTAGAATCTCTTTAGGAAGGGATCTGAAAGGTTTTCTAGTTGAATATGTCTTCTCTGTATCTATATGGAAAATATAATACTTTAATCCCTTCTACAGCATTCCATTAAGTGACTGAGAACATCTGGGGAACTTCAGAAGCAGTCCATTCCACCCATGACTGCCCCCATTAGCCCTTCATACTGAGGTCAGATATGTCCAACCACTGGTTTGAGCCATACAGAGTACATCTAATTCCTTTCCATACCATAACCCCTTGGATATTTGAAAAACAGTTAAGCATTTCCTCTGATTGGGTCTCATTTTTATTCTCCTGAATCTTAACAAGTAGACTTCACTCTCTAGAAGGTGGAGATAGCACCAAGAACACTCCCCTGCTTAAAACCTGGTGTTGGCTCTGTTACCCACAAGATAGTATAGAAGTTCTTTGTCATGGCCTTTAAGCCTCTGCCCACCTTTGGCTTTAATTCTTATTATTTCTCCCATTGCAGGCTATACTCCAGCCTCCCCGGGCCTTTCTCTGTTTCTTTTTTTTTTTTTAAGATTTTATTTATTTATTTGACAGAGATAGAGACAGCCAGCGAGAGAGGGAACACAAGCAGGGGGAGTGGGAGAGGAAGAAGCAGGCTCCCAGCAGAGGAGCCTGATGTGGGGCTCAATCCCATAACGCCGGGATCACGCCCTGAGCTGAAGGCAGACGCTTAACCGCTGTGCCACCCAGGCGCCCCCTTTCTCTGTTTCTTGAACAAGTTATTTTGTCTCTATTCATGCCTTTGCTGATGAATACTTTCTTCCAAAATAGCCTTCTTTCCTTCTGAGACCAGTGAACTTAACAAGAACTTATTCACGGAAGGCCCAGGTCAAATGTCCTCTCTTTTGTCAAATCTTCATACACTCCTCTTCATACCCACTTCCTTCCCTCTGAAAACTGATCCCTAATATGTTCTTATAGTCCTAGCGCATGCCTCTTTTCAATCTTTTGTATCATTTTATCATTTGCCCAGCTAGAATGTGAACTTTTGAGGTTAAATACTATGTCTTATTCATATTTCTTTCCCCTAGATTAACATATTTGAAAAAATTAATGTGTAAGTGATATATAAACTTCATTCATCAATTTCATGGGATGTTACCCAATTTTACCTTTCTGAAATGTGATTCATTCAATCCATAACTTCGTTTGTTAGATTTCCATCATATACCTTTCTTAACCTTTTTCTTTCCAGGTTGAAGATGCTTAATAATACTTTTTGACTGTTCCCCATTCCGTTCATTTTTTTATGGATCTTTTCCATATCTGTCATGGAGTAGAACACTGAATGGGTCTAACTGGGCTTGGTGGGGAGGCACTGTGGCAATTGATAGCATAATCATCCTGGGTGAAAGTCCTGAATATTGTCAGACTACTGTTACCATTCTTTTCACTTTAGCTTGCCTCCCCCAGGACAACTCCTCATTCTCACTGAATCACATAGCAATTGTGATCGTTTCCAGGTCAGTGGCATATTATTAATTTGCCTTTCTTTGCTCAATGACACAAATCATAGAGTGTCTTTTTTAAATCATGTGCATTTGAGTGTTTGGTACTGTTAGTTAGCCTGTTGGTTCTTACTCTTCCCTTGCACATTACATCTTCCAAAGCACTGCAGATCAGTTCTGAATGAGCTTTCCCCAGAAAAGTACAGGATACTTCCAAACCAACTTTGTTTTCTAAAAAATCGTGAGGAAAGATGAGGAGGAAAAGTATGAAGTGTTGAATGGGAGCCTGAAGTCAGTTTCTTTAGGTAAAAGTTTGAAAGCAAAAACAACCTCCTTTTGAAACAAAAACCACACAGAATGAGAAACAACCACCTGGAGAGGACATTTCAAACTCTAGCAGTGTTAAGAAAGCTGTGGCCTGCTATCTCACTCAGACATGATAGAAGTTTGCCTGCCTCACCAATAGTCTTTGAATAAGCATTCCTTTTGATGACTGAGCAAACTTTAGTTACTGAAAGCCCAGCTAGGTGATAACAGTAGGTCAAGTGGAACCCGAGAAGTGAGGAACAGAGGTGAATGCTTTCTGAAACAGAGGGGGGCAATAGGGAAAACTTTCATTAGATAAGAGATATATCCCCCCCACCACCCGTGAACAAATAGCATTTCTTTCTCTGAGAGTCTCTGGCAAAATGTCCCTTAGTTGGAAGGCTCCAATGTAATAAACTGAAATCTTTTTGAACACCAATGTTATTTTGGGAATAAGTGTTCTATAATGCTTGGGAAGCTACTCGTGTCACAGGATTTTTGATGAGATTGGATTTTTCCCCAGACCCCTTGACTTGGAGTCTAAGGAAAATTAACCCTTTCTTTGGGGGGTGTTGAGGCAAAAATGATCTGTTAACAGTTGCTGTGCATTTCTGCAAACCAGGGTACCATTATGGTGAGACGTGAACAGTGATTCTCTGACCTGCCATTTCTATTTCTGAGACAAATTATATTTGGAAGTCACTGAAAATGAAGTACTTAAGCCTTAAATCCTACATCTATAAATGCTATATGTTTGGGCCTTTCACTTTTTCCTATGCCAGGTATTTCTGCCTTTTAAATAAATGACGTATTTAGACTTGAATATGTAAGATCAAAGCTAGAAGGAGCCAGAATGGCTTGAGGAAATTTCATAGCAGGGAGTCCCAGGCTCACTCCTCTTCTGTGGTCTGATAGGGCCTCTGACCTTTTCTCCCCACCATCGAATTTTGGCTACGAGTTCCTTTTTTGCTTGATCTGGCATTTGCTATGCTAGGAGGCTCTTTAAAGAAGGACTGTGTGAGATTCCACCAAATTGAACTAATGTTTTAAAATTGGACCTAAGTTTAAACAAACCAACCAAACACCAAACAAGAGAACATCTAAAGCAATTAGAACTGGAAATAAAACTGTGTGTGCCTGAATCACCAAACTTAAAGTTCTTTGCATTGTCTGGACTGAATATGTATGTAGCATAGCAATATTTCATTCACTTTAATTCACTAAGTCAAATGATGATTTCTTTTCATGTTTTTTTATTACTTTGAAAAAAACCGTAAAGTATTCTTTAAAAATTAACACAGTTGTGATAGGATTATAGTATATTTCAATTTGAAAGTGATTTTAGATTCCATTTAATCTGACTGCCTTCTTTCTCAGATTACAAAATTAAGAAAAAAATCCAAGAAAATGGACTATTGCAGGTTTTATATAACCTTGGTATTCTCTAAGTTCAGTGATCGTTCCAGTACTGCAAAATGTTCCCTTTGCACTCAACTCATTGGGGATTGCAACTTGAAGAGAACAATAATGAAGGACGATAAAAATTGCCACTAATTTTTTGCTTCCCTTTATTAGCATAAGTAGCTAGGCTCTGAATCAAGTTTATTGCAGGAAGAATTCTGGGCTAGAAGCCAGTAGGAGATGGAACTGGGGAAGGTAGTCCCAGACCATCTGAGTTTCAGAGAAAAGTTGACCCCCCAAAAATTTATCCAATACTCCTGTAACAACCCTTGTGTTCTTTAGTTCTCAGCTCCCTACTAGTTTGCCCTCTTTGAGGCACTGACTCAGGCTTAGAAGAATCGTTTATGTAAGTCATCTATTCCTGTTTTGTGTCCTTTGCACAACTTACTTGACAAGTGGCCATTAAACATATGCAGGAATGACACATGTTCGTGCCATTCAACTATCCTAGTCCACCTCTTTTCTGCATACTCTATTTGGTCTGTGGCCTTTTTAAGCGGAGGGGCCCATAGTTGAATACAGCACTCTAGGTGTAGTCCCAAATCACATCAAGAATGGTCTCTTTTTTCTTTCGAGGGTCTACATTTCCATTTACACAGCCTATGCTCATGTCAACCGCATCATCCTGCCAACTCATCGTGCTTACAGTCAACTAAAATCTCTTAGTCTGTATACATGTGCTATTTTATTTTATTTTTTATTTTTTTTTAAAGATTTTATTTATTTATTCGACAGAGAGAGAGACAGCCAGCGAGAGAGGGAACACAAGCAGGGGGAGAGGGAGAGGAAGAAGCAGGCTCATAGCAGAGGAGCCTGACGTGGGGCTCGATCCCATAACGCCGGGATCACGCCCTGAGCCGAAGGCAGACGCTTAACCGCTGTGCCACCCAGGCGCCCCACATGTGCTATTTTAAAGCCAGTTCACCCACGATGTACTTAATGTAGTAGAGATATTTTTTATGCACATGTAGGATTTTATATATCTGTCTGTGAAATTATAATATGTTATATTTGGCTCATAGTTACATCCTGGCATGAATTTGGGGCATCCTAATTGTATCATTCAACAGGTTAGCTATTCTGACTAGTTCTGTGTCCTCTAAAAATAACTTCTTCACCCATGGAGTGGATAAAAATATTAACTAAGATGAGGGACAAAAGATAACTCAAGACAGATTAACCAAATGAAACCTTGGTATGGCTCTTCATTCATTTATGTGTCAACTTAATTGTACCATCATATATTGTTTAAACTCATTCAGTAGTATATCACGAAAATCTTTACAAAGTGCTTTGTTGAACATGAAACACTTAAATCTACCCATTTCCTTGTCCTGTCAATTTAGTCAGCCTGCTCAAAAGGAAAGTGAAGTTAGTCTGTCAAGACATATTCAGAGTATGCCTGTGCTGACCATATTACTAGCTGCTTTCTACGCTCAGAGCGAAGTCCATACTCTCAGAAATCTTTCACAAGGGCCAAGAAACATACGTGTTTTTAACACTGCCTCCTCATGAATCCTGGGCTTCAATTTATTTTTACTAATGATTCTGTTACTCTTTCTAGTCCAAAAATAAATCTTCTTTGACAGAAAAGACAGATGCAAAATAGGGGTTTTCTACTTATTGATTTTAGGATTTGTTTGACAAGTATCATCATTACACCACTGACTCTAGAGGGTTCATATTCACTCATTTTTAATCTTGCCCTAGACGTACCTACAAAAGCCTCCACACCTATGTTTTTTTGGTCTCTACATCTGTCACAAGTTGTATTAGTTAGCTCAGTCAGACCCTATTCTTGATCGCATGTTATTTCCATCTTCTAGCATCATGGTTTAAAAAAAAAAATCTGTCCCAAAGTTCCCAACTGTGGCCATATCTTAATCTTATATAAATTTCCCCTTTGTCTCCAGCCAGTATTACTAGGATAATGATGATGGAAGGTTATGAAGATGTCAGTGACAAGAACAACAGTATTATAAGAGCTAATAGCTATTAAGCACTTACTATGTGCCAGGCACTCTTCTGTCTTCATCCATTCAGGCTACTCTAACAAATTACCAGAGACAGGGTGGTTTCTGAATAACAATAACGTATCTCACAGTTCTGGAGGCCAGGAAGGTGAAAATTAAGGTGCCAGCAAATTCAGGTTCTGGTGAGGCCCTGCTTCACGTGGTGGTGGAAGGGGCAAGACAGCTCTCTGGGGTTTCTTTCATATGTTCACTGGTCCCATTCAGGAGGGCTCCACCCTCAGGACCTAATCACCTTCCAGAGGCTCCCCACCTCCCAACATTGCCCCATCGGAGGTTAGGATTTCAACGTAAGAGTTTTGGGAGAGAGAACACACTCAGTCCATAGCATACTCAAAGTACTTTGCTGATGTTAACTCTTAATTTTTACACCGACCCTTTGAAATAGATTCTGTAGAGCAATATGTCCATTTCACATATGAGCATATAATGGCATGGAGAGGTTAAACTAGTTTGCTCCAAATCCCATGGTGAGTAAGTCTCAGAGCCGAAAGCCTTGCATTCTGATTTCATAGCATGGGCTCCAAACCTTTACTCTATTGCTTGAGAAGACAGGTCAGACACTGAAAGGTTAAATTGTTAGGGGAATCATGATGCAGTCTCAGAACATTTTCTAGGCAAAATTGTGGCTTATTTTGTATACTAATTCCATATTCGTTTTGGCATGCCCCTTCTCTTCTTCTGCACATTTAACTACCTTTAATTTTTTTTTTTTTGTTGCCAGCCTCTGGGTTTCCTCTACTTGTAAGCTATCCTTAGCTCTTCAGCTAACCTCCTTTGTTACCCACATACTGTAGTCAAGCACACTGTTAAACCTGGGGTGTATGTGAAATCTTTGTGGAGTTAAATAAGTGGCAAACTTCGGAATTCATTTCTGAAAAATGAGTTGCATTCTCCTAGAGGAGTTATGTGTGCACGTGCGTATTCAGGAGCTCGAATGCCTTCCCAAATAAACTGTGAGTAGTGAGGGCAAGCACGATACCTGGCATATAGCAGAGCTCAGTGACTGTCTACTAAATGAATAAATGAATGAGGCAGAGAGAGTTTCCCTGGATGAAGATCAATATCAATTGTCCCCATGCCTTATTTTTACAAAATATATGCACTTTTGAATCATTAACTAATTGATGCAGTGTGCGAAAGTCTTTTATTCAGATCTAAGCCACAGTAGTTATGCCAGTAGTTTACAATACTATTTCATTACAAGTTCAATTAAAAACATGAGTGTGGATCTGTATGGGGAGAGAGAGAGAGAGAGAGAGAGAGAGAGAGTGTGTGTGTGTGTGTGTGTGTGTGTGTGTGTGTGTGTGTATAATCTCTAAAGAGAGATAAGGATATGATGGCTTTTCCTTTGGGTAAACAGATCAACTCCTGGTGTCTTTCAGCTAGGTGAATACAGTTTATTATCTTAGTATCTGGGTAAATCTTGAGGTGCAAATTGACTCAGACCTATTCAAATTTAATATCAGACTTTAGACAAATCCTTTCATAACAAAAAATAAATGGAGAACGTATGATGGCTTAGGTCTTTTATATATAATTATATGGTTCCCAGAGGGGAGTTATAATTGAATTATAAGCTGCCTCATGAGTATTCTAGCCGGTGTTTAGAGAACCGCGAAGCAGAGCTGAGCAATTTTTTTTTACCAGCTAGAATGTGAACAAGACACCCTATAATTCAATTATAACTAGCCTCCAGGAACCATATAATTATATTATAAAGTAGTTTGGGCAAACTGGAAAACTGAGTGTTTTTCAACACATTGTATATGTTTAAATGATAATATGATAATTTTATTTTACCTCTCACCTTTCTTAATCACACAGGTATGGGGACGTTTTTCGTGACCCTATTCCCATGTACTTTTCACAACTTTCAGAATAAATTATCATCCTAGGAAGTCCTTGGTTTATTCTCCTTTGATTGTAGGAGATACCTAGGTGTCACTTAAACTCCTTGGTCTTTAATTATTTCAACTATAAATTGATAAGATTTCATTTGGATGATCTGCAGAGTGCTTTCTAACACTAACACTTGCTGAGTCTTGTATTACTCTGGATTATTCAGAGAAGCAAAACCAAGAGGATCAATCGATCTATCTATGATGTGTGCGTATATATGTGTGTGTATATATACATATATTTGTTTATATAGGGTGTATATCTCTCTGTCCATCTATCTATACATATATAGAGAGATTTTAAGGAATTGGCTCACATGATTTTGGGGGAGGCCTACTGGCCTTCTCACGTTATGGAAGAATCTGCTTTACTCAAAGTCTGCCGATTTAAATGTTAATCATATCCAAAAAAATTACTTTCACAACAGCATCTAGGTTGGTGTTTTACCAGTACATGAGTACCATGGCCTAGCCAAGTTTGCACATGAAATGAACCATCACAAGTCTGTATAACAAGAGAATCTGTAGTACTCAGAATTTGCTTCTCTAGGTGTAGGTTATCTTTTGGGGACATAAATGTAAATTGGGAAGGTGAAACTTTAGCTCTGAAGCTTTGGTACAGTTCAACATTGTCATGGGTACAATATGTGAAGAAAGCAGATGTTTTTAGTTGTAACAAACTCATCCTAAGAAATATTCTTTCAGGAAAGGAAAATGACATGTTTAAATCTATTTCCTATTGAAGACTTTCTCAGAATTTCCATTCTGTAAATAACTGATGGAACAGTAACTCTCCATAGAATACACACCCTATCCACTTTTCCACCATCTTACCATCATCTGGAGGTTTCCTCTGAGCAACAGATAGTTGTGGTGGCTATATTAATTTTTAAAATTTGGACTAGTTCTTATTAAAAAGTAATACGTACATATGAATATACATGTGCATGAATGCTCATAGCACTATTCCTAATAGCTGAAGAGTGGAAACAACCCAGATGTCCATCAGCTGGTGAATGAAGAAACAAAATGTGGTATATACATACAGTAGAATGTTATTCAGCCATAAAAGTGAATGGAGTTCTGATTCATGTTACAGTAATGATGAACATTGAAAACATTATACTTAGTGCAGTAGGACAGTCAGAAAAGGCCACATACAGTATGATTACATTTATATGAAGTATCATGAATAGGTAAATCCACAGAACAGAAAGTAGATTGGCAACTCTCAGGGACTGAGGGGGAGAGTGGGAAATGGGGAGTGACCACTGATGGGTACAGGGTTCCTTTTTGAGGTGATGAAAATGCTTTAAAATCAATTGTGATGATTGCATAACTAACTAGACTCAAACCATTGAATTATACACAGTAAATAGGTGACTTGTGTGATATGTGAAGTGTATCAGTAAGGCTGAAGTAAAATACACACAGGAGAAGATTCAGACAACACTGAACACTCTGTGTTGGAATGTTAAAGTCTTCCTCTCACACCCAAATCTGTATTCATCCCCCACTCCTTACCAGTAACCACTGTTAATGTGTGTTCCAAACACTGTGTTTTCCCTTGATTTTTTAACTCAGTGATGTTTCAAAACTCTGTATCATCATATATATATCTTTGACATTCTTTTGAACAGCTGTCTAATAATACTCCTGCGTGTGTATACGTCAGAATCTATTTAAACATTGACCTTCTGAGGAATTCCTAGTTTTTTCCAGTGCTTGTGACAATGCTGTATAAACATTCTTCCATATCTATTCACAAGACAGTGCACAAATACATCTGTCGGATAAATTCTAACACAGGAAATTGTCGAGTCAAAAGGAATGTGCATTTTAGATTTTGATAGGTATTGATTGCTACATTGCCCTATACAATAGCTGGACCAATTTAAACTCCCATTGACAATGCTCGAAGAGTGCTTGTTCTTCCAAATTAACAATAGATATTATCAGACTCGTTAATCTTTTTCAATATGATGGGTAAAAAAATTTTCTCATGTCAGTTTTTAATTGTGAACAAAGTCGAACATCTTATATCTTGTATATATTTTTCCTTTGAATTTTCTGTGCGTTGTTCAGATTTCTATTGGGTTATTGGTTTTTTTTATTATTGATTTGGAAGAGCTCTCAAACATTAAGGAAATTAGTCCCTTGTCTGTCATAAATGCTGCCAAGATACCGCATTTTTTCATTTGTCTTTATCTTGTGTTTATGGCATTTTTTGGATGGATACTTTTTTAAAGTGTTCTTTTTGTTGCTTTCAAATAGATTGGAATGTACAATGGAAAATATAGTACAAACTGAAATCACACTTTTATGTGACTTATTTTTTTTAATCAGGCCATGAAGTCCCCTCTGGAGGAAACCCTGAAGTGACCAGTGGTGTCAGCGCTCCACTTTACAGACCATTATCCTCATGGATATCAGATATCCCTTAATTCTCATTCTGAAGTTCGCTTTTAGATAAGGGTATTTTTTGTTGTTTATTTTTTAATTGGTCACAGCTTGATCAATAAAAACATGATAACATTGAACAGATTTCAGATCTTTTTTCCTTTGCCAGGGCATTCTCACTTCACTCAATAGAACAGCTGCCACAGTGCTTACATTATTTGCTAATTTAACTCTATTACTCCTTTCCCATATACCACATCAGAGTCTTTATAACACACAATTTTAACATAGAGACAAAAGGACACAAAATGATTTAAAGTAAAAAATGCAATTAAAAATATGAAAGACCTGACAATAGGGTATTAACTATTAGGACTGCTTTCCTTTTCTCTTCCCCTCCTCCCTCCTTCCCTCCCTTTTCTCCCTCATTTCTATTTTAGTTTTTTCATTTTTCATTTCCATCCTTTCTTCCTTCTTTCCTTTTTTCTTCCTTCCTCCCTCCCTTGTTACAAAAGCAATATACTCTCAGGTTAAAACACAAGTGTATAGACAGATAAGACATAGAGATCATTATAAACTGGGTGCATAAAGTAAAACCTCCCCCACTCTCCCATCTCAACTTGCCATTCACATGCCTCAGAAAGTACAAGTTTTTTCTGAATGTATTGGCTTTTGAAATTTTCTATGGGAATACGAGTGGGGGTGTGTGCACTTGTGTGTTTGCGTGCATGCAACTTAATATATTATCTTGCAAGAATATTTGCATACAAATGAGTGTGATTCCCATGGAAATAATCATCTCAGGCTATGCACTGATTCCATGGCTATCATGGCTAAAAATTTCCTTAGGGTTTCTTTCTGGCTATTGCTTTTAGACCTTGGGAATTATCATAAAATGTTCTCACTTGTGGGGGTGCCTGGCTAGCTCAGTTGGTTAAGCATCTGACTTTTGATTTCTGCTGAGGTCATGATCTCAGGTTTCCATGATCAAGCCCCCCTGCAGACTCTGTGCTCCGTGGGGAGTCTGCTTGAGATTAACTCTCTCCCTCTGCCCCTGACACTCGCTCGCACACTCTCTCTCTCACAAAAAATTAATCTTTAAAAAATGTTCTCACTTGTGGAATTTGTTTTCTTTGAAGGTAGATTTCATTTTGGGGAACAATCAAATGCTATTTGGAGTCAAGTCTTTTCAGTGTAGGTGTTCAAAGTATCTAGTATGACCTTTGATTAAAAACTCTATAGAGTACTAAAGCTAATTTTTTAGAACAGCTTATAAGCAAACTAAAGATAATCATCAATGAAGAATTCTAAAAATGTTTTGAGTAATGACAACATTGTACGTTTATGGCATCACAAGGTGACAGAATCAATGAAAGAGCCAAAGCTCATTGGGCTGTATGAATTCTGCTGTTCTGGTTTTTGGGTATCAGAGTTCTGCTTACAAAATTTGTGTAAGTTCCCCTCCTTAAGAGCCTAAGGAGCCTCATTCTAGGTCAGCAGTTTGGTACATCCAGAACAGACTTCTGCTTCTGACAGTAGCCCTGAGGGGCGTAATGACAATCTCAGAGAGAGCTCCCAGGATATTTTTGGTGGTCTTCACTAACCCATTGTATGATGACTCTTTCTTTTTTTTTAAGACTTTATTTATTCATTTATTTATTTATTTGAGAGACAGAGAGACAGAGAGAGCACAAGCAGGGTAGAGGGAAAGGGAGAAGCAGACTCCCTGCCCAGCAGGGAGCCCAACACGGGGATCAATCCCAGGACCCTGAGATCATGACCTGAACCAAAGGCAGATGCTTAACCGACTGAATGGCTCTTTCTTTCTAAAAAAATATATTTAAAAAAATGTTTGATTACAGCCTTTCAGGAACAGATATGCTGTTTGAGTTCAGCTCAAATTAATTTATTATCTCTTAAGAGAAGCAAGATAGGTATGATATTCTCTATCATCTTTTAGTGAGACACTTTTTTTGACTTTTTAAAAGCTGTCACTTAATGAAATCATTATCATGTTCTAATGTTCAAGAAGTCTTTGCTTAAGGACAGCTTGTATTTTCATTGGCTTTGATGGCCAGTATGGTAGCTTAGAACTTAAACCAATGAAGTATACAATAATGATCTATCATAATCTGGCCTAGTTTGGGTAAGAATTGTGGCACAAATGATATTTGATTGAAGTATAGTTGACATTATGTTACGTTAGTTTCAGGTATACAACACAGCCATTAGACAAACAAAAGACTTTCTTTTTCATTCTGTAACATGTGCAAATGCTAGATGCAATGGAACTAGGAGAAATATTGCACTGTGATTATAAAGAGGATTTGTGGTGCTAGGTGTGGGGCGTGAAAGAAAGTAATTATAAAAGCCATTCATAAGAAGTGAGCCTTGGTTTCTAAGTATGATAGGGTAGACAGGAGGAGGCCAGTGATTTGGACTCTTAAGAGTCCTGATTGTAAAAATGAACAACAGTGCATACTTCCTTCAACATTTTTTTCAGATTAAATGTGAAAAGGCAACCCTTTGTTGCTTAACTATTTTAAATATATAACTGTTTGAGTTTACAATGAAGCCCTTTGTAAGGCAGCCCCAGTTCTTGTTAAATAAGGACAGCCATATTCCTATTCATTGGTTTGTCCCTTTTTGAAGTGTGGCCTGTCACTGCAACTGAATGTGTAAAAATGTGGGTGAAAGTGTCTTCAAAAGGCTTTATTGAATTTATATTGACAAAATGTCATTCCTTTATTTCAAGAACATGTGTTGAATACCCACTATGTGCTAGTCTGTGATGCTTATTGGGAATATATAAACCAAGAAGATAGCATCTTCCTTTGAGGAACTCATAGGTTGAGGATAGAGGTTGGAATTGGAGTAGATCTGATAATCAGGGCAATAAAGTATAAAAGGTGCTGGGAAAGAAGTACTTTTGTGGCATTGATTGACTATACTAAAGGCTTTCTCAATCTTCTTTTCCATTATAAAAGTAAATAAAAGGCCAACCTGAATTCAAATTTCAGCCCTGTCACTTGACTAGCTGCAAAACCTGGCGCAAGTTCCCCAAATTTCGTGAGCCTATGTTTTCTCTCTGTCTAATCGAGATAATACTAATAATTACTTTACAGAATTTGTGTGAGCTTTGTAATTTATATATATAGTATGACTAGTCTTTTGTAAACTGTCACTAAATGGCATCTAGGATCATGAGTATTAATTTGCTTATATGGATTGCATGGTGTGTGACTGAGGTTTTTTTTTTTTTTCCTTTTCAGAAATAAGGTTTTTCCAATTTAAAAAGTGACAAACGTTAGAAAAGAAAATGACCGTCTTTCCCCAATGCCTTACAAATACTTGTAGATCACACCAAACATGCTTTTATGGTTACACATTTTGTATCTGTCCAGCATGGCATGCATATTATGCTTGCCTTAAGCACAATAATTTCATTTGCCACTTAATTTCTGTCTCACACATTTTTTTTTCATATTTCCCTTGTAGGGGTCATGCCATGAAAGGCTGTGCACAGAAGAATGTTAGCCTCCCTTCTCCCACATGTCTCCTTTCTCTTCTCTGCTATCTTTCCTGTCAAATTGAAACCTTAAAATTGGACTTACTTTAGGACATAAAAAGCCAGCCCTGAATAAAGAAACAGAAATACTTGACCATGACTTATGGGAGAAACTTACATGTGCTGTTTTCCTCTCTCTGTCCTTTATGTTGCTGGTTTCAAGCTTTCTCCACTTAATGTTGAAATAGTCAGTCATTGGGAAAAATCAGCCAAATTAGATGGCCATTTAAAGATGGATTTTTTTTTTAACTGACTGCACTTCTGGAGCTTTTTGACTTTATGATATGTGGTTGCAGACATAAATGTATCTTTCAAATGAGAGATAATATTTGTTTTGGAGCAGGAGTGTCAACTTAATCATTTTTTTTGGTTAACTGACTGTTAAGCTTAAATTCATTTTTAGTTTATTACTAGTTAAAAGCCCAGTAAGTAATTTTACTTCCTAAGTAAATTCAATAAAGGCATGGATAGTACATTGCATATGTGTAAATTAAGAAATATGTGCCAGCTATTGTGGTACATACTGAAGAAGCTGATAAGATGTTACCTCCTTCCTCCATCTTGGAGAAGGGTCATAGTATGAACAGAAACTTACTATAGAAATTGGGTGTGTGCTGTGATAGAAATATGAACAGATGATAGGGTAATTGCATATCATTCATTCACTTAAGAAGTATTTCTTGAGCACCTATTATATGTCAGTTACCATGGAATGCATTAGGTATTTAGCAATGAAATAGACCTGGTCTCTGCCTTTATGGAATCTAAAGTTGAGACAGATAAGAAATAGCTATAAAATTAAAATTGCAATAAGTGGAAAGGATAATTATCAAATGCTATGAGAAAATATATCAGGGGCCTTAATCCTAGTCTGGTGGGGAGGGAAGTCTTCCTTAAGTGACATTTAAGTTGAAAGTTGAAGGAAGGGCAGTAGTGACCATTGCAAAGAAAGTGGGACAAGAATTTGTTGCATTAGAATAGTAGTTCTCCACTGCGGTGATTTTGCCCCCCTTCCCAGGAGACATTTTCTTATTCCCGGAGACATGTTTGGTTGTCACAACTTGGGAGCAGGTGCTATTAGCATCTAGTGGGCAAAGGCCGGGATGCTGCTAAGTATCTTACAGTGAGCAGGCACTCACCCCCAATAAAGAATCAGCCAGCCCCAAACGTCAACAGTGCTGAAGTCGAGAAACGCTGAATTAGATCCTCGAAGACAGGAAGGTCAGTTTACTTCGGAAAAGTACAGAAATAATACAAAACAAACCAGAGTTTACCAAATTTGAAACCAGAGTTCACCAAATTTCACTGAGTACTTATTGTGTACTAGGTGTGGGGTAGGTGACATCATTCCCATTCTTTTTTTTTTTTTTTAAAGATTTTATTTATTTATTCGACAGAGATAGAGACAGCCAGAGAGAGAGGGAACACAAGCAGGGGGAGTGGGAGAGGAAGAAGCAGGCTCATCGCAGAGAAGCCTGATGTGGGGCTCGATCCCACAACGCCGGGATCACGCCCTGAGCCGAAGGCAGACGCTTTAACCGCTGTGCCACCCAGGTGCCCCATCATTCCCATTCTTAATGGGCTCAGTCTCATAGGGAAAACATAGGTAAACTCTAGAAATAATACAAGTGATACAAATAATCATATTGTGCTAAGGAAGCATTGAGAAGGGTTACCTGTCATATCTGGAAAAGGTCAGGAAAAACTTCCCCACAGATAGGATACTTGAATAGATTTTAAGTTGTGAGTAGGAATTCATCTTTCTGAAACTTCTGGAATCATTGATAGAAGAGAGTTGGAAATGGACTGTAGAAAGTTAGAAATGGACTGGGGAAATGAAGTCTTGGCAACACAAGACAAAGGTATGACATTCCATAAACTAGCAAGCAGGCTCATGGTGGTGGGCCCTGGAACGAAAGTACAAATGGGGACTCAGACCTGCAGCCTGACCCCCTTCCTTGTCATCCGTATCTCTGCACAGACCATTTGGGCAAGGAATGTAGCTTACAACATGGTATGGATGGAAGGGAATGGTAGGCGTGGTGTGGGCGTGGCTCCCTGGCTCTACAGAATTCCCCTTCCCCGAGCAGGGGAGTGTCTAGGTAAGAACCAAATCAGGGTTCTCTAATGTGGGTTTCAGGGCAGGGGTGTCAGTAGCCCCGATCCAGAAAATGGAGGTAGAGATTTGGAGTCCAATGAGTAGTTAAAAGTCAGGGCACAGAAAACACAAGATTAGTTTTTTTGTTTGTTTGTTTTTTAAACCCAAGATTAGTTTTAGGTAATGGATATACTCTGGATTTAGGATAGCTTCAGGATAGTAAGCATGGGTCATACCTAGCAGGGACGTCTTTTTCCTGAGACTCCAACCTCTGAAACAACTGTCTCAACCAGAAGCTTCTTGTGTTATCTCCTGCTAGTGAAGGAACCAATGTAAAAGTATAAGCACGTAAGAGGGTATTTCTTCACATTAATTCAAAATTTTGGCTATCTAATGTTCATACTTCTGCAATGTTCTTTTTTTTTTTTGTGGTACAGGATTGTAGTTAGAGATTTAGTTGATTTTATCTTGGCCCTTGGGCTTAGGCTGTGACTGAATTCTGGTATTAGTTTAATTACCTCATTGTAGAACTACGAGACTTTTAAAGCAAAAGAGGTCCTTAGAACTCATATTCTGATGGGCTTCAAGATTTTATGTCTTATATTTTTAAGCATCAGAAACTTTTGTTTTTGAGATGGCATCGCATAGTGGTTAAGAGGATGGATAGTGGAGCCTGCCTGCCTGGGTTCAAATTCTGCATCTTTTATTTACTAACTTCCAGAACACGGGCAAGTTGCTCACCTTCTCTTTGTCTCGATTCTCTTCTGAAAAATCGCAGTCATGTGAAGATTAAATCAGCTAATGCATAAGAAATACTTAGAACACTGCTTGGCACGAAGAATATATCATTTAAACACTTAATACTTTTCCAAAAAGTAATCTTTTATAGAATCCAACCTTTTACAGCAGGCAAAAGAAGAGCTGCTCTGGTCGAAGGGGAAAGGGTGGCAGAAGTGACATTGCTGGCCAGCCACACCCCACCCTGATCAGTTCCTTCTTCCCGCAGTGGAGGCAGCCTGGAAACACTTGGAAAACCTGAAAATAGTTTGAAATCCACTGATCTGAGCCAGTCACCCCTTTTTGCAAATGAGAAAATTGAGTTAGGCATGTTTACTCATTTAATCCTCACAAAAGTTTCCATGTTTTTGAGGTTCAGTAGCTTGTTCAAGGTTAGGCTACTAGTAAACTGCAGGAAACGGAATTTGAAGGCACATAGGAAAGCTAGTTGAAGAATATGGAGATTTTTACATCTTGGCTCTCACATCCACCAACTGCAAAGACTGTGGGCACCTTCCCCAAAGAGGACTTTGTCAGCCATAGATTTGAGACCTGATTTTGGAGTCATCTCTTAACTTTGTTTAATCTCAGCTAAGTCAGAACATAGTAAATTAGAATATAATAAATTTTCAATCAATGTTAGCTATTTTTTCTTCCCTAAGATTTTCACAGTCACCTTCTACTGTGTTTTTTTTTTAATGATAGTCTTAGCAACTATTATGTCAACATACTACCTTAAAATTGTCTTCATTAAATTTGTGCCACTTTTGGAAAATGTGTTTGGGGGAACAACCATTATCTTTGCTTTGGTTTTTTTGTTGGCAAAGCCTGAAACATTTGTCTTCTGCTCATAAAAGTACTTGGTGCTGGCAAGTAAGGGCGTGGGAGTCATATTCTCTGTTTAATTTGAGGGATCTGTCCATTGGATTGCAGTTTTTTATATTTTAGTAATATTAATCTTCATGTACATAATGAACTAAATGTTCCTTTTGCATTATTGTTATTATTATTGTGTCTTTAAAGGAGATCAGATGTCTGGTTGCTTCCTTTGATTTGATGTTGTTAGATATTTGGCTGTGTGGGCCACTGTGTTGTAGGAGTTGAGTTTGCTCCTGCAGGGAGGCAAACAAGGTTTTGGTGACTTGGGTTGGGCTCTGTCCAGTATAAAGTGTCTTCCATTAAAAATCGAACACATTATATTTGTCTGCTGTATCCAATTACTTCGGTAATTGAAAAGGACAGCATTCCAGTTTAATTATGTGTTCTCATTTCTGCATTTCTTTTAATTTATGGAACTATAAAAAGTAAAGCAATGCAAAAAACAACCATTTGAAGAGCCATTTGGTACTGTTCCTCTTTGACCCTGTCCATTTGAGATTTCCAGATTTTCTGTGATTTTGGTCTGTCTCCGTAAGCATGGTTTCTTAGCTTCACTGGTTATTTTCAACAGCACATTAAATGTCCCCTGGGACCTTGTTTTCTGGCTGACATTTGATATTGTTTCTGCTGTCACTTTTAAGATTCTGTACTTCTCCAGCTGTCGGGTTCTGGAGTAATCTGCCTGTGTTGCTTACATCAGAATTGTTTAGAAAATACAAGGAAACATGAATGGGCATGTGATTGCATCAGTTTTTCTAATGAGCACTTTACTTCCTATAGTTAATAAATCATCATCATCATCATAAAAAGGAAGAAGAAGGCCGAGGAGGGGGAAGAGGAAGACACCATCAAGAAAGTGCAATGACACCCCATAAAATGGGAGAAAATAGTTGTGAACCATATATCTCATAAGGGACTTGTATCCAGAGTATATAAGGAACTCTTATAAGTACATAATATAAAAATAACCCAATTAAAAAATGGGTGTACATTAGCAAGATGGTGGAATAGAAGGTATCAACACTCACGTGCTGCCCCCCTCAGCAATAATAATGTAATAGCCATCCATGGACATAAATACCTTTCTTAGAGCTTTGAACTTCAGGTAGGAGACTGTGAGACCCCAGTGGAACCCAAGACTGAGGAGGGCCATTTTGAGGTAAGGCCTCTGCCCAAGTGGCAGATTTCCTAACCAAGGTCCCCAGAAACAGCTCTGTCCCCTTACAGGCTCAGCAATAGCCCTATTTGGATATAGGCCTGCCACCAGCACCATCTGCCAAAGAACCTGGCGGGAATCATGCCTGTCCGTGCCCCAGATAACAGGCCTGTTGAATTCAGTCCTGGCTGTGGACCATGAAGTGACTGTGACCAGGCTCCAGCCCCTCTTAGCCTCCAGTCCTTCCTGCCCAGCAACTAGGCAGGAGATGTGCCTGACTATGTCCCTGAGACAGTCCTTCCAACCTTGGTCCTACTGCAGATCCTGAAATGGCCATGTAACTCAGTCTCAGCAGCCATGGGTGGGCAGCACTCCTGCCTACCCATGGGACCAGGTGGGCCACAAACCCATCCATGTCCCTGAAGCAACATCAGTCCAACTGCAGATCCTGAACTGGCCCTGTGACTCAGCTCAAGCCCCTCTCAGCCACAGGCCAGGAACACCCCTGCCCATCCAGGAACATGCTGAGAAACCTGCCTGTCTATGTCTCTAGAGCCCACCAACCTTGGTTCGACTATGAACCTTGAAGCAGCTATAACCTGGCTCTAGCCCTTTGCAGTTGTGGCCCGGGAACCCAGGGACCTGGAGGGAGCTTTTCCTGTGTCCCCTGAGGCAGGACTGCTGACATCAGTCCAACTGCAGATCTTTAAGCAACCCTGTGACCGAACTTCTTCCCACTCAGCCACATTCTGTGGGCAGTCCCACCCACTCAGGAACCTAAAAATGATTCTGGAGGCCAGCCTATAATCCTTGGTCCCAACTGTGGACCATGAAGCAGCCCTGTTCCTGGGATCCAGCCCCTCTTGGCTGTGGTCCAGGGCCGATCCCACCTGCCCAGGGATCCCCCCCTCTGACCTGTTGACCTGTTAGAAGTTTTCCCAGGGATCTGGAGGGAGCCACAACTGCCTGCATACTTGGTAACAGGCCCGCCATCTGCAGACAATGAAGAGAACCCTTGTCACATTGCCAGCCCTCCTGGCCAGGGTCCTGGATGCAATCCCATCCACCCAGGGATCAGACAGAATCCACCCCCACCTGAGACCAGGGTGACAGGCCTGCCAACCACATACTCCACTGTGGACCCAATAGCAGTCACACAGTCTAACTCTTAACAGCTTGCCCCCAATCCCAGAGACAATACCATTAGACTAGGAACTCTTTAGGAGACGAATATTACTAGCTGTAACCACTCTTTAAAGACTGGAACAGGTATTTGCTCCTTCAAACACACCAACGTCAATGCAAAGCTACACAGATCATGAAGAACCAGGCAAACATGACACCACCAAAGGAAATCAATAAATATTCAGTAACCAACCCCAAAGAAATGGAGATCTGTGAATTACCTGACATTGAGATAATCCTCCTAAAGAAACTATGAGATGCAAAAGAACACAGATGGACAACAACAACAAAAAAAATTAGGAAAACTGTGAATTAACAAAATATGTTTAATAAAGAAACAGAAACCATAAGAAAGGAGAACAAAAATCCTGGAGCTGAAGAGTACAATGACAGAACAGAAAAATTCAATAGCTTCAGTAGCAGACTTGATCATGCTGAAGGAAGAATCACCAAACTCCGAGAGAGGCCACTTGAAATTAGCCAGTTAGAGGAACAAAAAGGAAAATGAATGAAAATCTACACTTACATGGTCAACTAAGTTTTGACAAAGGTAACTCGAGGAAAGGATGGTCTCTTCAATAAATGGTGTTGGGAAAACTGGATATCCACGAGCAAAAGAATGAATTTGGACCCTTATCTTACACAATACACAAAAATTAACTTGAAATGGATTAAAAACTTAAATGTATGGGGCGCCTGGGTGGCTCAGCCGTTAAGCGTTTGCCTTCAGCGCAGGTCATGATCCCAGGGCCCTGAGATCGAGCCCCGTATCGGGCTCCCTGCTCGGGGGGAAGCCAGCTTCTCCCTCTCACACTCCCCTTGCTTGTGTTTCCTCTCTCACTATCTCTGTCAAGTAAACAGATAAAATCTTAAAAAAAAAAAACAACTTAAATGTAAGACCTGAAACCATAAAACTTCTTGAAGAAGTATAGGGAAAAAGCTAGTCTTGATATTGGTTTTGGCAATGATTTTTTAATGCTTTTGGATATGGTACCAAAAGCATAGGCAACAATAGCAAAAGTAAACATGTGGAACTACATAAAACCTGAGAAGGTTTTTACATCAAAGGTAACAGTTGACAAAATTCAAAGGCAACCCAGGGAATGGGAGAAAATATCTGCAAATTCTGTATCTGTTGAGGGGTTAATATCCAAAATATATAAACATTTCCTACAATTAAATAGCAAAAAATCCTCCAAATAACCCAATTTTTAAAATGGGCAAAGGATCTGAACGGACATTTTCCCAAGATACACAAATGGCCATTAGTATGAAAAGGTGTTCAACATCAGTAATTATCAGGGAAATGCAAATCAAAACCACAGTGAGATATCACTTCACACCTGTTAGGATGGCTATTATCAAATAGGCAAGAGATAACCAATTATGAACAAGAGTGTGTAAAAAAAAGTATTGGTGGGGATGTAAATTGGTGTATCCATTATGGAAAACACTATGGAGCTTTCTCGGAAAATTTAAAATAAAACTACAGTATGATCCAGCAATCCCACTTCTGGGTATTTATCTGAAGAAAATGAAAACACAAATTCAAAAAGATACATGCATCCTCATATTTATTGTAGCATTATTTACAATTGCTAAGACACGAAAACAACCCAGGTTACCTCCAATGGATGACTGGATAAGGAAAATGTGGTATATGTATATATACAATGGAATATTTTTTGGGCATAAAAAAGAATGAAATCTTATCATTTGCAACAACATAGATGGACTTTGAGGGTATTATGCTAAGTGAAATAAGTCGAACAAAGGAAGACACCTACTGTATGATCTCACTTAGATGGAAGTGAAGGGTAGGGGGGTGGGCAAAATGGGTGAAGGGGTCAAAAGGCACATACTTCCAGTTATAAAAGTAGTTATGGTAATATAATGCACAACATCATTACTGTAGTTAATAACACTGTATTGCATATTTGAAAGTTGCTAAGAGAATAAATTGTAAAAGTTCTCATCACAAGAAAATAAGTTTTCATAACTATTTATGGGGACGGATGTTAACTAGACTTGTGATCATTTTGCAATATATACAGATAGTGAATCATGTTGCACATCTGAAGCTAATATGTTGGATGTCAATTACCTCAATAAAAATACATAATAAAATATAAGTAAGTATTTTCCTTCATAATTTAAAAAATATGCTTTTATTTACTTTTATATTCAATTATGATATTTAAAACGATTTAATTCTACACACATATCTTGGACAACAAGACCTTCTATAATGATATGGAATGATGGGTAGGAAGGTACACAGGAGTTTTGATTTCCCTTTTGGTTGAAAAAAAAAAAAACAAAACAACCCCCCCAAAAATACGTCCTCTAGTATTCATAGCAGCATTATCCTTAATAACCAAAAAATAGAAATCCACAAATGTTCATAATGTGATGAATGGATAAACAAAATGTAAAATATCATTACAAGGGAATATTACTCATCCGTAAAAAAGAAGTTCTGATCTGTGCTACAACATGGATAAACTTTGAAAACATGATGCCAGGTGAAAAAGCCATACACAAAAGGCTGCTCATTGTATGGTTCCATTTATATTAAATGTCCAGAGTAGCCCAATCCATAGGGATAGAAAGTAGATTAGTAGTTGCCACTGGAAGGAGAGGGGAACTGGGAGTGACTATTAACAAGTATGGGGTTTCTTTTTGCAGCGATAGAAATATTTTGGATTTGGATAGTGGTGATGGGTTCACAATTATGTGGTTATACTAAAGACCACTGAATTATATACACTTTAAAAGGGCAAATTCTATAATATGTGCATTATATCCAATAAAGCTGTTATTTCTTTTTAAGGAGGAGAATAATAGCCAACACCAGGCACTTAATTAGATTCTAGGCATTAAGCTAAGTACTTTCCACTCATGGTCATATTTAATGTTCACAACAGCTATATATGCATAGGTACTATATTATTTCCTCCATTTTACAGATGTGAAAATTGATGCTTAGTAACATTACTCAAGTTACTTTGTAATTTGCCCAAGGTCCCAGAGCCTAAAAACCCAAAAGTGGAATTTAGAATCTAGATGGCCATACTGTACTCTCTGAGTACATGTTCTTCCTGCCTGCATTTTTTTTGAGATAAAGAGAAGCAGCGGTGGGAGGCAGAGGGAGAAGGAGAGAAACTCAAGCAGACTCCACGCTCAGTGAGGAGCCCAACACAGGGCTCTATCTAAAGACCCCTGAGATCACGACCTGAGCCGAAATCAAGAGTCGGCCACTCAACCCAATGAGCAACCCAGGCACCTCCCTGATTACATTTTTTAATATTAGCTTTAAGATATTATTAATATACCATGTAATTTGCCAATGTAAATGAACCACCCATTCAGATTTTTTTTTTTTAGTATATTTGCAGATATATGCAGCCATCACTACAGTCAATTTTAGGACTTTCTTATTATAAACAATCCTTCTCTCCCAGCCCTAAGTAACCACTAGTCTGTCACTGTGGTGATAGATTGATAATGACACCTATAGCCATCTGCATCATTGTGTTATCTATTAAAATTGTGTTAGTCAATTATGAGAACTATGAGATGGTAGGATTCCTTTAAAAAATGGCTTGGAAACCTCCATTGTTAGGAGAGAAAATAACTGAATATGATACTCCTAAAGGCAAAAGAGAGACATTACATGTGTTGATTTGTCTGTTTCTGGAATTCCGTGTATTGTTTTACTGAGGAGCTGCGTCTGCTCAATAAATAAATAAATTAAATAAATAAAAAGAAGAAGAAAAAATCTTGATTGATAAAAGTGTATTTTGCTTCTGAGAGAGAATGCAGAAATTGTCAGGAACTTTCTTTGCCTTTGAAATTGGCACAATGCCCTCTAGCTAAATGGTTTTGCTAAGTGGCTTTGCTAGAAACCTTTCCTACCCTCCTTGTCCTGCAGCTACTGCTTTTCTTCCTGACCCTCTTGACTTCAGTTTGAGTATATGTCTTCCAGTTAACAAGTAATTTGGGGGAGTGTCAAAAGGTAACTAGTGTCCCCTGGGTTACAATTAACCTAAAAATTAAAAGGTGGAGTTTAAAATCCTCATTAAGTATAACAAAAACATAAAAGGGAGTTTCTGAATTGGAGTTGGATTTAGAAAGTCACCCTCGAATTAATGAAACTGGCTGTACTTGACTGTGTACCAGGCTAGGTACTTGAGAGAGGATATATATTTGAGAAAGCATATATAGTATAGTTTAATGGTGATTAGTGTTTTAGGAAAAATGAGTAGAAAAAAATTTTTCTAGGAGGCTTTTTCTGTAATCCTACTCACTCACAGTGTAAATGCTAATGCCCTTCAGTTTTCATTGCCACTAATTTCTGAAATATGTGTTACATTATTTGAATTAAAAATTAGTGTTTTCTCATTTAACCTGGCTGGATATTTGGCAACATCATGTTTCCCTGAGAAATTTTTTTGATTTATTTTTAAAGGTAGCATAATAAAAACAGCTGGGGTCTCTAAAAATGATTTATAGTGAATTCTTACAGCTTAGTAATAAATTCTAACTAATATGTATTATTCATAATGGATGCCTATCTTAAGCATCCATTTTGTGCTTGATATACTCAAAGCATGGTGAATGCTTAAAATATTTAATAATTCAGATATGCCAATGTTGATTTTTAAATACTTCTAAAAATTGGTTGTAAAAGCAATGAGGTTTTGGGTGGCTCAGTTGGTTAAGTGCCCAACTCTTGATTTCTGCTCAGGTCATGATTTCTGAGTCATGAGATGGAGCTCCATGTTGGGCTCCACACTGCGTGGAGTCTGAGATTCTCTCTCTTCCTCTGCCCCTCCCCCCTTCTTGTGCACTCTCTAAACTAAATAAAATCTTTTAGGAAAAAAAAGCAATAAGGTTCTTACTCTAATAAAACAGCATTTAGAATCCCATTTTATGGAAATCAGTTTGTGATCTCTAGAAGCAGAAGTGTATAAATATTGTAATCATCTGCTGAACAGAAAACATTGGGGAAGGATTAAAAAACATGACTGCTTCTTTGGAATATTCAAAACTGAATTGTTCCCACTGATGTGCATGCCCTTTCTTCACATATTTCTATTAAATGGTGCTTTAGTATTAACAAGCCTCATTTACTTATTTCATTGTATTCCTCTTACCCCATCCTCTAACGCATGCGCGCGCACACACACACACACACACACACACACACGAATGAGTGAATATGCTGTGAGTTCCATTGTCTTAAACTTCTCAAGTTGCTTGGCTTTTAGGGAAGTTCATTTGGGGACATGGAGAGATTTGGAGGTGAAAGATGACCCCACTGACCACAGTCAGCAGGATATGTTCCTTGAGTTTAGAAATGCAGATGGCCTTACCAGTTTCTTTGTCATGGTTGACATACATTTCTGCAGCAGTTGGTTAGGGTTATGCTTTCCTCTGTATCCATGGTACAGAGAAAAGATAAGGGGCCCATTTGAAGATGAAACCCCCACCTTCATCTCATTAGTGTTGGGCATTAACCAATGGATATGGAATTATAAAGAAGAGAGCAAGTAGCAAAGGGCAACTAGGAATTTTATGGCTGACAGAGAGATAGTGTAGCTATCTAGGACATTTTCTTCTTCATTAGGAATGCCTCGGAAGGCTCACACACTTGAGTTCTTTGGAGAGCCATTTAAGATCTCTCGTGTAAGATTACTACTGGATTCAAACAGTCTGTGGGTTTCTTGACTGAGGTCAAAGAAAGGTTTTTAGTTGGTGTGAGTGCATGAACAACCTTGATTCTTTTTAAAATACATGCTGTGTACAGATAAGAATAATACCTAAAAAGGGTAGTGCTTTGTACTTATTTCCTTCATCTTTCAATACATTTATAAAAAGTGAGCAGATTTGGTTACTTAGTAGACCTCTTCTCAATTTAGTTCATATCACCAGAAATGAATTGGCAATATTTAGAATTTGTTTTTTCTGTTTTTAGTACTACTCTGTCGATATTTTGTTTTTTCCAAACTACCTCTAAATCAGGAGTGCAACGTAGGAATTGGTTGCTCTGCTTCTTCAAGAGGAAAAAAAAAAGGTTCTTCAAGAGAAAAAAATTTCTAGTGTTTGTAAATGAAAATAGCATATTAATGCATATGGAGGGGGTCTTTTAATTAAAATTAAATTGAAATTAATAGGTGAAACTGTTTTTGGCTTCAGCTGAACGAGCCATTGATGTGCTTTAAACTCTTCCAATAAACAGATAATTTTGTTGGGGAGAAAGACATTTCTTCTGTCCTTCAGAGTCCTTCTAGCTGGACTAAGAATCAAATTGACATGAGATAGATTAAGAGGATAAACTCAAATTCAGTTTTGTATGTAGGGGAAGCTACATAGGTATGAAATTCCATAGACAGTCAGGCAACATGAAGCTTGTATGACATCCTTAGGGGTCAGGAGATACAAAGGGAGGAAGACCATTAGCAGTAGGGTGAGAGGAGGTATTTAGAAAACAAAAGATTACCCTGTTATGCAAATAAGTTTTTTAGGTAAAGAGGAATCTGTTAATATTTCTCTTAATGGTATAGGCTCTTCTTTCTGGTGTAAATTTAGGCACTTGAGGAGGAAGCAAAGATTTTTCTGAATCTACTGGATTTTGATTGCTTTTACCTCAAAATAATTTTCATGCTGAAGTGGCCCATCTTGAGGCAGCTTGCCTTTGGCCCCTACAATTTGATGGTAGAAGATCTGGAGCTGACTGGTGATGATAATTTACTGTCTTGTCTGTTGGGAAATGGCTATTTTCTACTTGCACTGAATTCACAATGATGGTCAGAATTTCTACTGACAGGGTTATGCTCACGAGCTCAGTAAACTGGTTTCTGTCCCATATTTTATTTGATTAGTTTATGCAGGTCATTTTCATGATTACTAACTGGCATAATGATTAAGAAATGTGGCTTTTCTGAATCCTGAATGTGGATTTCATAATTTCCCTGGCATTTAATATTGATCAGCTAAAGCCACAAGTAGTAACGCACCCAGGAGTAAATGAAAAGGGGAATAACAAGCACAGTTCTAACTTTCTCCATGGATATATACATAGGAATGGAATGTCTTAATCTAGAATCTAGTTTACTTAACAACCAGCAACGAAACAAAAACTCTTCATAGCTTTGGGATTAAGTTGAATATCATAACTTTTAGGTATATCTCAGAAAGAAATAAAAAAAAAACCCTAATCATTAAGAAATGAATCACTAATAGAATACTGACACTAGTGTTAATATAATTAAAAAATCACCATCTTTTAACAAATTTGAAATTACTCACCAAGTTACAAGATTTGGTAGTATGCTTAAGTTTCCATTCCCCAGATGGTTTTTCCCCCCATTTAATAGAGAGGAATATCCTTGTGTAAGGACTTGGATTTAATGGAAAGATGTGAATATTTTCTAGGCTGATAATACACTACAACCTAGAATTTATATAGTCTCTGTGGTGGCTAGTGCTGAAAACTTAGGCTAAAGAGATGTATTTCTGTTTTAATTTGGGTTTATTGAGGAAGGTTCCCTATGGTATGATTTTATAATTTTTAAGTCTGCAGTTTGATGGGTACCTACTCATCTCTAAAGATGAAGGTGAAATTAACCTGTTCCTAAGTTTTCTACCTGAATGTGATTTTCTAATTTCTAATTTGTAGTGTGCTGACCAACCTGTTGTTAACTCAAGGTCTGAATCCTACATTTGACACCTGTCATCCCTCCAGATATGTTTCAGGCATCAGTGTCCAATCAGGGTTTTGAGCTTTGTTACTTAGTGATAGCCTCTTGTAATTGGTCAATCACATTTCTTTTAACAGGCCCACTTGATACATAGTATAAAAGAAGACGGATTTCCCAGCAATACCCTCTCCAACATATCTCTGTATTTTTCTTTT
This sequence comes from Ailuropoda melanoleuca, assembly GCF_002007445.2. Taxonomy (NCBI): domain Eukaryota; kingdom Metazoa; phylum Chordata; class Mammalia; order Carnivora; family Ursidae; genus Ailuropoda; species Ailuropoda melanoleuca. The sequence goes on along the minus strand of NC_048238.1, from coordinate 88,251,505 downwards.
CTTTTCTCCCAAACAGCTCCCACCTAACCCACTATGGTGCCTGACATTCCTTCTTTAGAGTTAAGGCATTATTGCCCTAGGAATTACAGACTAATTTGCAATTACCTGTAGTGGCATATTTTGATTGATTAGTTTATCCAGGTCATTTTCAGATTTCTCATTTGAGAGCAGAGTCGTAAAGGGAAGGTTAAGCTTTAGCTTGGCTCAGGGGTGAGAGGAACAAGTCTGAAGATATCATACTGTTGTCTATTCTGCTATTAAGTCAGAAGACTGTGTAAAATTACTGGTGTTACCTACTAAGATTAAAAAAGGGTAGAGATACAGAAATAGGAAAAGAGGACTTAGAAGGAAAAGCAGATCTACAAAGACCAACATTAGCTTCTTTAGCCAAGCCTGATTCAAAAATCTAGAGGTAATTCAGCTCATTACTGGCATTCACTTCAAGGTATATTGCTGATTTTAAACTTAAACTGTGTCTAATTCTGTGATGAAGAGAAATTAATGAACAACCTCAGCTTTCAAGTATTTTTTTTTCTCTGAGAACACTGAAGTCGTACTTAAAACTGTTGAACAGAAAGTGCCCATTAATTGAAGTATGGGATATGTCCAGATATGAGAGGTTTTTTTTATTTGTGAAAAGTTCAATGAATAGTATAATTTTTAGAAGTCATTAAAGACACATATTCTACTTGACCTGTTATATTTATGTAGGCTTTGCCAGCATTTACCCATGTGGTTATATTCTCTTCAGTTTTTTTCTTCTACTTTGCCTCCCTTTTATCTTCCTTACTTTCATACATGCTTCCTTCAGCTCTTCTGGACATTGCCAGGCTAAAGGAATATATAATACCTAAGTGGTACCATTGAGTGGTACCATTTGAGCAATGTCACAAGAGCTGCTTGCTAAAGAGTATCTTCTGCTCTGTCCTGCACTGGTGCTGAAATTACCAACGTTTTGGTTATGGTTTGTGGCTAAGGCACTAGCCCTCCCCCCCCCAAAAAAAAAGAAAAACCCACAAAAAACTCCATAAGGATAGTGTATATGTCCAAAGCAAGTACATTCACATTTTTCCTTAGAAGACAGAGAGAAGATAAAATGTTCCATTTACTTAGGACTTTCGTAACGTAGCATGTTAGAGTCGGGAAGGGTCTTTGAGGTCATCTCCAGTTTTTAATTAAAATTGTTTTTTTTGGTTTCCTTTATGTTTTGTTTTAAAATCTTTTCATTAAGTGAGATTTGATACAAAAGTTCAATGAGCAAAATAGATGAATGGGAGAACATTAGGGCTCACCTCCTCTGGAGGTCATTATCAGTTTTATGTAAGCTTAATGGTTCTGTGGAGTTTAAAATGAACTCAGTCCCAGAGACATTTCATGGAGACAGTTACTAGAAGCCAAATCTTCTGATTCCTAATGTAAGGCTCTTTCCAGCCATTGAACTAGTCCCAGTAATTACTTTATTCTTTAAATCACCTGCATTTCTTCAACTCCATGGAAACATTCTTAATTAACATGCTACATAATAACATTGCAGTAGTACTAAAGAGTGAAATGACAGCTATAGGGAAAATAATCCTAAGGGGAAGGAAGAAGAGTGATTCTGAAACAAATCTTATTGGCAGGGTCTACAGTGTCTAAGAGAATCTTTGAAATACATAGCTTACTATGGAGATTGGGTAAGGGTGTCATATTATTGGTAATTTATTGCTTTAATGACTCCCCAGTTGACATTAAAGCAATATCCAAGTAAAGTGGCCTTTAATAGAAAGGGGAATGAACTGTAGGTCCAGTTCTCCCAACTCCAGAAGATTACTCTCTAAAAACAAATAGCAATATCTGGTGGAAACCAGTTTACTGAGGTCATGAGCCTAAATTTTATTGCAAAGCTCCAAATGGTGAATAGTGTCAATTTTTTTCCTTCAGGTCAGATTTTAACGTGAGAGAAGGGAATTTTATATATGACAAAATAGATGTAATCAGTGAATACAAGTAGAACAGTTATTGGACAGTGGAACACTGGATCCAAATGGAATCTTATTAATCAGAATATGCTGTACTAATTAGGATGGCAATAGATATCATAACCTGTGTCTAGTGATGTCTTAAAAGATTGTAATTTATGGGAGTTGCCCATATTAAGCATGTGAATGGTTTTTTGCAGTGGATGGACCTTAGCAATTTCCCAGTTTGTGGGAACTTCAGTCTGAGTGTTACAAAGGTGCTGACCACGACACAGAGAAATAAATATCACATCCTGACATTTTATGGTCCTAACTTCCATAGAGTTCCAGTTATTTGGTTTTTGTTGTCCTACGTTTCTACAGCTTTTCCTTTAGAGACACTTCCCTTTCTGGAAGGCGTGCAGGCAGGTGATGATACATGTTTTGTTGGGGCCTGAGGTTTATATAATTTGGGGTTCCCTTTTTAAAAAAAGAATACAAGATCACAAATGCAAAATTTGGTATGAAAGTGAATATTTAGAAGGCCTGTGCACGTGAGGTGCCCTGAGGCTTAAGCTTCAAGGTAAATCCACTTGTGCATGCGGAACACACCACTAAATAATTTAGTAGTTGATAAGTGAAGGAGAGAGAAATTTTTCAGAAGTCACAACTCTTTGATATTGGGAGGGTTTTTGATATGTAAATGACATGTATAAATACAAGTGACAAGATTGCAATCATTTGGTCAAAGAAAGAATTATAATGCACAGTTTGATAAGATGAGATCTAAATTAGATCAGTTAAACTTTGATAGTTCTGAGACAATCTGGTATGTCTTTATGCAGTGCATCTTGAGGAATTTAGTTACAATTATTTTAAATCACTGATAGTACATTTTATACCAATGAAATGGGAATTACCCAGAAATACATTCAATCTGATCAAGGTTAATAAGAAAAGGCTCAACATTTTCATAAATGCCCTCTTAAACAGATGGTCTTGTGTAACATGTAAAATGAAATCTAGGATTAAAGAATGATTCATTTTTTAATTTGTGATATAAACTGCAATTTAATCTAGAATCACTATACTTTTAGACATCTGATTCTGTTGTATGGGTTGTTCACTAAATAATAGCATTGAGTTATCTTCAGCCTCTCTAAGAACTTAGCTTTATTCACATATTTTTTTTAATCAGTTTGAGGTTTAACTATGTTTTTTAATTCATTGGAAGCTTAATTTAAGGTTTATCTATATAATTACAAGCAGGAAAATTAGAATATATACTGACTATTGCTAGTGGTGGATGAACATGATTGACTCATGCTGTTGGGACCGGCCATATAGGCTAGGGAAGCATTTGGCTCCCTGAGTGGCACCATTTGAAGTGGTTCCACAAGATCTACTTGCAAGAATGTCTCTCTCTGTGTCCTGCACTGGTACCTGAAATTCTCACCATTTTGGTTACAATTTGGGGTTAAAATACTGGCCTGAAAACACAAATCATCAGAAAAATTAAACTCCCCAGATGAAAAAAAAAACTCACCTGATATCTACCCATGTCAGATGTAAAACTAATAAGAGCTTGGCTATAAATACAGTAAATGGTATATAGTGAAGAGGAAGACAATGAGCGTTATTGGAATGTATTCATAGGTACACAGCTTGAATTTAGGGACAGTGTGAGTGTGACAAATTGTCTCATTGCTGAAGAGACCTTAGTTCTACTCCTTCCTGACTTGGTTATTAGGTATGACTTCAGGAGTCATTTGAATGCTCTAAGTTGTCCCTCACTGTAACATGTAGTAATTGGTCCCCACCAGTGACAAAAATTCTTTTTATTTAAATACATGTTGAGAATCAACTTATTTTTTTAGCTTGGTGTTCTGGAATATTAATCCAGAATTCTTTAAATTGAGGTCGATAAACTGTGTGCCACCAATGATCTTAGCAGTTATCATTTGCTGATGTTCTACCAAATTCATATTCACTTTTCCCCTTTTCTACTATTGACTTTTGGTGTTGAGGCCTAGGTCAATTATAATGGTTTTGTGAGGTGAAAAATAAATTGAAAATGACAATTTTATAGGCTGATTTCATTTTGTTTATTTTTTTAAGAGTTATTTGAGAGAGAGCACATGCTTTCACGTGCACACAGTGGGGTGGAGCAGAGAGTCTCAAGGAGATTCTGTGCTAAGCATAGAGCCAGACCTGGTGCTCAATCCCGTGACCGCAAGATCAGGACCAGAGCCAAAACCAAGAGTTGGACACCTACCCAAGGGCGCCAAGGAAGCGCCCCTAAAGGCTGATTTTAAATTCTTTTTTTTAAATGATTTTTTATTATATTATGTTAGTCACTATACAGTACATCCCCGGCTTCTGATGTAAAGCTCGATGATTCATTAGTTGCGTATAACATCCAGTACACCATGCAATACGTGCCCTCCTTATTACCCATCACCGGTCTATCCCATTCCCCCACCCCCTCCCCTCTGATTTTAAATTCTGACTTGAAAATTGCCTGCTGTAGACATGTAGTCATAATTCAAAACAGTTGTGAATGTCCATATGACCACGATATCTATTGCATATAGGTGGATATGACCCTCAGAGAAAACCACAGTAGAGTATCAGTTTAAATAGCAGAGTATGCCATTTGCCCATAATAGTTGTCATAAACAACAATGATTTTATAAGGCAGTACTTAGGTAGCACTACTTATGAATCAGGAACTGTTTTGAGCACTGTAATATTTACTGATTTATCTATACACTATTATCATCTCCATTTTACAGTTGATCAAATTGAGACACAGAGATGCTAAGTAAACCTGCCTAAGCTCATAGAGCTCAGAGTGGCAGATAGCAGGGTTGAACTGTCTTGACACCAGAGTCATAATAAATAAAGTAGGTATGGTAAGGAACACAAAAGAAGGCTAAAATGCCGAAGGGCATAGAAACATGTCTGTAAGTAGCCAAGCAAAACTGTTTCACACCTAGAAAAATATATTCTAGGGGCACCTGGGTGGCTCAGTCGTTAAGCATCTGCGTTTGGCTCAGGGCGTGATCCCGGGTCCCTGGGATCGAGCCCCACATCAGGCTCCTCCACTGGGAGCCTACTTCTTCCTCTCCTGCTCCCGCTGCTTGTGTTCCCTCTCTCACTGGCTGTCTGTCAAATAAATAAAATCTTTTAAAAAAAAGGAAAAAGAAAAATATATTCTAAAGCACATATAGGTGTTAAGAGCCACTTACAGCAATAATCTACAAGAGTGGCTAGCATGAGACAAAGAGAAAATGGATGGACCGATGTGAAAAATGGGACCACGAAGCTCTGTTTTTTTTACTGACTCTGTCTTGCTGCCTTTGTATAATGATTACTCCTCTTGCAGAAGTACACCCATGAATGTGGCATTCCACAGGCCAATTTGAGACAAAGTTCTTTCCCACTTGATTCTGTCGGAATGACATGTGGAATGCAGGGTACTTCCTTAAAAAAGTCTGGGAAAATGTAGTGCACACTACTGAGAACATTCCAAGAGCCTAGAGAGACTAATTTATGAGGAAAGATTAAAAGGATTAATTATATATAGCTTGGTTAAGTAATGTCTAATGAGAAACATGAGAACTGTCTATATGTATCTGAAGAACAAATACACTAAGGAGAGAAGGGATTTACTTAGGCACAAATAATGAAACTAGAAACATTGGTTGAAATTACAGAAAGGATCATTTTGGCACAATAGTATATGAAACTTCTTGACAAGTGATATATACTAGTCTGTAAAATAGATTCAGGAAATAAAGCAAAAAAGGGTCCAGGATGACCTTTAAGAATATCAGCAGGGTTTTGGGAAGGTGCAGTGATGTATGTTAAGAAGTATAGTCTAGGTTAAATCCTCTGGTTTTACAGTATGATAACCCTTAGAGTTGGGAAGGTCACTGCCCATTCTGCTCATAACAGTGTTCTAGTGCAAATTAAGGCTGTTATGTATTATTCAATTTGCCCAGTGGTGTGTCCAGTACTTTTTGTGCCTGGTTCAACAGGAAGGTGTTGCAACAGGAAGAGAGGGGACACCAGTGAGAACCAAAACCTGTTCTCCTGTGGGAGGAAATGTTTCAAGCAGAGACCAGATGCTGGGGCCCAAGAGATTACATTACAAATTGGGCATTTTATTTAACGTAGTAGGTGTTCATTTATTATTTATTGAATGAACAAATGGATAGATGAACAAACCTCACTGAATTGCAATATCCTTATCTATAAAATATAGTTAGCAAAAAGTACATACCCATTCGCCAAATTAAAGAAATTAACTAATGTAAGAGAAGCCTGACAAAAGGTATATATTCAGTATGTGGTGGCTGTTATCATCTGGTGCTCAGTGAGCTGGTATAGAATGATACTTAAGATCTTCCCTCGACTATTCCCTGCCCTTGTACCCCTGATTATGCCTACCTCATCAGGGGTGTGTTGACAGGGGTTGTAATACTTAAACTCCTTGGAGGAAGTCAGGACTCCACAAATGAGCCACTATTGAAGCATTCACTTTTGGATTCAAATTAAGTCATTCTGCATAGAATGGAAGCCTAATGGTGCTGCTGAAAAGAAAAATATATTGCCATGTTTCACAGTGTTGTTCTGGTAGAAGAAATTAAGATTATTTTATACCATAGGTTGCCCTAGTGTTTTCCTAACCTTTTGATTCTTTGTTACTAGAAATCACCCGTGTTAAATAAGCTGAACGTCCCAATTGGCCTTTGGTGTATTCTCAGAAACACTTAGTTTTGGTGAGCAATGCAATACAGGTATCCCCCGCTTTTTGAAAGTTCCCGTTACATGATTTCGTTTTTATGAATGACCTGCATGAGGACCTGTTTTTGCTAACTGAAAAAAATCTGGAGAGGAGTTTTGCTTTTATGGAAAAAAGCAAAAGGCAAAAATAGCGTTCAGCTATTTTCAGTTTTGCAGCTAGCTCTTATAGAGGCAGCCTGCACCTTGAGCAGTGAGAATGGCCCCACCAAGCTCCTTCCCCAGGAACTACACTGAGCATCTCAGCCTTAAGCCACCATAGCTTTGAACTGTGTCTGCGGACATCTGTGCTTTATCTGGATTTATTATGTGCATCCTTTAGCAAGATGTATCCTAAGGTATCAGAAAAGTGTAAGAGAGCTTATTTTTCAGGTCTGGGAATGCTCAAAAATTTTTCCATATAAATTAATGGTAATTGCTTCTTCACGTTATACCATTTGGCTTATGAAATGTTTTGTAGGAACATTCTCCTTTCAGATAGCGAGGATCCTATACAGTTCAATACAAATGTTATGTCCTAACCTCTCCCCAACACCCTGTATTATAGCTGAAATCTATGTAGTCTTTGCCTTTATGTTTCTCTTTTACAATTCTTTGTACATTTTGACACCTTAACTCACAAGCATTTCAAACTTAAATGTGTTTTTAATTCTCAGATGTTTAAAATCAACACAAGTATGTTGCAAAACCATGATGCTTTATTTAGGGTGAAAAATCATTCTTTTTAGAGATACAGTGGTTGAGCTTTCAACAAATGCATCCTTAAAATGAACATAACAAAAGCAAAACCAGGCATAAATTATATTCAAAGATAAATCAGGTGGAAATAGAAAATTTTGACTAAGTGCCAACTGCTACATAATGTTGCTAAGACTTAAAGAATACATTTACATTTATTTAGTGAAAATTAAAGGCATCTCTGTTTGTGAAATGTCAATTAATAAGGACCTGCAGTTTTAGAGTGAGCATGCATTTTAATTGTTTCTGTGGAATTTTAATAATGATTCAATTGTTCTTGTAACCCGATTACTAGCCCTCAGTCTCTAGAGTAGCCTGAGAGATAATACATAAAATAGTTTCTGCAATAATTTTTTATAAACTTATCCATTGAGAGTGACATGCTGTTGTTTCTAATGGAGCGCCATAATGGGAGGACAGCACACCTCTATTCACAAGGGATAGGCCCTGAGACCTTCTTGACTCCCCATATTCTCAAATATCACTCTAGCATATAATTTCCCTCATAAAATGCAGTAAAGTATAACTGAAAAATTTAACAGACCCTTTTCAGACCATTAATGATTCTATAAATACAAGACTAAAGTCATTTACAGAGCCATTCTCTGACTAAGAGCTAGCACTTTCTTTTCACTGCCAGTATTAACACTAGCAGTTGTTTTTCTTTTCAGGGCCATTTTTCACATAGAAATAAAGTTACCTTTGATCATTATAGTAGAGTTGCTGCATATACCCTAATATGTATAGAAGGGCATAGAGTTTTGGATGCTGGGCTGTTGGCCAGCTCACTCACTCGCTATAGTATACCAGCCTCTCAACACCAAAGATCCAAATTCATGTGTCAGCAACATTACAGGTTACCTACAGGTCATGGACCCATGAAGTCACTTCATGAAGAGTTGAAATTGCAAATGTTAAATCCATAAATTTCAAGGATCTCCTATATTTACCAGCTTAATGAGCTTGAATTTGCTTTTCACTGGTTATAGCAGAGTATCACAAGCATCTGAGTCTTAATGTGCTATTATCAACCCTACAAAGAAATCTAGAAAAATGTTTTATGTCATAGGTGTTGGACACCAACACGGGCCTTTATGCTGCTATCCATGCTTAGTTTTTGATACTCCCAAATATAATATACCATTTCTAGTAAATTTCATTTATTTTATTATGTAGAGAGCATTCTATTTGTCTGAAAACTAGATGCTAAATAGAAGTATGTAACACTCACTACCTGCAATATCCAAACACTGTGCTGGGCACAAGAGTGAATAAAAACATTAATATAGATGCTTTCATTTGGTGGTTACTCCTCTTGTGTCAGACATTGGGTAATCCCTTTACACTCACTATTTCATTATTCCTGGTGATGAGCCTGTGAGGAATTCTCTTTGCCCTTAAGGAGTCTGTAATCTTTTTGAAGTGATTAGTCATAAGTATTACATCTGATTGCTTCCTTAGGGTGGCCTGACAGGCATGAGGGGTTTTACCCCCAAAATATCTTAGAAGTCCAATATCCAATTTTCCAAGTCAACTGCTTTCTTTCCCCCACAAACCAACTAATTTAGAATTTCTGGTAATTCAAGTAGGTATCTCTGAACTATACATACCTTTGTATGTCTAATTTTTTTTGAAGATTTTATTTATGTGTTTGAGATAAAGTGAGAGTGAGCAAGAGAGAGCATGAGTGGGGGAGCAGAGGGAGAGGGAGTATATCTAGTTTTTAAGAGTTTATTGGAAATACTAATAGACATTATAGTGAACACTTAGTCTTCATTGGACAAATCTGCTTTTGTGCTGTTTATTCCAAAAATTTCCATTGCATATAACAGGATCTTTGTTTTCTATTAAAGTAGATTCTGTAGCCTATTGGACTTGTGGTAGTTTGTGAGACACTGTAATTCTATCCGTGATCTTTGATCAGAATATCATTATTTTCCATGAGAGTTGCAGGCATGAGACAGTTCCAACATTGTTCCTTTAGAGCAAGCTCGACTTACTGAGTTAGAATTTGTTGATCAGTGCAGATTGACGCCTACTTTTGCAAATGACAAATTTTGGTCTCCCGCCTGCTCTGGTGTAGAGTTAACTAAGAACAGTGTAACATAGAAAATCCTGCAAAACCAAACAGATTGCAGAAGTCTAGCATCTCGGATGGTATGTAGATTTGTTGCTTTTCCTGGAGGGCTCTTCTTATCTTTGAAGCAATAAAGGCAGATAAATAAAGTCTCCTGAGTAATATATTGTCTAGGGAGTCAAGAGCTCTGGCTTCTAGTCCGGGCCTTGACACAGACTATGTGACTTCTAGCAAGTTACTTTTCTGGGGACCACAGTTTCTGCAGCTATAAGATGGGATGATCATCTCATAGTGCTGTTGTAAGGGCAAATGCAAAAACAAAATGTGTTCCTTCCAGAAGAAAGGCACAATGTACATTCGAAGTAGTGTTCTTAAATATGCATGTACGTGTTTCCTCATTGTTGACATGTATAATGAAAACTATTTGTCATTTTATTTAAATGTTGCAGCCCAACAAGAGGTATGGATGAATAAAATTTGGTTATAAACAAAGGAAGAATATTGTGTAGATGAGCTGAGTAAATTTTTCTTCTGCAATGTATGCAGTTTATGATTGTTATAGTCAGGAAGAGGATATGAAAAGAAAGCAAATCTACAGTTATTCAGCACCGATCTGTATAAGGTAAAATGTTCTGTAGCAAACCCATGGTTCAAGAGAAGGAATTGAGGCTTCCGATGTTTTACCAACCCTTTTTCCCTGTCTCCTACTACTTATTGCCAGAGGCTGCATTTTCCACTCCAAAAACTTCATAGCTGGCCCTGAGGAGGTTTAGCAGGCTCTATTGTCACAGCTTTGTCTTCTTTATTGATTTCAAAATGCAGTGAGGATGACATGATTATCTGTAGAACTAGCCCTCCCCTGGATGACATAATATACATTGAGTTTTAGGGTTTTCAAAAAATGTATTTCAAGTCAGTAAGTCTTTACCTAGTACCTACCATGTATCCTGACCAGTGTTACATACTGTGAGCCACTGATGGGAAAAAACCAACGTAGTCCTGACACCAAATAGTTTATGTGCTGAGATATAACATTTTTATGCATGACACTCACACCATCTTCCCCTTGAACCAATAAGCTCACTGAGGCCATGAGTCTTGTCTGGTTCATTTTGGGGCCTTCCATAGTCACTTTTTGGAAGAGAGAATTTGTCATACTATAGAACTGCCCCACACCATTGCATGATAAATATTATCCCTGGTTTCTCTAACTGAATGCCAGTAACATCTCTCCATCACTCTAACAACCAAAAGGAGCCCCTCCACACACACATTTTCAGACTTGGGGCATCTGTCCCCCCAGCTTAGAGTCACTTTTTATAGTTTCACAGATACTACTTATACACGACAAGAGCTCTGTTAATATTTTCTGGAGGGATAAATTCATGAAACATAACAATTGGAGAAGAATACAGCAGAGCATAAAATCACATGCAAGAATCTTTGGAACAGAATACTAGTATATTAGGACCCTGGGAAGTGAGACTCTGTTATGTTCCCTGTGTGAATTATCTTAGACTGTGTCTTAAAGCATAGGTAGGCTTTCAAAACTGGGAGAGCAGCAGCCCCTGTAAGTAAGAGTCACAAAATTAAATAAGCACAGTTGTTGGAAGGAACCATGCTGACTGGGTTGGACGATTGTTTGGGGGAATAGTATAAGGAGTGTTTGGATATGTAGAAGTGGACCAGACTGTAGACAGCAGAAAAGTCTGGACTTGATCCTGTAACCAACAGTTTGCTCCCCAAGGCTTTTGTACAAGGCTATAAGATGGAAGTTTTATTTTATGAAGATGAATTTGGTTATTTGGATGTGAGTTGGATTTAAGAAAGCCCACACTGGGACCTGGTGACAAGTTAGGAAGTTATTGCCATAATCTAGTTGGATAATATGTAGTTTCTTCTTTTTGTTTGTTTGTTTGTTTTCCCATCCACATTTTACTTATATTGTTTCTTCATCTCTTTTAGGTAGTGGAGCATTATTTTGAAACCAAAACTCATTAATGTTTTCTTTCACTTCTCCTTACCCTTCTAGTACTGATGGAACATATTCTATACTTTTGTAATTTAAAAACATCTGCTTAGTTTTATCTTCTAGCCCTGATTTTTACAATTTAAAAACCTGAAACTTAAAATACTGGAAGATGGAAACAAGAAGCAAATCAGTGATCAATCTGTTCTGCTCCTAGGAGAAATGGGAGAATAAGAGGAAACCTTTAAGTCCGGAGGGTCTTAAATCTGAATGGATGAAGTTCACAGAGTAGCAATGCTTTCTAGTTTCTGAAAAGAAAAACTTGATGAATTCAATTATATTAACTAATGTTTTTCTTTGCAGATTCTCTTATTCATTTGTCAATAGTTTAAAATTTCAGTTGGAGCTGGCTTAGAAGAGGGGAATGATGTATGTCCTTCTCAAATCAGTTATTTACTAAGATAACCAGAAAAGGGGCAATATAGTTAACACAGCACTATAATGTGGCAATAATCCATTAATTTATATTAATTCATAAAAATGATTCAAATTAAAATGCTAATATAAGATCCCTAGGCTGGTTACTTAAACTTTTAAAGGAATACATTTTGAAAACATATTTTTACTCAAACATCCATTTATTTACAAGCAATCAATACACTAGTTTCAAATTATTTTTATCTACTCATTAAATGTCCTAAGGGACCACTACTAGTAACACTTAGGAGTTAGCAAGAATCATTATTTGCAAATGAAAGTGGTAAAACTATTGCATTAATTATTTTAGAGTTTAGACCTTTTAAAAAAATTCACAATTTTCTCACACCACCAAGATTTTATTCTCTGTATAATATATGTGTTAACATATAACATTAAGCAAAACAACTGTTAGATTTTAGGTACAGATAAATGAACTTTGGGCATCTGTCATATATAGCTTGAAAGAGCATTCTGGGGAATAGAACAGATAAGGTTGAACATTTTTCATGAACAGATAGTGAAGAAAGTATGGAATATAAAATCTTAGATGATATAGGAAGCTATTCTTGTGACTCCAAACTAGAGAAAATAGAGTTGGGGCTTTTTACCTTGATAATTAAATTTCCTTTGACATCTTTTTTTGAACTGAAGCTTTTTGGAGGGCCAACAAAAGAACGGCTGGAGTAGATATGTTTATGGGGCCAAGAAAACAGTAGTTGAGAATGAGAAATGTATTTTCCCCATAAGTGAGAGTCCAGTTGAGCTTCCTGGGTTTCCAAATGCTAACCTTCTTTTTGAGTTTTTCAGGATTTAAGTTTGATGCTTAGCCAATTTTAATTCTGTAATTTGAAAAAAACAAAAAAAGGTCTCATGCTGCCTGTGAACTCTTTCAAACATTAATTTGATTAACCAAATGATATGCGACATAATTATATTTAAAATGCCTTGAAGTGCATATTAGTTAAAAAGTAAAAGATACACTGTAGAGAGTCACTGATCAGCTTCAGTCACTTAGAGAATGCAAATAACACAGGTTGCATCCTCAGGCAGTTGTGCCAGTAAGTGGACCAGCATGATCATCTTCAGTTGTGCCAGTAAGTGGACCAGCATGATCATCTTCAGTCTTATTCTAAATATCTACCATGGCCAAAGTCCCCCTGCTTAGTAACCTTGGTCCTAAATTCTGATCGTTGCCTGACCCTGATGTACTGGGCTGGACCACGTGTCAACTTCAAGGACCCTTTCTGCCTTAGCCATAGGCAAGCTACAGGGACGTGGAGCACCGCTGGTTTCCTCTTGGCTTTCTAAAAGAGGCCTGTAGTGAACTTGAACTTTTGTTCCCTACGAGAGGACTTCCTGGGTTTTCTTACTGCAGTAGCTGCAGGAGGTCCAAAAAATAAGTAAGTAAATAAATAAAAAGAGGATAGCAGTGTAATATATTATACCTTCAAGGTTTACTAAGTTATCTTAAGCATAGGAAGAGCACATGGACTTTGTAGGCAGACCACCCTAAATTCCAGTCCTAGGTTTGACAAACATGTGCTTTGTCATGTGACTGCAGGCGGGTTGCCATATCACTCTGAGTCTGGGTTCCTCATCTATAAAATGGCCAAAAGCATGCCTGCTACCTGCTAGGATGACTTGACTTTAAAGAAAGGTAAGGCATAAGAAGAGATGGGGTATCTTCTGGGTATTGGAAAGAGTTGGTATCATATAAACTCGTTCCAAGCAAGAGTGATTAATAGCTGTTGTTGAGGTTTAGCCTGAGGATAAATAAAACTGTTCTTTTTTTTTTTTTTAATAAGAACTGTTAACATCTGGCTTATGAATAAATTTAAGGAAACTCAAGTAGGACATAGGTAAGGATAAAAGTAAGACTTCAAGGGACTGGAAATAGAGAGCTCTCCAGAAGAAGGATAAAAGAACTACCTATAAGTTCAGTGTTGAGCAGTCTGAAGACCTACCCAAAGCCAAGTGCCTTCATTACTCAGTGTGCATCGAGGTGGAATCAGCAGTGCCTAAGTTATCCACAGAGCAGAAATTCCGACCATTTCATGGCCAACACATACAAAACGGAAGACTATGCCAGAAAAACAAGATGTGTGATGTCTTTTATCTAATGCGGACAGGCTACAAAGCCTTTTTGCATCCGTTCAGTCAATTAATTCTCACCATGATTCTATGAGTTAGGCATGACAGTTATTTCTCTCTCTCTAAAACTTCTTTTTAACAGACTGGTACAGAAAAAGGTTTTGGAGAAGCAGGAAAGAAAAGGATAAAAGGATCAATCCAGGCCCACCCCTAACATTTACCAGGCCTCAGAGTATGAGTACATATATATGGAGATTGACTTACCTTATCAATGAAAATTTAAAAGCTATATTTTAAACTGACATACTTTTAAATAAAATATATTTGACAAATAATACCTTTTTAGTGACCTAGAGGGCCAGGTTCAAATTTAGAACACTTGGACAACTCTAAGTGTCCTAACATAAACACAGTTGACATCACTGCCAATGTATAAACTCCAACCACATCTTGCGAACAGCTACTCTTGACCCTGTTGGACCTGGGGATTTGTACAGAGAAGTCATGTCTGCCTTTAGGGGTAAGGACTTGGGGAAGAAACCCTTACAAATCTTGGAAATGGGTTCCAGCTCTTTGGGTGGGGAATTCCGTGGTCTTGGGCACCTGAGCATGGTCTCTGCCTCCGTTCCTTCCTCCCCTTCCCTCCTTCTCTCCTTCTCCCTCTGTCATTTTCTATCTGTGAAATTATAGGTGTAAGATATTTGACTTCTAAAGCCAAATGTCATTAAAACAACCTAACAACAATTCGTAAGAAATTTTGGAATTTTCCTGCAGTCACAGTTTTTAGGCTTCTTTGCTTTCTCTTCCAACTACTGCAATTTGGGGGGAGGGTGTAGCATTAAGTTGCATTAATATGTATTTCCATCAACTTCTCTGGCTATTAAATCATTTGATGTTTTAAAGAATTTTGTATTTTGGGAGTTAATATTTGGAAATCTTTGGTGGCATGTGAAGTCAACATATAGCTGCTAAATGCCAACTTTAATTCCTCAATGCAAAACTTTTAATTCTGCTTGAGTTTATCTTGGGTTTTCAGTGCCAGGTTGATGGCTGATTCCTAAACCGGAGAGAAATTTTCAGGAACATTGGATGAAAGTTTTTATTTTCCTCTAACTATGTTTTTTATTAATGATGAAATATGTCAAATGTACAGGGATTTCATATAGCAGATCCTCATATGCCTATTACTCTTTGACTCAGCTTAAATATAATAACATGTTACCATATGTTCTTTACATTTATTTTCAGGAATTAAAACATTACAGATAAAATTAAAACTTATTTACTTCCCCATCTCATTTCCCTTCCTCTTAAATACAATCTTAGATGAAACCTGTATCCTGAATTTGATACTTATCATTCCTATATATACTTTGTTGGGTTTCTTTTTACAGTATTCATATAGGTTTCCATTAAATAAATATCCTTCTTCAATGTTCATTTCTCTCTTGTTTCTATGATTTAACTATGCTGGTATGTGAGGTGCTGTTTCATTTCGTTAATTTATATATGTGGTCTATTAGATGAATATACTAATCCTCCTTTGGTAATGGACACTTAGACTGTTCACCAAATTTAATTTTACAAACTGTGCTGCAGTAAACATTTTTGTGAGTACTTTTTGTGTGTATGTGTGAGACAGTACGTTAGAGTATACACCTAGAAGTAGAATTTTTGAGTCAAAGGACATGAATATTCTCAATACCCTCCTTTACTAGATAATTGCCAAATTGCTCTCCAGAGTGCACGAGAGAGACTCCCACCAAGCGTACATGAAATTGCTAATTCTCTATATATTTATCAACACTTGTTTTGTTAAATTTTTGCCAGTCTTCATACATACTATGACTTCTCACTGATTTAATTTGCATGCCACTGATTGTGAGGCTCAGGGCTTTTTCATGTAACTGTTCAGGTTTACTTGTCTGAGAATTGCCTGGTGATATCATTTATTCACTCTTTTGCTTTTTGTTCAGTTGTATTTTTATAAAAAAAATAAATCTTGGATACTAATCTTTGTAGTTTTGATCTTTGCAGTTGTCTCCAGGTTTGTGACTTGTGGTTTCAATTTGCTTCTTGTGTCTTTGATTGATTGGCATTGCATCAGATTTATAGATTAATTTGAATACAATTCATATTTTTATGATATTGAGTCTTCCAATTCATGTATTTTATTTCTCCATTTGTTATAATCTTTTATGTCCTTCAATAATTTTTGTATCTTACTCTATAAAGGTTTTGCTCAACTTCTGCTAGTTTTATTCTC
Source organism: Ailuropoda melanoleuca (assembly GCF_002007445.2). Lineage (NCBI taxonomy): Eukaryota > Metazoa > Chordata > Mammalia > Carnivora > Ursidae > Ailuropoda > Ailuropoda melanoleuca. The sequence continues at coordinate 88,235,135 of NC_048238.1, read as the reverse complement.
AGGTTCTTTTTAGCTTTTGTTAATACTGTAAATAGGATCTTCTTTTTCTATTGAATTATCTAATTGGTTATTACTTGTGTAGGGGTTTGCTATTGGTTTTAATATATCAATTTTGTTTCCAGAAACCTCGCTAAACTTTCTTGTTAGTTCTGATAGTTTGTACTTACTCTTGGATTTTTCTATGTAGACAGTTCTATCATTTGCAAATAATAACGGTTTTATCTCATCCTTTCCATTTTTGTACCTGCTTTATTTTCCCTGTTTAGTGTATTGTTTAGGACCTTCATTAAAATGTTAAATAGAAGTGGTGAGAATGGGTGTCTTTGTCCTGACTTTTATGGGAACACTTCTAAAATCATAGCATTGATTATTATGTTTAAGTTGTTAAAAGATAATCTTCAGGAAGTCAGGGAACTACTGATGTATTCTTAATTTGCTATATAAAAATAGGTTTTTAAACATGAAAAATGCTGACTTTTGTTAAGTGCTATTCTGCATCTATTCAGGTCACATATGTTTTTGTTGCTTTATTTTGTTAATTTGGTTAATTACACTGATTAATTCCTCCAGTGTTCAGCCAGCCCTTCATTCCTTGGATAGACTCAGTTTGACCATGATGTATTATTTTTTTTATACATTCCTGGATTTGATTTGCTGGTTTTTAAGGGATTTTTGCATGAGTAAGATTAGTCTGGAATTCTCCTTTCTCAAATTTCCCTTTTCGGGGTTTGGGTCATGGTTATGTGGGCCACAGTGAGTGAGTTGGATATCTTTTGCTCTTTTTTTTTTTTTAGTCTCTAAAATAGTTTATATACAGAAGTTACGTATTCCTTGGAAGTCTGATAAATTTTGCATTTGAAATTGTGTGAGCCTGTTGTATCTTGAAGTAGGAGACTTTTGATTATACATTCCATTTGTTTACTGGTTATTGTTTAGTTTTTATTTTTAATTTTTTAGGTCTTCCTTAGAGTGTTTCGGTTTTTTATATTTTCCTAAAAAATAGTCCCCTTATCAAATTTTTCTCTTTATCAGTTTTGCCAGAGGATTTTTTATTTTTATAATTTTTTTTTAATGATCCAGCTTTTCACTTTTTTGTTCCTTTTCTCTGCTTTCTACTTTCTGTTGTAATAATTCCAGTGTTTATTTTTATTTTCCTTCCCTTTAACTTTCTCTAAGTTTAGTCTGACATTATTTTTCTAACGTCTTGAAATATTTCACTCACTTATTTTTTCACCTTTCTGGTTAGTTAATAAAGGCCCTGAATGCTGTCTGTTTACCTCATTGTATACCTTTAGGTGTATCCCACAAATGTTGCTATGTAATACTTTTGCTGTCTCTAATTTCTGAATATATATATTTTTAATTTCTATTGTGATTTCATTTTTAACTCATTTAATATTTAACAGTGCTTTTATTCATTTTTATTTTTTTAATAATAATTTTTTATTATATTATGTTATTCACCATACAGTACATCCCTAGTTTTTGATGTAAAGTTCGATGATTCATTACTTGCGTATAACACCCAGTGCACCATGCAGTATGTGCCCTCCTTACTACCCATCACCAGTCTATCCCATTCCCCCACCCCCTTCACTCTGAAGCCCTCACTTTGTTTCTCAGAGTCCATAGTCTCTCATGCTTCATTCCCCCTTCTGATTACCCCCCCTTCTTTATCCCTTTCTTCCCCTACCGATCTTCCTAGTTCTTATGTTCCATAGATGAGAAAAATCATATGATAATTGTCTTTCTCTGCTTGACTTATTTCGCTTAGCATTAAAGTTTCCATACATTTAGGGGTTGAGGACTCTCATTTTAGTGTTGATTTCTTAGTGCTCGTCGTGTTTCAGCGATCTCACTAATTCTGTCCTTGAGGCAGTGAGTACTTAGCTTAGGGCTGGAGTGTGAGCCTGTGCCATATTCTTTTCTCTCTAGGTCAGCTGTTGATTATAAATCTGTAACCCTGTTCAGGAAGCCTTTGCTATTCACCTTGCCTGCCTCAGAGTACTTATCACTGACACCCCTCAGGAGCTGAAGTCTTGGGTAGCATTGCATACTTCTGGGCTCAGAACCCAGCACATCATTTGTTTCACACTGCTTTGCAGTTTCTCTTCTGTTCCCAGTCCAAGGAGATGTTAATCTTGTCTTTGAACACAGCTATGGTTCTTTTTTTCCCCCTTTTTATGAATAATCTATCATTTCTATGTATTTAGAGGGATTTTCACTTTTCAGTATCTTTCATAGTGTTAAAGCATTTACTCCTCTGTAAAGATGAAGAACTGATATAACATCCTCACTGTCAAATTATACTATTTGTACTTATGGTCTAAATTTTTTATTTTGACTAAGCATCTCTCTTCAGACAATTTTGAAAATTCCTCTTTGCTTTATGGTCATGCAGAACAATACTTTTATAGTAGCATTGCTCTTTTTTTTTGTTTGTTTGTTTTTTGGACCCTTCAGAAGTGATTATTCCTAAATAAAATAACACTTCTGCATTGTGTTGAATATTCTCAATATAACTTCTAAAAAATTTTAACTTTTCATATAAAACTGAAGGTCATGTTGCCTGTTGAGAACCAACTCACCCAAGTAACAGTGAATCATAAGGCCAAACAGAATTGATTGGGAATTGGCAGGACTCTGTATTCTCAGGGCTTATCAGGAGATTTAGTGGAAGCTAATACTTCACTGCAAAAATAGCTAGAAATATAAAGCTTCCTCTTGCACTTGGTGAAGCATATTGATAGTACTTAGATGATAATAATAAAGCTAACTAAGCACGTTATTGCAAGCATACTTTAATGGATAGTTAAGAATATAGGTCTTGGTTTAAGGGAGGTATTAAAGAATGTATGTCCTCTATCAGTAGTGTTCATGACTGAGAGTAGTGGCTACATGCTTTAAAACAATTTTTAATAATTTTTTAAGTAAGCTCTACACCCAGTGTGGGGCTTGAACTCACACCCCTGAGATCAAGAGTCACATGCTCTACCGGCTGAGCCCCCCAGGCGCCCCAAGTGGCTCCATGTTTTATACAGAGCTAGCCAGGACATTATTTATACCGTGACCCAACCACTGAATTTTTTTAGATCCTTATTCATGAGGCACAAGCTACTCAGTAAAATTGTATGCATGTCATCATCTATCATCATCCAACGTTGCTCTTCTGGAGCGCTATCCTCTCCAGGGTGATGAACAGCCAGAAGACTCTGGTCAATTCTCTAAATATAATGTCAGTCCATGTTCAGGTCTAAAACTTAGCCAAAAAGGGAATTCCACGGCCTGATACTTGCAGTTTCAGAACCGATGTGGCTCAAAGCTTAGTGGACCACCTTGTTCTTTGAATACTGCAAATTATTTCTATTCATTCAGTATGCAGAATATGTGATTTATAATAAATCTACATTAAAATGTGTGATAACACAAGAAAGAAATAAAGGTTATAAAATTAAATTGTGTTGCTTAGGGATTCCACAGAGAATATACACACATTTAATGTAGACTTAAGTTTCTCAAATATAGAAATCAGTTGTACTTTAATTCATACCTCAGAGGGATAAATGGTCTGTTTTAGTAGGAACTGCCTTTCTCTAAATTAATTAGGCCTCTTGATGTTTGGTATGCTAAAAGGAAATTTTTTTTAAAAAGATTTTTTATTTATTTATTTGACAGAGATAGACAGCCAGCAAGAGAGGGAACACAAGCAGGGGGAGTGGGAGAGGAAGAAAGCAGGCTCCCAGTGGAGGAGCCCGATGTGGGACTTGATCCCGGAACGCCGGGATCACGCCCTGAGCCGAAGGCAGACGCCTAATGACTGCGCTACCCAGGCACCCTAAACAGAAATTTTAAAAAATAATTTTGTAGTCATGGAAGTGCTCTCACAAAGGTTCATTATATATCATATTTGAGACCGGAGCTTTTAGAGCACTGGGCTATTATTTGAGTTCCCAAAACCACGGATCAAACTCTGTTTACAATAATAATTTTGCTACTTGGTCCTCATATCACAATGCTATTTGAATCTCCGAGGATTTAACTTAAAAGTAGATGATATATTTTATACATTTTGACCTGGAAGATTTCATGTTATTTTCAGCCTAATTTTATTGAACCCTGAGTACCATTTCTGTTTGTGTCTTATTTCTCCTCTGGTTTTAATTTCTTTGAAAAATCTACATGGGTCTTTCAGTTACTGGGTGTAGAGTCACTAAGGTCTAAAGCAAGGCCTTTTCTCTTGAGGAGAAACTTACATGACCTGTGGGGGTGAAACACATATTAATAATATTTAAATGTGGGGGGACCCTTGCTGTTATACACAAGGAGTTAGCAACATTTGTTTCTTGCCAACTAGGCACTCAACAAATAATTTGCTGAGTGAACGAATGGCCATAAATTCCTCTAGAACTTGCTACAACTTCTTCAACTTTTTAGTGCCATATTTGTCATTATCAGAGGTAAAAAGGAAAATATTTTCTGCATGTACAAGTGTCAAGGGACAACTCAGCAGGGGTTGGCAAATTACGACCCTCCGCCAAATATAGCCTGCCTCCTGTTTTTGTATGATTTGCGAGCTAAAAATTATTTTTACATTTTTGAATGGTTCAAAAAGAAAATGAAAAGAAGGATAATATTTTGTGACATGTGAAAATTATATGAGATTCCAGTTTCTGTGCCCATAAGCAAAGCTTTATTGAAACATAACCATGTTCATTTATTCACATACCGCTTTTGCACTATAAGAGACGAGCTGTGTAGTTAAGACAGATTCTATATAAACTGCAAAGCCTAAAAAAATTACTGTCTGGCTCTTTAAAGGAAAAAAAAATGTTCACCAACCCCTGACTTAGAGGATTGATGAAATGGTTTTCATAAAGAAATCTACTAGGGGAAAAACAGTGCTATATAAGCACAAAAGCGTTATGACGATTTCATTTCTAAATCTGTTGCTATTGTTTCTGAGCTATTTGCTTGCAGGTCTTATAATGGTAACAGGTGCTAATGCACAAGAATAGAACAATAACTCCTACCATAATTGTCCACATTCATAGAAAACTGCAGGTATAGCTGCAGCCAGATGTTTAAAGAATGGGAACTGAAATGAAAATGTAAAAGTCTTCACTGGGGAAAAAAAAAGATAAATGATATAGGAATTTTACCTAAGACCTGCTTAGAAGCACAGGCAAAAGAATTGTCTTTAATTCAGGTGTATAATCCCTGGGATGGATTTTTAATTGACAGCCTCACAGAAATTTTGTAAGACCATAAAATGGTTTTCTCTTCTAAGACAAAAACCTTAATTTTTGTGAAGTTTACATAACATTAAACCGTTCAGGTAAAGTTACATTTGATTTTATTAACAATGAGTCATTTAGAAACATTTGGCATTTTATTTACAATTCTAATATAAAGCCTTGGTGAGATGTTTATATCCCTGTAGGTTAAGCGTATAGTGTTTTAATTCAGTGGCAGTGGGGAGGGGGGAAGAATGAGGTATCAAATTTGGAATAATATAAGGAAAAATGAGAAAATTTTAGGACTGTCGCCATATTTTAGGGCTAAAAGCTTACAACAGGCTATCTTAAAACAGTACAAATGGAAGTGAAGTTTAACTAATGGAGTTCATTTAACTAATGTAGACAATAAAACCAGATATTTCATTCCTCGAATGGGATTACATTTTGGCAGTTATCTAGTTAATTTGATTCATGGGGATTTGTAAATTGGGTCATTCAGAGTCTGTAGTGAAGTGGTGATTTGAATGCAACCCAGTGGTCGCTGGAGAAATAATCAATTCTTTGGAATTCATCTGAAGAATTAAGTTTTATCCTAATTACTCACCTGGAGAATTAACTTGAATTTTCAGTCATTTGACTAGGTAAAAAATAAACCTGGGCCTTCCATTTAGAAAAACCCTCCATGGAACAACTTCGGAAAATTTTGAGCCCAGTAATGATAGGCCCAAAGCCTACATTCTTGATCAAAAACAAAAAAAATTATATTGCTTCATGGAGTTAGGATATCTATTTACTTGTTTATTTAGCAAATATTTATGAAATCCTTCTATGTACCAAAAACTTGTGTAACCACTGGGAATACAGAAGTAAACATGTGGATGGGACAAATAGGTTCTCTGCCTTCTTGGAGCTCATGTTCTTGTCAGGCAAGAAAGATAACTATGTTTAAAAAGATAATTTCAAGAAAATGAATAAAAAGATAATTTCAGGTGGCAACACATTCCATGTAATAAAACAAGGTAATTCGATAGAGACTGAGATATGAGGCAGTACTCTAGCTGGTGTGGTTAGGGAAGTCCTCCCCTGGGAGGAAGTTGGGAGCTGAAACCTGAATGGCAAGAAGGAGCCAGTCATGGGGAATAGTTAGAGAAGATCCACCCAAAGATGTGAAAATAACCTAAGTATGGAGGCAGATTTCATTCCATTGAGTATTTGGTTTCGTTCAACGGTGAAGCCCAACCCATCTTTTTTTTCTTTTTTAATCAATACTAATGAAACACCTTTGAAGGACAATTATGACATGGACTTACTACTATCATTAGTTTTAATTAACATTCTGTAACTCAGAAGTTAGATGTTTTCATGCACATCCTTCCAATTTGAGCCTCATGTGGTGTAGGTACTAACAATCACCAAGAAGATTTGGGCTACAGGAAGATCAAATGGCTTACTCAAAGCCACTCAGAGAAGAGTTTCATAATTGTGGAGGAAGGGCCTTGAAGCCAGACTTTTTGTTCCAAATTCCCAAATTGCTCATTTTATTACACCATTTCTACCTTAAGCTACACTTGTAATCACGGAAGTCTGAGTACTAATTAATATCCACAGCAGACAACATATTTTTCTGTCTGATAAACGTTGCTACTATGTGCTACTTTAAGAAAAGTGATCAGAACAAAATTTTCCATCTGAAACTTCATGACGGTTTATGATCAAAATAAAGGATATGATTGATTTTATATACTATCACACATGGTTACCCATATTTAGTTTTTTGGCTCCTTCTTCTCAAAATAACTCAACCTGGGTAAATATCAGCATTGTTACGAGGTTTATTTTTAAAAGGAGAATTGTTCTTTGAACATCAAATCTGTCACAGTGTAAATTTGCAATCTGGTGGGGGTTGGTTTGGTTTAATTTTTGTTTTGTTTTTGGTTTTGAGCTGCCCTGACACTAATGCTAAAATGCCCATCTGCTCTGGCCTGGGTTTTTGGGGGTATTCATTGACTTAATGTCCATAGTAAAGTAGTGTACATCGTCTTATGTGCAAAACACATTTGGCTATGGTTGACAGGATTTTCATTTTCCATTCACAGATGTAAAGCATTTTCAATATAACACAAGCCTCAGCATAACAAAGTCAGCAATTTATGAGAGGCACACAGCTCTGCTTACCTTTCATTTGTCAAAGGTTGATGGGAAACATCTATATTGCTTGTTCAATCTGTTAATTGTATGTTTTCATCCAAGCTGAACTGACAAGCTAAGATCTGTCCACTCATATTAGTCTGTAGGGATGTGCTTGTCAATAAGGCCTTTAAACTGCTTTACATGTGACCTATAACTCAAGTAATTCTTAATAAAACAACATTCAAAAGGTTATCTACACTTTAACATTACATTTGTGGCACACTCTAAAGAATAGGATATAAACCTCAAAGACTGCAGTTTCGTCATCTCTAAGGTTTAGAATTTAGGTAATTTGAGATTGGTTACCATGAACTTTGAGGAAGGAATTAGGAAATTTAACAATGAAAATACTATGCTTTTAAATTTTAAATTACTCCAACTTTTACAAGGAATTTGGAGAAGTTTGGACAAGTAACATAGTGAGTTTCAGACATTTTTCTCCCCAAATAAGACCTGAAGAAATTGTTTCAAAATTCAAAGTGTAGAATCTTTGAACTAGAAGCATAGTGGACTATGAGCCCTGTGAAAGGAGCATCACAACTGCTTAGCTCTGGGTCTAGCGTATAAAAGTTGCTTAGTAAACAATTGATGACTAGATCACCAGTCTAACTTACTAATTTTACTATTTCTGAATCCGAGGCCCAAAGAGGTGAAATGACTTTTACATGGTCACACCGCAGTTTAATGGTAGAAGAGGAAAAAGAACTCTGGTCTCTTGAATTCCAGTCCACTCACCACCCTATCCTCTATGATATGGTGTTTCTTCTAGTTTATTTACTTTGCTTCCTCGATCCTAATTTCCAGTGACTTGGATTGAGTAGGTGAATGGCTATGTAGCTAAGTCGCAATATAATGCGGCACTCTCAAAGAAAATTTAGATATTCTATCAAAGTATATGTATGGAGCTTGTAAGGTTAATAATGATTCCTCCATAAAGGGGTCAGTTTTTATTTGCTTTGCCTACCATAAGTTGAATCTCAGCAGTGACAGCTGAAACTAATGTGCAGCACAGCTTTTTCTCATTAAAGAGCTGTTGGGCAACATTGGGAGCAAGAATAGTTTCTGAATAAATGATCAAGTTGAATTGCTTGCTCTGATATATTACATATATGCTCCTATGATATATTGCATAATCCTTTGTGAAGTGTTATCTTATTGATGCGCTGGAGGGAAGGTTTCACTAAGCATTGCCAGATAAAACACAAGATGCCCAGCTGAATTTCAACTTCAGATAAACAATTAATATTTCTTTTTCATATAAATGTGTCCCAAATGGGACTTATTTGCTAAATCTGGCAGTCCGAGATTATCGGTCATGCAAAAACACCCAAGGATGTCTCTATTTGCTTTTTGACAGCCTGCTCTTCATCGCTTGGTTTTAATAGTTGCAGTGATTGCTTTGCTCACCATCCTCTTTACCGTGTGTTTAGTGAATCTTCAGAGCATTACTTTGGGCCGATTGCTAGAGTGCTGGTGATTTACATGACCTGTTAACAGTTTAGCGATCCAGGCATAATGGAAACCTTTCCCCAGAGCCCTTTGGGAACTGGGTTCTAAACCCCTGAAACTATTTTGTAACCTATGCAAACACATGCCTCCCTTTAAGAAATATAAAAACATGTCTCTCTGAACTCCACTGAGAATATTATTTTCTATAGATTCTTTTAGAAACTATCTTTTCTAGCTTACAAATATAAAATTATATTATGATAGTAAGTATGCCTTTTCCAGTTACACTCCATATAACATTGCTCTAGAGATTTTGAAATCCACCCCTAGAGAACAAGGCCACCAGTCGAGAATCAGTGCTCTTTGAGAGGGCAAAACCAATCAGTGAAAAGTCAAGTATTCTCTCAAGCTCTATTCATTAAAAATTTTTGTTTTATTTTTTGCTAAGTCAGTGTTTCTCAAGGACTAACTTCAATTAAATAATAATTTCATAATGATTCTAGTGTATACTCGAAAATAATGGTTTCCATTCTTTTATAGAGATAGAAATCTTCAGTTTGGAAGCCACTAGCCCATATGAAAGCGAAGAAAGTTTGTCTTTTAAAAAATTATGTTACCTTCCTTTTTTTTTTTTGTAAATTGATCAGCTGTTTGGACCTTTTGTAGGTAAGCAGAATGCTGCCTTTAAAGATGGCAGGCCACGTACATACCTGAAAAGCCTTTTATTGTTAACACCTGTAACATTATAATACCTCGCATTTGTTCTCATTGATCTTTTCAACACAGGGATACAATGGTACTATTCCCATTTTGCAGATGGAGAGACTAAAACTCAGACTGAAGAGATGCCTGGTTAAACAATTGAGGATTGGATCATCATCTTTATTGTAAAACATAGCTTGTTTTTATTTCTATTGAATTAGTTTCAAAAATTACATTATTTCACATTTCTGTGCTTCAAGTGTCTATTGATATATGAACTATTAGATTTAAAGGAGGAAGTTTTTATGAGAAGATTAATATCTAGGCAATTATAGAGCTAGGAAAGAAGCTTAGAGCCATGTATTAATTCTCCTCATAGATGTTTATTTTCACCCAAATGATAGGTTTAGCATCATGCAAAGAAATATGTAATAGCAGTGCTTTGTATTGTCTCATGTGCTTGTGGATGAAGTTTGCTGAGCTGCTCTAGCCATTCCGGGCTTCACACACTTCGTCTGGTTAGGCTGTTGCCTGCCGATTAACTAGGGCTTATTGATTTGTTTCAAGTTGGAGAGCACTGTGACTCAGAAATCTTTACCCTCTGATTGAATCAACCTAAAATAAATACCAAACTTAAACTGATTTCTGAGTTTATCACATAATATCACTCAGGCGCGGACCATCATTTCTCATTGTGGCATATCCTGGCCTGCTAAATAAAGGAAAACACAAATCACCTAGTGCAATTTTTTGGTGGAAGGTATGAAAACACCATTTTGTTAATTAGACAGCTAATATTAGTTCTTCATGCTAACAAAAGTCAGAAATGAATAGTCAGGATCTTTAGTGGTTTCTGTAATGTGAATTATGTATTTTAAGGTTATTGCAGTTTAAAGTATTAAGCACCGATTACTTATTAAAATTAAATACTAAGATATTTATCAGGCTTCCTTTAAAATGCATAGTCTGTCTTATAACAAAATTTCTACAGCATTAAAATTTAGATAAAATGTCTAAAATCCTACCCTAAAACAATGATTATATAGTTACTCTTCATTTATGGTTGCCCACCTTCATTTGCCTAGACATTTTGATTTTTGAGACAATCCGTTTCCATTTCATCTTTTCTGTTTATCATCCTAGAACATAAAAAGTTATCAGCTGCTTTGGAGAGGAGAACAATGAGGTATAGGAAGATAAGTAACTTCATAAAGGACTTTTCTAAAACTTCTTCCTCAGCCAGCACTAGACAGTGTTGTAAATATTGAACATTTTGGGGTTCCGTCTTCCTGATAAAGAAATCATTCTTGAAAATATGAAATATTGCTTGCTAACTAAGTAGCCAATCTACACAGTGCCCAACTTTTAGGTACTTTGAAAATATCTGGTTGATTACTTTTACTGGTAAATCCGATTCTTGACAACCACGTTGACCTAGCCATCTTATACGTATTTACATAAAGCTAAAATGCCATGTTGGTCAATCAACTAGACACTAAATGACCTCAGCTAATATCCGTGAATTGATTTGCTCTCATGCACACCCATCTTTGGTCTTGTGGTATATCAGGGTTTTCATGTTTCCTTCCTTTACCCTCTACTTGATTTTAGGGATAACAAAGTACGTTTCATGTTCTCATGTGATTTAGAGTGTTTTCTTACAAATCCAATTATTATACTATTCCGTGAATATCTAAGTCACTTCCAATCGACTATAGTGAGATTATCAAGATATATATCAAAGAGAATACTTTAATTAAATTATTATAATCTAAAAAACTGGCTCTGGGTATGATGATATGATTAAGTTATTACAATTATACGATGCTTTTATTTTAAAGTACAGTTGTAAATATATTAAATTTGAAAATTTAATACTTAAAAATTGTAAGAAGCCAATTCATTTCTGCATAGGGAGTCTCATTTTAATATTTGAAAATAGACAGGAATCTGTTCTTACCTTCTATTACTGGAATATGAGATTATTTTCCTCTAAAGTTTTCTTGACATGTAAAGTAAACCTTAGATTCTATTACTGGAACGTTTATCAAAATATGTCTTCTAGAGATGCTCCTTAAACAACACATGCACATGAACACACACACAGCAGCAACAACAACAATCAAAAGTTTGTCATTTAATATGATGGAGAGATACTTCATACTTACTGTGCTTTCATCTTGGAGATTCCCAATGTATCTTAGTTTACTAGAAACTCCAAAAAGTTCTGCAATAAAGAAACCTGTTTATTTAACCCAGTGTTTCCTAAACTCGTTTGACCATAGAACTCTTTTTGTGGATGTGTATAATAATTATTAGCTCCTGAAGAATGGATATTATGGGGAATACACTTTGGCTAATGCTGGCCTTGTCTAAGTTCTTTCATTATTCTTTTGGACTAAATTTTGAATAGCAACTTAGTTTCCTGGAAAGAGCGTAGAGCCGAGGCAGGAAATTTTCATTACCATATTCCTAATGCCTAGCACAGTTTCTGACACAGAAAAGGGACATGTCTCCTCTGTTGTTACAAACTTGCTCTAGTACCTGGGACTAGTCTGAATATTTGATTCTTAAGTATTTTTGTCTTAAAAAAAGAAAGATCACTTGCCCTATATACTTAATAGATGTTGAGAAAATAATGGAAATTAAAATAATTTGAAAGTAAAAGTACAATATAAAAAGGTTATGTTCTTTTTTTTATGCAGAAATATTCAGGGGAGAAAATATCATGGTATCTGGAAATTACTTTAAAATACTCTGCTAGGGGCGCCTGGGTGGCACAGCGGTTAAGTGTCTGCCTTCGGCTCAGGGCGTGATCCCGGCGTTACGGGATCGAGCCCCACATCAGGCTCTTCCGCTATGAGCCTGCTTCTTCCTCTCCCATTCCCCCTGCTTCTGTTCCCTCTCTCACTGGCTGTCTCTGTCTCTGTCGAATAAATAAAAATAAATAAATAAATAAATAAAATAAAATACTCTGCTAAAAAATAAATGAAGCACATTTTGCAAAATATTAGTAATTATTCAATCTAGGTGATAGGTATGTGGGTGTTTATTATACTATTATCTATTTTTATATATGTTTCAAATTTTTCAGAAGAATAGTTCTTAAAAATTCAAAAAATGGTCTGTTCTTTGTAGATAAAGCTGCAATTACTAATTCAGACATTTTTGCATGGTTTCATAGAATGATGTATAAGATTGTCGAGAAGCATGCCTATTTTGTCATCTTGTTCTCTCTGTAACCAAGGGCAGACATTTGTTGAACTGTCAAGTCTGGTTAGGGTGGTCGCATCAGAATTTTCCAACTGACTGAAATGAGATATGAACTTAAAACCTTATATTCGTTATGACCATGCTCTACACAGTAATTCCCAAAGTGTGTTCCTTGAACCAGCAGTGTGACAAAGCCTGGGAAATGCAAATCCACATGTCCTATCCCAGGCTTACTGAATCAGAAGCTCTTGGGGTGGAGTCTAGAAATCTGTGTTGCAGCAAGCCCCCCAAATGATTTTGATGCATGCTCAGGTTGTAAAATCACTGCCATAACCTATTGTGTTGATCTATATAGACTGAGGTGCAATATGAAAAGTCCATTTTTATCATTTGCATTGTGTGAAATTCTCTCTTTAAATAGGAAAAACTTAACAGGGATTGTATCATGGGTTGACTTCACACGCTGCTTCTCTATCTTCAGGGCACTGTTTACACAGGTTGAGTAGATTGAGTGAGGAGCTAAGAATGTGTCTACCATTTTAATTACCTGAGAGCCTTGCTGTATGCCACACTGGTCCCGTCCACACAAGGCATGCTTACAGGATGAGGACCTTTCATTCCGTAGGTATATTTAGACTCATCATTGAAGTTGTTGTTGATGGCTTATTATCTTAGTTTTATGACAAGGATATTATCAACAGGGTCTGCTTATCTGTGGATAGTAGATAGCAGCCTGTCTCCATCCCTGCAGCATATATAAAAGCACATGAGTTACTGGATTCTAGAGTTTGGACTCAGTTGCTATTTCACTATGAACTGGTCACTGAAGTGGAAACATTCCTCTCAGTTTTGGCAAAAAGCAAGAGGGACCCATAGTCATCAGGCTGAGGCTTCCAGAAGTTAGAAAGTGGTCCAAACTGTTCTCCTTGAGGCTTTCTGGTAGAGGTGGCTAACGTTTTAAATCTTTAAAATAAAATTCTAAGTCAGGCTTCTTCAGAGGAATTCGTCAAGCTTTGCTTTCCACTATTAACTTGTTGAAGTAGAGAGGAGGATAATTATTTCTATACAGGGGGAAATTGATGAGGAAGTGGAAATTTGGAAACTTTTCTCTAATTGCATAGTTGGCATTACATATGTATTCTAAATGCAAAGCAATACAGCCCTCTTTTCTTACGGTTTTTAATAAGGAAGGCCATTTTGTTGGTCATATTTCACTTTTTATGATAACACTTGGCAAAAGTTCTTCCTTAATGTTCTTGGAAACCCAGGACTCAGGCATAGCACCACAGGAAATTTCCTGAAACTGTCCCCTTATTTTTGTTGCCCCATCAAAAAATGGCAGAAGCTTTTGGCTTCATAGAGACCATGGCCATTTCTAATCATGACAGCTGTAGTGTGAGATTTACTGGCACTTTCTTGCTGGCAAATTGATGGCATGTTCTCACTTTGTGCATTGAATTAGTATTGCAATAGTTTTTACCATTTACAGTGTTTCCTTCCCTGCCTACTTTTAATTTATCCAATTCTAGAGCAATGAGGACTGTGAAAAATTTCAAGTCACATTTAACAAATCTCTTGGGTCAGTCAGGAGTTAAGTCAATTTATGAAGAAGTGAGGTATGGAAACCACAGTGTCTTTTAATTAGTCAATAGAATTACTTGGGTTTGTAAAGGAAGGACCCAATTTTTTTGGTCTTTATCTTGCAGTTACTACAATAGAGTCTAGTAAGAAGGAAAAAATGAGGGAGTAAGTCTTATGGAAGTAGTCCCTTGTCTTCTTTTGCTTGATTTTCATCCAAATCCATAGGAAATATCTTTAACCAAAACCCATTTGGAAAGGGCTTAATTTTATGGGTCAAATGTACAGCAGTAAATATTGAAGCTATTTTTTAGTTTTATTGAGATATAATTGACAAAATTGTATGTATGTAAGGTGTACAACATTTGATTTGATATACATTGAAAATTGATTACCACAATCAAGCTAATTAACACATCCATCACCTCTCATAGTTACCTTTATTGTGTATGGTGAGAACACTGAAGATTTGCTCTCTTAGCAAATTTCAAGTACACAATAGAGTATTGTTGACAATCATCACCATGCTGTACATTACATCTCCAGAGTTTATTAAGTTTGTATTCTTTGACCAACATCTCCCCCATTTCCCTCAACCTCCAGCCCCTGGCCACCACCATTCTTTTGATATTGGGGACTCTAGCAGGAAACCAGGCTTTCAGTCTAGGACGGGTTAAAGGCAAGTTTGTGATTAACAGTGCTCAGGCAATTCAGGGGTACCAAGACACTTTTGTGCTTTGGCTTAAGCAGGAAAGGACCCTCAGTCGCTCAGGAGAAGAGCAAGTGACTTAGAGGACAGGTCTGACTGAGAGCCTTTATGTACATAATTCAAGAACTATTTTGTTGGCCTTAGAAGGCATTTTCCATTTACAGAATTAAAAGAAATTCACCAAGTTCCAACCTTGATTGAACAAATACTGAGTACCTTGCTCTCTGAAGGAGACAGACAATGTATAGCAATTATAATATAAAGTAATAGGTTTAATGGTAGTGCAAGGGCAGGTGCTGTAGGAGCCCAGGTGAGAAGCACTATGTAATTTAAGCCCTTGTTCATTCATCAAATGAATATTTACTGGATACCTACTATGTTCCAGGCACTAGGTGCTGAGAATGCAGTGGTGAATAAAAAAAGACTTGGCTCCTGCCTTCCAGGGGCATATAGTATAGGATGAAAGAAAATTAAACAGCTATATTCCACAGATGTGATCAATTTAGTCATTCCAGGGTCATAGATACCTTCATGATAGGCAATGGAACCTCATCTTTTGACTTGAATTGTGTGTGTGTGTGTGTGTGTGTGTGTGTGTGTGTGTGTGTAAAAACTCTCTAGACAGAGGTTGAAGTAAAGGTAGAGGTAGGGATAGAAATAGATATATGCGCATGAAGTTGGGGTAAGTAATAGTTATTGCTGTAACAACTCTCAAATCACAGTGGTTAAGCACAATGAAGGAGTAGAAATAGATATATGCACATGAAGTTAGGGTAAGTAATAGTTATTGCTATAACAACTTTCAAATCACAGTGGTTAAACACAATGAAAGTTAATTTTTTTGCTTACTTCATAGTTCAGTGTGTGTTGGTGGGGTGGGAGTTTGGGGATTCCACCCCATGCACCCGTGTCTCTCATTTTGGTACATAGCCTTTTCCTACCCTGCAGCACATTCTTGTATGGGCATATCTTAACACCCTCACTAGTTTTCTAGCCTCCTTTAAAATCTTATCTCTTAGTTTCCCCAGTGCCTATCATATGCTTGTTGAAGATAATTTTCTAGAGATGTGTAGATTATTAAATAATGGAGTGGTTTCAAAGTGAGTTGAATCATAGATGGTGAAAGCAGGGAAAATAACTTGGGGATCATTTAGCTCCAACTACCTCATTTTACAGATGAGGAAAGTGAGGTCTACAAAATAGTTCTAAGATTATCATTTCTCTCAGTGTATCTCACCTGATATAGTCAGCCAAGTGGAAGCCCTGTCTTCTATGGAAAAGGTATTGTGGAACCGGAGGAGATGATAAAAGGTAATTAACTCTGGTGTGTCCTGCTTCCCATTACTATAGCAAGGCAGGCTAGAGGGGTGTTTTAGCTAACACGCAGTTTCTAGTGCTTGGGCCCCATTTGTCATCCCATAAATTTATATGTACAGTGATTCTTATATAGCAGAATTTGAAAAGAACTGAAGTTAGACCAAAAAATAATAAAAACAAGGTCATATATGCACTTACAGGATGACTGAAGTACACTCTTAGCCTACTGGGCATACCCTTGGCAGGCTTGTCGTAAGCAAAAATCCGTTTGGAATTTAATCAAGACTCTAGTTTGAATTGAAATAAGTTGGGGAGGGGGACGTGAGCTCATTCAACTACAGTAAATTTAATCCCAGAGAAGTCAGTCCCTGGTTGTGTTAGAAGTCTTTGGAAGCCTCACAAAGTAGAAACAGGAACCTCAACCTCATGGAGTCAGCTGCTCGAGAAGAATTTGGGAAAGGTTTTAGTTCAGAATATATGGGCATGCCTCATTTTATTGTGCTGCACAGATACTGAAATTTCATGACAACCCTACATTGAGCAAATCTATGGGCGCCATTTTTCTCCCACACCATTTGTCCACTTTGTGTCTCTGTGTCACGTTTTGGTAATTCTTGCAATATTTCAGACTTTTTCATTATTTTTTCATAGGTCTTATTTATTTGAGAGAGAAAGAGAGAGAAAGAGCAAGCGTGTGTGAGTTAGGGAAGAAGCAGAGGGGGAGGGAGAGGGATAAGCAGACTCTCCACTCAGTTACCTGAGCGGAAACCAAGAGTCTGATGGATGCCCAACTGAGCCACCCAGGTGCCCCCAAACTTTTTCATTATTCTATTTGTTTCAGTAATCTCTGATAAGTGATCTTTGGTGTTACTATGTCATTTTTTTGGGACACATGAACCACGCCCATATAAGACAGTAAACTTAATTGGGATAGATGTTCTTTGTTCTGACTGTTATGCTTACCAGCTGTTTCCCACCTTGCTCCTTCTCCTGGGGCCTTCCTGTTCCCTGAGGCACAACAATATTGAAATTAGGCCAATTAACAACTCTACAGTGACCTCTATTTAAGTGAAAGGAAGAGTCCCAGGTCTCTCACTAAAACAAAAGCTAAGTCATTAAGCTTAGTGAGGAAGGTATGTTGAAAGCCAAGATAGGCTGAAAGCTAGCCTCTTGTGCCAAACAGCTAAGTTGTGAATGCAAAGGAAAGTTCTTGAAGGAAATTAAAAGTGCTACTTCAGTGAAAACACAAATGATAAGAAAGCAAAACAGCCTTATTGCTGATAGGGAGAAAGTTTGAGTGGTCTGGATAGAAGATCAAACCAGCCACAACATTCCCTGAAGCCAAAGCCTGATCAAAGCCTGATCCAGAGCAAAGCGTTACCCCCCTTCAATTCTGTGAAGGCTGAGAGGTCAGGAAGCTGCAAAAGACAAGTTGGAAGCTAGCAGTGGTTGTTTCATGAGGTGTAGGGGAAGAAGCCATCCCCATAACAAGAGTGCAAAGGGGAAGCAGCAATGCTTTTCTGATGTAGAAGCTGCAGCAAGTCATCTAGCTGAGATCATCAGTGAAGGTGGCTACGTGAAACAGCAGATCTTCAGTGTAGGCAAAACAGCCTTCTATTGGAAGAAGATGCCATCGAGGACTTCAATAGCTAGAGAGGACAAGTCAGTGCCTGGCGTCAAAGCTTCAGAGGACAGGCTGGCACTTGTTAGAAGCAAATGCAGGTGGTGACTTTAAATTGAAGCCAGTGCTCTTTGACCATTCTGAAAATTCTAGTGCTCCTAAGAATTATGCTACTCTGTGCTCTATAAATGGTACAATAAAGCCTGGATGACAGCACAGCTGTTTACAACATGGTTAATTTAATATTATAAGACCCACTGCTCAGAAAAAAATTCTTTCAAAATATAACTGTTCATTGACAATGCACCTGGTTACCCAAGAGCTTTGATGGAGATGTACAATGACATTCATGTTGTTTTCATGCCTGCTGACACAACATCCATTTCATAGCTCATGGATCAATGAGGAATTTTAACTTTCCAGTCTCATTTAAGAAATATATTTCATAATGCTCTAGCTGGCATAGTGATTCCTCTGATGGATCTGGGCAAACTAAATTGAAAACCTTCTGGAAAGGATTCACCATTCTAGATGCCATTAAGAACATTTACGATTCAAGGGAAGTGGTCAAAATATCAACATGAACAGGAATTTGGAAGATGTTGATTCCAACCCTCAGGGGTAACTTTGAAGTGTTCAAGACTTCAGTAGAGGAAGTGACTGCAGATGGTGTGGAAATAGCAAGAGAACTAGAATTAGAAGTGGAGCCTGAAGATAGGACTGAATTGCTGCCATCTCATGATCAAACTTGAACTGACAAGGAGTTGCTTCTTACAGATGAGTAAAGAAAGTGGTTTCTTGAGATGGAGTCTACTCCAGGTGAAGAGGCAATGAAGATTGTTGAAATGACAACAAAGGAGTTTGAATATTGCATCAAATTAGTTGATAAAGCAGCATCAGGGTTTGAGAGGATTGGCTCCAATTTTGAAAGTTCTTCTGTGGGTAAAATGCAACCAAACAGCATTTCATGCTACAGAAAAATCATTCATGAAAGGAAGAGTTAATGAATGAAGCAAACTTCATTGTTGTCTTATTTTAAGAAATTGCCACCACCCCAATTTTCAGCAACCACCACCTTGATCAGTCAGCAGCCATCAACCTTGATGCAAGACCCTCCACCGGCAAAAAGATTATGATTCACTGAAAGCTCAGATGATGGTTAGCATTTTTTAGCAACAAAGTATTTTTTAATTAAGGTATGTACATTGTCTTTGTAGACATAATATTATTGCTTACATAACAGACTACGGTATAGTGTAAACATAACTTTTATATGCACTGGGAAGCCAGAAAATTCATTTGACTTGCTTTATTGTGACATTTGCTTTATTGTCGTGGTCTGGAACCAGACCCTTCATGTCTCCAAAGTATGCCTGTATTCCTCAAAGGGCTGGGCTTGCTGGCCAGCAAAGAAACCATTTGGTTGCAACAAATATAACATGTACATAGTCATTTCTCATTTTATGTGAAAAAGCAGACTCAAATGGGGTTTAGAATTTTTCATACGGTTTATTACTCAGTTTAAAAAAAAAAACAAAGAGGGGCGCCTGGGTGGCTCAGTCAGTTAAGTATCCTACTCTTGATTTCAGCTCAGGTCACGATCTCAGGGTCGTGAAATCAAGTCCTGCACCGGGCTCCACGCTGAGTGGGGAGCCTTTTTGGGATTCTTTCTCTCTCTCTCTCTCCCTCCTCACCCCATGCTCATGCTCTCGCTCTCTCTCTAAAAAAATAAAGACTTATTATTTTGATATTAAGGCAAACAACTTCTGTTCATGCCAGAATCTCACCGGAGTACATTAACATATCTCCTCTCATATTTGTAACATCTGCATTTTGGGAATATGATGTTTTTAAAAGAATTCTGGAGATATAAATCCCACAAAACAATGTAACTTTCCTTTGTTCATTTACTAGTCTTTGTATCCTGACATAAACAAGAAGATGGCCCCAGTGTTCAGAGACTTCTTTTATTCTCAACCATGAATTTCAGATGAACTTTCAAGTTTCAACATTTTCCTTGCTCTAGGTCAGATAGTATTTTCAATTATTAAAACCATAATCTTGAAGACAAACATAATTTTTGTAGCTTACTTGTAAATTTGTAATTTTAATGACTTAGTTTATGCTGAACGTGAATAATAAACTATCACCTATTAAACCTAGAGAGCACCAGAAGTTACTAATATGATTTACAATGCACTGCAAAATGAGATTCATTATTATCTTGCATTTTTAGATTTGCAGTAGAGTAGTGTAAACATGTATTTACTTTAAGGAAATAGCAAGTATTTTTGGGGGGCTGTATTTTATGTAGAAGATGGGTATCCAAAAACCAGAAAGCTCGTACTTGGTAAAAAGAATTCTCTGCATTTACTGAATTCTACCAGAAAATCTGTTCATCCTTTTGAAAGACAATAAGGCATGTCTAAAAGCTTATCTACACGTTCCTGATGGCTCCTTTCAGTTCTTGCCAGCTCACCCTGTCTTTAAAGCAAGGTCAGTGGGGAGGGCCTTTACTCAAGGGAGAGAGAATTTGAAGTATCCATGTTACTTTTTCTTTTCTTTTCTTAAATTACCTTTGTAGAAGAAGACATTTATTAGTGGGCCCTGACAGATTTTTGAGACTTACAAAATCACAGGTGCAGGGATAATAGGCTAACTTTAGATCATGTTCAGGCTTCTCAGCTAGCATTCCTTCAGCCACCCCCAACCCCCAACCCCCCACCCCTGGTAAACCGGGCCTACCCTTCTGTGTCTGTTTCTGCTCTCTAACATTAACATCTGCTTCTGTTGATGTTTCATTTAAAAATGGGTTTTAGAAGGCTGCTATTTCATATGGAGTTGAGTCTTTTTCAAGTCCACTTTTATTAGCTAATCAAGTTTGATCCCTCTGT
Organism: Ailuropoda melanoleuca; assembly: GCF_002007445.2. NCBI lineage: Eukaryota > Metazoa > Chordata > Mammalia > Carnivora > Ursidae > Ailuropoda > Ailuropoda melanoleuca. The sequence continues at coordinate 88,214,225 of NC_048238.1, read as the reverse complement.
CCTCCAAGGAGGATCGAGTCCTCTGCTTGTTGAAATTTAACCCACCGGTCAAGCCCAGGTTTTCCCTACTGCTCTCCAAGAAGTCCTTGTCAACGAATCTGGTTAATGATCATCTCCACATAATTCGAATACCTCTAGTACTTACAATGTATCTGTGCTTGGATATCTCTCATAGGAGCAATGTTATTCTCTGTCGGTCTTATATAAAATGTGTGATGTAAAATATATAACCTCTTAATACAAACGAGAACGCGCATACTAGATTCGGAGTTTCTACAGTTAAGTTTTCTTCTAGGGAAGTTACTACTGAGTTTAGAGATGCTGCCACTGCTCCCGAATTTTGGCCAGGGGGTGCTTTCAGAGAAAAATTCCAACCATTTCTTCAAGTCACGTTGTGTTCTTGACCCCAAATGAAATTATCTAGCTTGATAACGCATTTCATTTGACCAACTTCCTTCCAACTTATTATTTTAGATATTTCTAAAATTTAAATTGAACCTCAAAGATAGAGTATTTCCACTAGGGAATAGGATGAGTATGTTTCAAGTTTAGAACACAGTCAGAGTTCCAGAAATGTTTGCAGCAGTGTGAAAAGTGTGTGCCTCCCTAAGGTGACTACTTTGAACAAGACAGTCCTCATTTGTTTGTGTAAATCCTGCTCTGTTGTTAAAAATAAATCCATGATTGCTCTGTTCTCAGGAGGCATATATTAAAGTGTATATCTAAGTCTTATTGTCTCACCCAGAAGGTAACATCATGCTTCAGTGAGGCAGTTCACCTCAGGAAAGTTATTGAAGTTCTCTGTGTCTCACTTTTCCCCTAAGTCACATGGTTATAATAAGGCCTGTTTCATAGGATGCTATGAAGACAAAATGAGAATACGTAGAAAGCAGTTACACATCAAGCCTGCCATGTAGTAAATACTCAGTATATGTCAGCTGCTGTTGTTGTTATTATTATTGGTTCTTTGTAAATCCTTGTTCACATATACTCTCTTTTTTCAAATCCTGTGGTCGGATTTTATATTTTAGACCCCAGTCATGTTACATTAAGTCACCATGCACAGTACTCCTGTGAAAATGTCTATTTCTGAGTCTACTCCTTTTCTTGAAACCTCTTAGTGGCTTCCTATTTACTTCTGTTCCAACATCAAACCCCTTGAAGCCAGTTTCAATGCTTATATCCTATTACCCTCATTGAAGTCAGAGACTAGACTTCTTTATGGTATCTAGTTCATATAAATTACATTAATAAATAATGATAATACCATAATGAGTTACATTGAAGGACTGGAAAACCTGAAAGGCACTTAGAGGAAATAACTGGTGGGAAATCTTTTTTTAATGTTTTTTCTAAACCAAAACTCTCCAGTTTGAGGCCATACGGTGATTGGCCATAATGCAGAATCACACGTGAAGCAATTGCAAAACTCACCCCTTCTAAAACGAACATGGACAACTGGTGCTGTTAATAAACAGACTCAGGGATCACTGCCTTGACCTTGGACACGGAGGAAAACAGAGCGGTTTAGGAGATGGAGGCTTTCCACGGTGGTCTAGAAAATGGTCAGAGGTTGTTCTACTTGAACAACCTTACTATCCATGTTGAAAATGGGACAAGGGAGCAATCAGATCCAAAGTAGAAAATGACAGCCCAATTTGTGTTCAGGTCTCCTCTGTGTCTCCTAGTGTCCAGAGCCACTGCCTCACACCCTGCACTAAATGTACCATGAAATGTGAGACTTTGGCATTTGACAGAGCATGTTGTCAAAGTTCTTATCATTCCCTTGACCTAAATTAATGGAAGCGTTTGTGACCAGAGCACACCAGTAATGTTAAAGCACATTAAACTCAGACCTTTTGTCTCTGCAGAATAATGTTCTGTTTTGAGATTTCTCATTACACAAAGTAATGAAACAGCCAAATCACTATGTACATCTGTGTTTGTTGATAGTTGACATTTGGTTTTAAAGTGAGATTTAGGAGGACCCTTATTTAATCTGGGTTGGACTCTCCTGTGATCCAATTTATTTGCTGCCATTTGGATTTCATTTCTATGTTGAGCATCCAGTTGCCCCAACATAAAATTAAAAGGCCCTCTTCCTTTAATTAATTATACTTAGCATATTCGGCACCATTGTTCAGCTCATTCACCTTGAAGAGTTGGAATTAACCCTATCGCAGGGCCATAGACAAATGGCACTCTCAGCTAAAATTGTTCTTTGGAGAGGTTTTGGAATACAGTTGTGATTGCTGTTGGCTCACATTCAAATTCCTTAATCTAGCATTTGAGGCCTTCCGTAATCTGGCCTCAATTTGCCTTGTCCTTTCATAAAATCTTGCACAGTCCCTGCATAAGGTACTTGCTTAATAAATCAGTTATGTTCTTTCTTCTCCCCAGCTTTCCTTGTTATACTTTAATCAAATTGGTGTCTTCATGTTTCTCTGCTTTTCAAACCACCCATCCTTTAAAGTCCACTGGCATCCCACGCTTTCTTAAAAGATTTCCACAAAGTATAGTCTCCATTTCTCTTTCTCTTGTTTCTTTAATTTCTTTGGGGCTAGGTGCTCAGTGCTGGTGGCTAGTTGATAAGTGTTTCACATAGGTAGAGCTTTTCAACAAGATTATAATGGCCAAGTGGGTGCAAGGACTGCACCTCACTGACTTGTCTATCCTCCAGAGTGCCCAGCACAGTGCTAGGCTTATAAACAACACTTACTTAATGATCTATGATGGAGTAATTGACTGGCCTGCTGTACCTTTTCATTTTTTATTTGATGAGTATATATTGCTTCCATTGAGTATATATTGCCTATGAGGGGGATTATAAGAAGTTAGAATTTCATGGTGAATTACATATGGGGTTGAATTTCATTTGAAAGTGCAATTATATTATTCTGGAAGGATAAAAGTGGGTTTTTTTTGTTTATTTTGGGGTTTTTTTAGTTGTTATTTGCCTTTTAGGTGTAATGGAATCAGTAAATCCCCTCCTGATTTAACATGGAATATGTTGGTAAGCGGCTGTTAGGTTTCTAATCCTGAAATGCAGAAAATAAAATTGGACTTTCAACTGGAATATCTATTTTTAGGAGTGCTGTATTAGACATATGTTTTCATAGGGACTACTCAGAACCCAAGTACATCTGTAAGATATTGCTAACATAGGGCAGCTTGAATAAATTAGGTTTTTGTGTCACTAAAATATTTTCAGGGACTTAAGAGTGTTTTCAAAAAGCTAGGTCAAAAAGTTAATATGGAGATGGATTAAAGAATTTGAAAGATCAGGCACCTATTAGATGATTATAGTACTTCAAGATTATAACTTGGATTTTCTAAAGAATATGCACAATTCTCAGATTTCACTATTAAAAGTCCACTTATTATTTTAAAATTAAAACCTTCTGTAAGTAGTTTCTCCAGAAAAGCATTTCATACATTTTCTTTATTATTTCACTTAGCTTTAGAAGCATGAAAATACAGATATTTCAGCTTATGTGTTTTTTTTTTTTAAGGAAGAAGAGTGTTCTGGGTTTTTTTTTCTTTCAAATAAGTAGCAACTCAGTCTGTGAAAGGTTGTTAGTGATGTTTCTATAAAAACATTAGACATTTTAAAGAAAAATGAAATTCAGAAACCCAGGTCAGCAAGCTGAAAGTCTTACGGAAAAAATTTTCAAAAAGAATTTAAATACTGGTACCAGCAGTACATGTTTTCCTTTTATGGTTAATTCTCAGATGCTTCCCTTTAAAATTCACATATATACTACTTTGCTGATAATAACAACGCTGTGTACTCCCCTTCTTTAAAGCGTGTGATTTATTGTTCTAGCAGTGGGACTGAGTTGCTGCTGCATTCATATGCTCCCCTTGGTGAAAAGTGCCATGCATATGTTTAGCAGCTGGCAGAAGTCAGGGGTTTAGTCTGTTGCCAAGAAATAGAAAAACACTAAATGTCCCAATCCTGTGTTGTTGGCCTAAATAGAAGCAGCACTGTGCCATGAAGAGTTCTGAACTTGGACTTAGGAAGCATGGGTTCTAACTCTATGAGTTTCTGGAAATTCATGCATTAATTCATTAAATTAATATTTATTGAGCTAAGGACAAAGCACTGGGCTAGGCAATGGGGCTATAGGAGAGTAAAATAGGCAAGATCCCTGCCCTGGTGAAGCTTACAGTCTAAAGACGGACATTATTAAAATAATCATACCTATAAGCTGTTAAACTGTACCTGTGATAAGTATATGGAAGGAAAGATAGAATGCTATATAGGAGCATACAACAGGGGAACTTAAACAAGTCAGGAAGGTGAAAACAGACTTCCCTGAGGAAGTAATGGTTTAATGCCTGTCACAAACTGGGCAAAGGCTGGGGGAGGGAAGATCGTTCCAGGCATAGGAAAAGCATGTGCAAAGGCCCAGGGGTGTGAGGAGGTTTGGCAAATTTAAGCGACTGCAAGCAAGTTAGAGTGGTTAGAGTGGAGGGAGTGAGGATGCTGGTAGTGCAAGATGAGGCTTCAGAGGTCAGCAGGAACTAGGTCGTATAGGGCCTTTTAGGTCGTACTAAAGAGTTTGCTGTTTATCCTAAGATCAATGGGAGGCCTCTGAAGAGTTTTAGGCAGAGATAGGATGTGCTCAGATTTGCATTTTGAAAACATCACTGACTAGGGCATGAAGAGCAAATCGGAATGGGGCTGGAGGAAAAGCAGGGAGAGCACTTAGGGAGACTGTTGCAGTCGTCCAGGGGATTGATGATGGCAGCTTGGACGAGGATGGTGGCAGTGGAGAGAAGTGGAAAAATTCCACAGGGAGGATGTAAAATTGGAAGAGCTTAGACTGCATCTAAGGATGATGAAGAGAGGGCTATCAAGGAAGACTTGTAGATTTCAGGCTTGTGTAACTTGGTAGATGGTGTGTCCTTCCTTGAAATGAGGAACACTGTAGAACTGCGATTGGTTTTGAGGAACCAGTAGGGTAACAAAAACCATGCATTTTTTACAAGATATATTGAGTTTGAGTTATTTAACCTGTTTGGGCCTCAATTTCCTAATCTATAAGATAAGGTCGATGAATCACTGAGGTCTCCTTTGCAGAGGTCAGCAAATTTTTTCTGTAAAGAGCCAGAGAGTATGTTTGGCTTTGTGGAACTTGCGGTCTCTGGTGCAACCGCTCCACTCAGCTGTTGTAGCTGGATTAAAGTATTGTATCTCCATTACCAGCAGTAACAGTCCTTAGGCCATGTCAACACAAACCTGTCAATTGATTTGATCAGTTGCTGTAAATAATCAGTCAATTCAATGATGAACTGATGATATCATGATTTAATGAGTCAAATCAGTAAAATTAGGAGATGTGGTAGACTTGAACAGATCTAACGGCATGTATGCATTATAAATTTAACAGACCCTGCTGCCGCCTTAAGTGGTGACAATCAGGAGAGTATGGATTATCCACCAAAGCAGAAACTAAGCAAAGCCAATTGTAGCAATCATCGTGAAATCGGGGATAAACTAGGGGCTTACTCTTTGAGTAGAAGTTACATTTTTGCTGATGTTGCTTCCTGTTCCAGTCATGGGTGTTGCCACTGCCTCTGTCTTGGAGCCTCATTGCAGCTAGTGGGGACAGCTCAGCAGTGGAGATGCTGTGTGTGTGTGTGTGTGTGTGTGTGTGTGTGTGTGCACGCACACATGCACACACATAAGAAATACTGTCTTGTAATCTGCTTTTTTAACTTAATGAATGTTTTGGACATTTGTTAATTTTATTAACTTTTTGTTCCAAATATGCTTATTCTTAGCTTTGTGGATTGTCTGTATTTAATTCTTATTTGACTTTGTCCTAGCCACCCAGTATTTTTCTGAAACAGTGTCCTCTCATTCTCAATTGGTATATATTTTGTTCATTGGCACAGCTCAGTAAACATTTGTGTAGGAGGGGTAGAAGCATCATATAATGTACTCCTAAGGCTTAGTAGTTTTAGGTTTTGAATAATATACTATTGTTGATGAAATGTCTTTCTGCTTCTCACCACTAACAAGGATGATCAAGGGTTAACCATGTTTGAACATGACATACGCTAGGTATGCAAAATGAGGCTTCTGAGTATATGGACTATGGCAATTGGGTGAATAATTGATTATCTCAGGAAAAAGTGAAAATTTTAATCGAATCATACCCATAATTCATCCTTATGAAATACTAGTTCATTTCCATTCTTTACAGCTTGTTATGAATGAATATAAGAAAGCTAAGCCTAAAGCCAAATATATTTTTCATAAAATTCTTTCAATTTGAGACAGGTAGGTTGACATTTCCATGATTTATTTAATGAGATACTTTCTCTTTCGTGCTATATTATTGTTATTTAATATTTATTGAACACTCTACACTGAGATGGTTGGAGGGGGAAAAGAAGGGTGTTTGTCAAGTCTTAGTTTACACCAATAACAAGCAAAAGTTTTGCTGTAGCGTTGAGTCAAAGCCACTATCTCTACTTATCATGACTACAACGTGACCAGCAATAAGGTAGCCCAAACTAAAGTGGCCAAAATCTGAAAGCCAGGCAGACGGAGAGGGGCTAGACAGAGCATTGGAAAGATCCGGGAAGGTCTTGCTGGTAGGGAATAAACCAAAGGAAGACTAGACATGTAGGTAATTGTCCTCAGGGAAGCTGAGGGGTAAAATAAAATATCTAATAAGCAGGTTGAACATGCATCAGAGGAGGCCAGAGGCAGATGTTTAGTACTGTGCTAGTCACTAAATGTCAGGCCTAGTTCTACTGGAAGATGAGTGGACCCGGGATTTGCAGCCAGGTTTCCATTCCACAAAAGGATTGGAGTGAAGGCACTACCCACAGCTGGGGGAACTGTAATCTTAGGCAAGGGAGTTACAAGGAGGCAAGGAAAAACTTTATGTGGTTCCTGGAACTAGGATCAAAGATGGGGCTTAATCATAATGGAGCAATTCTGAAATACTAAGAGTTCACAGGGTGAGAGCAAGTTCAGCAGCAAAGCTGGTTTGATGCCAGACATTTGAGTCACATAGAGCTTTTTCTTTTTAATTCTTCCACTTGTTTAATTCGCAGTTGCTCCCAGATTCAGGGATGGGAAGGGAATGGGAAGCCTTGAACGTAAACGTGGGGTCTCAGTGACACTGGCTCCTTATATTAGAAGAATATGGAGTCAAGACACATATATACTATCAGTGTCAGATTCAAATGGTAATTGGTATAAATTCCCTTTTTTCATCAATCATATGACTGAAAATTATGGTAGAAGTAGTCACAAGAACCACTTTGCTACATGAATTTGAATTCTCTCTTAAAGACGCACGTGTGCGCGCACACACACACACACACACACTCTCACTCACGCTTTCATAAATATGTGGAGCCATAAGATGAGAGTGGAGTGGCCTTAAGTGTACAGAGCCTTCCGTATGGGGAGATGGGCACTCTCCCAAACCTAGCCATCTCCTGCCTTGACTGGCCTGAAATCCTTCTACTGCCCCACTCCTTTGGGAAGAAAAAGAGATGGTTCCTGCATGGTTGCTTTGAAGGAAATATATACCAGATATTTCAGGGAATACACAGAAGGGAGTTAAGAAGTGGTGCTTTGTCCAGGGATTGTCTGATCCAAAATCCCTAAGTAGGGGTGAAACCATCTTTGCCTTTCTCCCATCTTACCTTTCATACCCTTCTCCCCAATATGTCAAGTCTATCAAATTATGTTCAGACTCTTCTGCCTCAAAATAAAACTCCCAATCATATAGCTTCAATCTACCTTTTTAGTCTTAATGACATCAGCATCTTCCCACCACCATGCATGGGCTCATACACTTCCCTCTGCCTAGAAACCTTTCTGTGGAATTCCACCTTTGCCTCTCGCAACCACCTACATTCTATATGTATCTACGTCATAGTTCTTCCACGTAACTGTGTGACTGAGCAAGTTATTTCACCTTCTCCAAACCTTGGTTTCCACACATACAAGTTGAAAATAATAGTCCCTTCCTTGTAGGGGGGTTGTGAGAATTGAAGGAGATAATGTAGAAAAAGCACATAGCACAGTGCCTGATACATAGATGCTCGCGCATGCTCTCACTTGTTCCCACTCTTCCTCTCCCCTCTTTCTATATATGTTTTATGATTGTATCTTAAGTACCCTGTCTCTTTCATGAAATCCCTGTTTGATTTTTTTAAAAGATTTTATTTATTTATTTATTTATTTATTTATTTATTTATTTGAGAGCGGGCGAGAGAGAGAGAGAGAGAGAGAGAGAGAGAGAGGGAGAACACAGGCAGGCAAGGGGAGGAGTAGAGGGAGAGAGAGAATCTTAACCAGACACCACGCTGAGTGCAGAGCCCAACGTGGGGGTTCAATCTCATGACCCTGAGGTCATGACCTGAGCTGAAATAAAGAGTTGGCCGCTCAACCAACTGAGCCACCCAGGCATCCCATCCCCACCCCCTGCGCTTGATTCTTTTTGTGCTTTGGACCTATTTCAACATTCATTTTCATTCCTAGAAATTCTTTTATAGTTCACTCAGTGATAATAGATAATTGTGACATGGTGATTTATAAGAGAAATATATATTTGGTCTTTGTCCACTGTTCCTGGCACAAGCTCCTAAAACCCTTGGAATTTCCTAAGCAATGAGAGCAATACAACTGTCTCTTGTTATGTTAATGAGGTGACTTCTGGACCATACCCAAGGATGGGGCTGATTGCCACTGAAGCCAACTGTGTGACTGGAGGGTTGGAACTTTCAGACCCATCCCCTGATCTTTAGGGAGGAGAGGGGGGCTGGAGATTGAGTTAAAATGCAAATGGTCAATGATTTAACCAACCATACCTACATAATGAAACCTCCACACAAGAAATAAAAGGATGGGGTTCAGAGAACTTTCGGTTTGGTGAACATGTGGAGATTTGGGGAGAGTGGCACACCTGGAGAAGGCATGGAAGCTCTGCTCCCTTTCCCACATACCTTTAAGATGCGTCTCTTCCATCTGGCTGTTCCTGTTAACACTCTTTATAATAAAATGGTGATCTAGTAAGTAAAATGTTTCTCTGAGTTCTATGAGCTGCTCTAGTAAATTAAGTGAACTTGAGGAAGGGGTTGTTGGAACCTTGCCGATCAGGAAGAAGTCTAGGTAACAACATGGACTTCAAGTGGTGTCTAAAGTGGTAATGGGACTGAACCTTTCACCCATGGAATCTGATGCCATCGCTCGGTAGATGGTGTCAGAATTGATTTGGTATCCTAAGAATTGCTTGCTGGTGTGGGGAACTCTCCTTGCTACATGGGAATTGATACCAGAATCAATTTAATAATAACAGTGATAGCAGCAACCACTTTTTTAGCCCTTGTTTCATGCCAGGTACTATATTAAGTACTTCATGTGCATTATCACATTCGGTCCCTACCACAATTCTGTGGGGGAGGCACATTTCTTCTCTTTCCAGGCACCAAATTCTCCATGTCTATGGGAAAGCTTAAACATGAATTTATTCTTGTCTGTAGCCTTAGTGACTAGCACTGTGGCTGTCATGTTATAGGTACTCAATGGAAGATTACTAGTTGAGTGAGTGAATGCTGTTTCCTTGCTGCGCAAAGCTTCCAACCAGGATGTGTGACCTAGGCTTGAACACCTGAGCTCATTCCTAGCTCCACCCACATTAAATTGTATCTTTCCTCCAACATTAGATAGCCTCAGGGTTTTTATTTCTGCTGGACAGTTGATAAATTAATCCTGATAGGATGATAGTAGCAGATAATTACTGTGAGTATGTTAATGTGTCACCCCTCCTACATAGCTTATTTGCATTTTAATGGAGCAATTCTGGAGATAATCCCTTAAGGCAAAGGAATGAATCTTGAGGGTGAGAAAGCCAGATTCAGTGCCAAGCTGCCGTTGTGGGGGTGGGGAGAAAGGTGGTGATGTACATATTTCAGAAGTGACACCATACAGATAGCTGTCTGCTTCACCTCTGTGTTGTGCCAGCTTTGCTAGATAATTTTTAAAAGCCAGAATTATGATCTATTGCTGTCTTTCCTTAATTTTATATTAGATTTGTTGATTCTCTAGAGCAAAACCTCAAAGCCCTTTTGGGCAAAGACGAATGGCTAAGCCTAATAAGATGCATGGTGCTGTGAAATTAGATTAATTAACTGGGATTTGAGTTGAAGTTATTTTCAAGATAAAATTTGTCCAAAATGTATTCGTATGAAATATTCGTTTGCAGTGCCTACAGTATGCCACATTGAAAGTCATTCTTCTCTTGATACTGGGAGGGGAGCATGCAGTCAGCCACCACAAAAGAGAAGAAAAAAATACCTTACTCTGTACCCTTCTCTCATCCCAAAGGTCTGTTTAACTCACCATGTATATTCCATTTTGGTCAATTATATCCCTAAGAGGTCTATAAGAAGTACATTACCACAGATTTTTTGTAAGTTTTAGTAATTTCACCTAAAACATATGCACATAGTCAGATTTTATACATAAATGATTCATTTTGAGGTTGATGAAGCTAGATTATTTTCAAATAACAAGATGATGTCATTTACCACAGAGGATTAATTAAATCTCTGCCAAATGGCTTACTGACCTAGTGTGAATGTTTAAGATGCCCATTTATTCAACAAATGTTTGATGAACACCAGCTGTGTACCAGAAACTGAAAGGCACAATGGAAATGTAAAAAATATTAATGAATATATTTCATATATTTTCAAGCCAGAAGTTGGGTTTCTTTCTTTAAAAAAAAAAGATTTTATTTATTTGTCAGAGAGAGAGCACAAGCCAGGGGAGCAGCAGGCAGAGGGAGAAGCAGGCCCCCCGCTGAGTAGGGAGCCTGCTGTAGGACTGGATCCCAGGGTCCTGGGATCATGACCTGAGCTGAAGGTAAAGGCTTAACGGATTGAGCCACCCGGGCATCCCATGATGTTGGGTTCAAACTCTTTTTCCTACAGAAGATTTCTTTTAGAAACTGCTTCCATTTGGTTTATTGATCTATTTACCTTTTCTTACAGGACTATACTTTCTTGATTACTGTCATTTTGTAATAAGTTTAAAAATCAAGTAGCATAATTCCTTCAACGTTCTTTTTCAAGATTATTTTGGCTATTCTGAATCCTATGTTTTTCTACCTGAATTTTAGAATCAGCTTGTCAGTTTCTACCAAAAAAGCCCTCTGTTACTTTGATTGGGAAGTTTGGGGAGAATCAACATCTTAACGATATGTATCCACAAACATATTTCTCCACTTATTTAGATCTTGTTTAATTTCTCTCAGTAATGTTTCATAGTTTTAAGCATAGAGGTCTTACAAATTTTGGTTAAATTTTTTCTTAAATATTTTGTGTTTTTTGATGCTACATAATTGGCATTTTAATTTTCTAGTTGTCGCTACTATGTAGAAATACGACAGATTTTCATATAGTGATCATGAATCCTGTGACCTTCATAAATTCACTTACTACTTTCTAGTAGCTAATTTGTAATCACTTTAGGATTCTCTGTGTAGACAATCATGTCATTTACAAATTTACAGTTTTATTTCCTTCTTTACAATCTGAATCCTTTTTATTTCTTCTGCTTACCTTATTGTGTGTTCTAGGTTCTCTAGTACAATATTGACTAGAGGTGGGGAAACCAGACATCTTTTCCTTGTTCCTGATTCTAGGAGAAAAATTTTTGGTCTTTAGTATGATGTTAGCTATAAGGTTTTTTTTTTTAATGTAGATGCCCTTCATAGGTTGAAGAAGTTCCTTTTTATTCATAGTTTGCAGAAACCTTTTTAAAATCATTAATGGGTATTAAGTTTTGTCAAATATTTTCTGCACTCATTGAGGTGATCATATGAATTTTATCTTTTATTCTTTCAATAGTGTGAGTAACGTTGGTTAATACTTGAATATTGTACCAACGTTGCATCCCAGGGATAAACCCTATGTAGTATGATTTATTATCCCTCTTCATATATTGCTTAATTTCATTTGATAATTTTGTGTTCATGATTTTGTGTTTATGTTTATAACACATAATAGCATATTTTTTTTTCTTGCGAGGTACTTGTTTAGTTTGTGTATCAGAGTTATACTGGCCTAGTAAAATGAGTTGGGAATATTTCCTCTTCTATTTTCTGAAATAGCTTGTTTAAGATGGCCTTTTTTTATTTTTAAAATGTTTCATAGAATTCATCAGTAAAACTATCTGGGTCAAAAGTTATTTTTTGGAAGTGGTTTAAAAACTACAAGTTCAGGGGCACTACCTGGATGGCACAGTCAGTTAAATGTCTGACTCTTGGTTTCGGCCCAGGTCGTGATCACAAGGCCATGATTTCAGGGTCATGAGATCGAGCCCTGTGTTGGGTTCTGTGCTCAGTGCAGGGCCTGCTTGGGAGACTCTCTCTCCCTCTACTACTGCCCCTCCCCCTCATGCTCTTTCTCTCTGTCTCTCTCAAATAAATAGATAAATAAATCTTTAAAAAAAAAAAACCCAAAACTACAAGTTCAGTGTCCTCAATAGATATGGGGATAATAGGTTTTCTATAGCTTTTGGGGTAAGTTTTGCCAGTTTTTAAAGGAATTTGCCCATGCCATCTGTGATACTGAGTTTATTGTTATAAAGTCCCAAAAAATTCCCTTTTAGTCTCTTTAATGTCTATAGGATCTGTAGTGATGTCACCACCTTTCATTTTGATGTCTTCCACCCTATTTAGTGGTGGTTAGGAATAGTTCAATCCCAGATAATGTATAATTACAAACGTCTCTCTTGAGCCAATGCTTCTTAATCTCTAGGCACTTGTTTCTCTTTCTCTTCCATAATCCACCACCTACCTTCCCAAACTACTATATTTACCCAGAAAAGCCATTTTATTTTTCTGTATAAACTACTGCTAGTTTATTCCAGAGAATTTTTAATCAATAAGTAACAGTAGATTATCTTGTACTAATCAAACCTGATTCCAAAAATAGTTACTACCTTTGAACTTCGATAGCTATAGTAATTTTCAGATTGAAGAACAATAAAAATCTGGTGTTAGAGTAAATGCTTGAATTAATCATCCAGAGGTCATGTTCTAGAGGTGTTCTTCTAAAATCGTAGGGTGTGAAACACAAAAGTAGTTAGGAAATGAAACAGATGAACATAGGGAAGGAGAGAGAGGCAAACCATAGAACAGACTCTTAACTATAGAGAACAAACTGAGGGTTGCTGGCGGGGAGGTGTGTGGGGGGGATGGGTTAAATAAGTGATGGGGATTAAGGAGGGCACTTGTGATGAGCACTGGATATTATGTGTAAGTGATAAATCACTAAATTCTACTCTTGAAACTTAGTATTGCACTGTATGTTAACTAATTGGAATTTAAATAAAAACTTAAAGAAGTAGTTAAGAAGTATAAAATCTTAGCTGAAAATTAGATAAGTGTCTTTGAAGACAGACTCATACCATCTTCTAAAATTAAAAGATAGGTGAAGGGGATTAAGAAGTACAGACTTCCAGTTATAAAGTTAGGAAGTCATGGAGATGGAAAGTATAGCATAGGGAATATAGTCAAAAATGTAATAATGTTGTATGGTAACAGAATGGTGACTACGCTTATCATGGTGAGCACTGAGTAGTGTATAGAATTGTCAGATTACTGCATTGTTCACCTAAAGCTAATTTAATATTGTATGTCAGCTGTACTTCAAAATTAAAGAAAAAAGATACACACGCCCATAATGCAGAGCATGTGGACAATGTACATTATGCATAGTTACAGTGTCATAGCTGCTGTCACTTTTATGCATTTTCATTTGATCCTTTTTAGGTGTTTCTGTTTGGTCTTTTTATGCACTGATTTGTTTTAACTTAGTTATAAAGTGTATTTCTTTTTCCTTCACTTAACATTATATCATAAGCATGTTTTCAAGTCTCTACATAGTTTTCTTTGCCTTCACTTTTAATGATGCCATAATAGTAAATCAAGTGGCTATACAAAAACACAATTGTTTTCCTACTTTGACCTGTTGGATTTTTTCCCCTAGTAATTTGATTCTCTAAACACTACTAAAATTGAATATCTTCACATATATAACTTTTCCCAGTATTTTGCATTTTTTAATTAAAATAGTTGCATAGAGGTGAGATTATTATCAGGTGTTAAATAAGAAAGCCACAGGAGGTTTTTTTTTTTAATTTGTCAACTACAGAGACTTTGGGATCATGAACTTCTTATTGGATTTCCTTACGTGTTGAAGATGATGACTAATATTTTTATCATACGATCTCAACTTGGCATACTAAAAAAAAATTCTTGAGTGCAAAAAGTAAGGCATAGTGTAGCAGAAACATAGGAACACTTTAAGCCTTTCAAGATCATGTATTTATTGGGAACCCAGGTCTAGGGGAGGATGTAGTGAAGGAATGGTGAGGCGGGGTGTGCAGTTAATCCCACTGAAGAGTCAGAAGACATGTAGCAGCTTAAAAAGTCCAGCTGCTGAGAGATCTGAGACACATTCACCAGGAAGGCCCTTGTTTCATAGAAGAGCCATTTAAATATTATCTGTAAGAATTCAAAGCTGCAAACAATATGATTGCTTCTGATGTTGTTGGGCATTATATCACCTTGTATTCAGAGAGAAGCATGGAAGTACTTCATATGAGATTGCCTCAAAGAGAGTTTTGTTTGATCAAGTAAACCCTAGGACAGCAGCCTCCATGCTTGAAAGAGTCAAGGAGGCTTTCAAATTCTTTCTCAGCATAAGATTTAAGTAGTATATGAAAGTAACAACTTCATTTCATTTCTTAATTAAGAGGAGAAAGGTCACCCTGACCATCATGCGCAGAAAGATTCATGAAAAAATTGAGAAATATCTGCTATGGATAACATTAGATTAGACATTCCCAAAGAAATTTCACACCTTAGTATTTCATTTTCACTGACTGAAAGAGAATCAGGGAAAGGGGAGTATCAGACATAGAACATGAAAGAACTTCTTATTTAACATATACCTGATTTTGAGTAGACCTATTATTAGTATTATTTAAAAAATAATAGTGATCACCTCTCCTTATATTTCCCCCTCTGTGTCAGCTTGTATACCACTCTTTCTAACTCACATGCTGACTGTCGGTTAGAGACTGTGAACTTTTAACTACCAGATTTCCCCCCACTGGCACTGCAGCTCAGTACACTTAATGTGCCACATGTAATTTTCAATGCTTTTTAAAATGATGTTTGAGTTGTGACGTTGTGTAGAAATGCTGGTGCTACTGACTTGTCAACATCATTATGCTGTGCTCCAGTGATTGCTTCCCAAACATTCATTACATTGCACAGAACCATGTCTATTGTTTTGAGTTTTCTTCCCCCTTAAACTATGAACTTTGAATTGCTTTAAAAATTAAATGCAGCTAATTAGTATTTATAATATTGTCTTAATTAAACACAATGAGAAGTCTAGGCTTCATTTTATTTGAAACACTCACAGCATTGCCAAAAGATAGCCCACACCCAGTTCATTTTCTGTGACAAGTAGTTCGTAAATGATTACGACTCATGCCACATTTGTCAACCTATGTGTATTCTGATGTCAAGATACCTTAGAGATATAAATGACTACTTATCTCTAAGCATAGTGGATGTCACCCATGTGTTAGTCACACTTGCTTTGAGTAAATGCTTTAAGTTGACACTGCATCAAAGAAAGTTATAGTGGGCCTAGAGGTTGATTCAGCGGTGTATGCCTTGATGGTAGTGTTTTTATAAATTCAGCATGATTGAAGAATCAGATGTCCTGCTTAATCAAATAATATAATTTGTACCACTTCCAAGGAATAAGAATTTAGTAAACTATATTAAATGTAAAATGATAATGAATGGAGTATAGTCATTTTTTAAATATTCAGAAGGCATTTCCAGTTTATGCTGTTCTTCGAGTTCATCATTAGAATTATCTTTTATGGTACTGGAGGAAGCCCCAATCAATAGAGTTTTCTTGCTGACAGAATGCTAGAACACAGAGCATTGACTGTAATTCACATGCTTTGTCGAAGGCGAAATGCTCACAGTCATTTACTGTGGGCATTTTTAACCTTAGATTTTTGAAACAAACCCCAAATGAGACTCAGTGAAAAAAAATTCTAGAAATACCAATTCTTTTTCAGTACTTTGCGTCCAGTAGCTTTTCCAGGACTTGTGTAACATTGGCAGAGGGGGAGAATAGCACTAGCTTTGTATCACTGACTCCTATTAGAAGAATTTTATATAAGCACATGGACACTACAATTCACTGGAAGTCCCAAATCTTAACTTACTCTACAGTGTTCATTCATATGGTTGAGGCAACCAATAACATAATACATAGTCCTTCTGAGGCTGTGAAGGGGAAGAAATTTATCATGATTAGTTTCTATCTAGGGATGAGCTCACTTCTTCTCACTTAATATTAAATCTACAGAAGGCATTCCATGAGGATTTAGGCTAGTCCTGTCTCTGCCCTGAGGCTCAAACAATCAGGTCCTGCTAGAATTCAGCCCCATAAAATTGGTTGTTGCTGGGGTACTTTGACTTAGGAAGCACAAAGGAAGGCACTTTGCAGTCACCAGATATCTTCCTCAGTGGTCAATTCTGGGGCCTAAATATCAAAACTAAAAATTAATACCTTTAGTCAAAGATGGGGAATTTCCAAATAACCTCTGTAAATTTTAACTACTTCTGGGAGGGATAACCTATTTAGTTCTGATTAGTCATTAATCACTTTGAATAAGTTGTTGACAGGTAGACATCTGCTAAAGACCTGAGACAAAGGGATAGATAGACATATCAAGTAACCATCAACCATCAAATCTCCTTTGATGAAGGAGAGGAAAGAGGGCTAGATTTGGAGTAGGGATGAAGGGAAAGTGCTATAGGAGGGTCTTTTATTCAGTCTGGGAGTAGCAAAAAGCCACTGGGATTCTGAAGAAGTGAGGGGAAGGGATTTCCTGTGCGTGTGTGTGCATGAACACACGCACATTGACATGATTAAGAGAGAGAGAAGGCAGTGATTTTAGAGAAAAACTTTACCTACTGATTGTTATCTAGGATATTGGTAAGTGATTATTGAAGAGCATTGTTATTCTTTAATTTTTATTATTGGAAATTCCTTCCTTTTCTTGATGTGATTTTGTCTATGTCATTTTATTTGTCTCTGTCAAATCTTCATATCACTCTTGTGTATACTGTCCCTTTGTCAAGATTTTCCTTCCATTTTAAGTAATCTGATTCAGTGAGGACCTATTATGGTTGCTCAAGTTTGGGTTGGTGACTTTCTCAACCAAATCTATTTATTCATGATTCATGAAGTGAGACGTGTCCAAATATGTGTGTATTTCAGGTGGTATGTTAGGCATTTTATTTGCTTCTGAGATATATAGAACTAAGTAAGCTACTAAACCTTTCTAAGCCTCAGTTTTCACACTTATGATAGGAAAGATAAGATGATGATGATACTAATGACAACAATGATGGCAGCCAATGATGAGGAAGTGAGTGCTTATTGTGTGCCCCACACAAGAATAGGAACTTCACATATATTATTTTAAAATAGTATGCGATATTCTTTTCATTATATTAGAATGTGTTCATTGTAAGAAAACACAAGACAATAAAAAGAAAATAATAAAAGTTTGCCTTTAGTGCCATTATCTAATAATCAACCTAAGAATTCAGTCACCTAACCATTGCTGGTACCTCGATGATGTATATGTTTTCAAACTTGTTGCTACAAAATACATCCAGTGTAGTTTTTGTTAATTCTCACATCAACATTGCAAGGTAGATATTGTTATTCCAGTTTTATAGATGAGCAGACATGAAATTAAGTGAATGGAAAAGCTGGTAATAGAACCCAGGTCTGTCTGACTGAAAAGCTTGCTTCAATATGCTGCTTCTCATTCTTCTTTTTTTAAATAATTTTTTATTATGTTATGTTAGTCACCATACAGTACATCCGTAGTTTTTGATGTGCTGTTCCATGATTCATTGTTTGCGTATAACACCCAGGGCTCCATGCAATATGTGCCCTCCTTAATACCCATCACCAGCCTATCCCAATCCCCCACCCCCTCCCCTCTGAAGCCCTCAGTTTGTTTCCCAGAGTCCATAGTCTCTCATGGTTCATTCCCCCTTCTGTTTACCCCCCTTTTCTTCTTCCCTTTCTTCTCCTACCGATCTCCCTGCTATTTCTTATGTCCCACAAATGAGTGAAACCATATGATAATTGTTTTTCTCTGCTTGACTTATTTCACTTGGCATAATCTCCTCCAGTCCCATCCATGTTGCTGCAAATGTTGGGTAATCGTTCTTTCTGATGGCTGAGTAATATTCCATTGTATATATGGGCCACATCTTCTTAATCCAGTCATCTGTTGAAGGGCATCTCGGCTCCTTCCACAATTTAGCTATTGTGGGCAATGCTGCTATGAATATTGGGGTGCGTATGGCCCTTCTCTTCACTTGTCTGTTTCTTTGGGATAAATCCCCAGTAGTGCAATTGCTGGATCATAGGGTAGCTCTATTTTTCTGTAATAGAGGTATTCAAGGATGCATATGCCTCCCTTTGGCCATCTAAACGTCTGCACTTGGAATGAACTCCAAAATATTTAATTTCTTCCCTTATACAAACCACCTTCCTAGTTAGCAGTCATCTGCATTTAAGACAAGGTTTACCAAGTGAGAAAGTTTGACCATACCAGTTGGAGGACCAAGTCATCCAAAATGACAGGGATGTTTCTGGAAAAGACCCTGGTCTCACCTAGTGAATACCTCCACTTAAACATAAGGTCTTCTTTCTAAATTGGTATTTTCCCTGAGAGTTTTTATTGAAGTGGTAATAAAGGTTCTTAAAAATCTACAGAGATGTCTTCTTCAAACACCCTGTGGTGCCCTGCTCTGCTCTCCAGCATCTCCCTTCCCTGCTAGAGAAGAAACAGATTTATTTGCAACAAGGGTTAGATCCTTTGCACCAATCTAAGGTCCACTTGGGGGTTTTACAACCCTCCCAGGCACAAAGATATTATTCTATGTAAGAGCACTTAGCTGATTTTGCCCTGTAAAGGCATACCTTGTTTTATTGTGTTTTTCTTTATAGTTGCGCTTTGTAGATATTGTGGGCTTGTTTTTTATTTAATTTTTTTACCCATTGAAGGTTTGTGGCAACCCTTTGTCAAGCAAGTCTATCAGGTGCTGTTTTTCCAACAGCATTTGCTTACTTTGTGTCTGTGTGTCACATTTGATAATTCTTGCAATATTTCAAACTTTTTCATTATTAATGTATTTGTTACAGTGATCCGTGATCAGCGATTATGACTTGCTGAAAGCTCAGATAATGACTAGCATTTTTTAGCAATATTCTTAATAAAAATATGTACATAATGCTATTGACATAATGTTATTGCACATTTAATAGACTGAAGGATTGTGTCAGCATAACTTTTATATGCTCTGGGAAACCATTTGATTTCATTTGATTCATTTTACTATGATATTTACTTTATTGTAGTGATCTGGAACTGAACCCTTAATATCTGCAAAGTATACCTGTACTTTTAGTATACTTAGTTGCTTCCTGGATTAACTTTCATTTTCTTTTTTCTTTTTGGGGGGTTATTTTTTACTCTCTGAAATTACAAATCCTTACTCTCCAGCCCAGAGATAAACCTAAGACCCAATTGTATTCCCACTTTCCCTGAGCTGATGGCGAATCCAGATGACAATCTAGAGTCCTTCGCTACAGTGGATAATCTGGATTGTTTGTACCCACAAATGGGTCAAGCATATTGCATTCAATGTTCCATCAAGTCATGCCAAGTCCATGCTCTCATGGGTTTAGATTTCAAAAGAAAGGGCTAGGAGGTTGTGCATTTCCTGGCATGGGGTATACCTCTTAGTGAAATGAAAGACACTTTGCAGACCAAAAGCTGGCATGAAACATACCTTTGATTTCATCAGCAAGCATGCCATATGTCACAAAATTCTCCTGCTTCCTCCCTGTTATTTCATCTGAGTGCCTCTTTCCTGCACATGGCTCTCTGTTGCAGTTAAGTAAAATGGATAGTACAGTTAATTGATATAAGTAACTTGAATTCAATTGGCCTGAGTTAGTTATTTGCTAAATTAATAGTATTCTGAGTTGGATACTCTTTATGGGAAGCAACATGTTATAGTGAAAAGAGCACCAGGCTAGGAGTCATGAAACCTGGGTTCTCATCCAGCATTTGCTACTGGCTCGCCAGGTTTTGCAAATATGTGAGGCACTGTTTTCTTATCTGAAAGTGAGAGTAATAGTGTCTTCCTGGGGTACTGTGTCAGAGGGGTGTAAGCATATAAATTGTAATATTATATATGAAATTTAGAAGGTTGAAAATGTGAAATGCTTTGCAATGTGTGAGATACTATTAATATGTACCTTCTAATGAATGGCCAGATAGCTACACATCTAGGTGAGCATGGATGGGAAGAGCAGAAAGGAAAGTAAAAATTTCAAGTTCTCCACATAAAACTTGTCAATCCTATTTTTCTGATGGAAAAGTAATACATCCTCAATGTAGAGAATAGGGAAAATATAATAAGGAAATAAAAGTTATTCATAACCACACAACACAGAGATAATTGCCATTAGTTATTTTGATGTACTTCCTTTCAGTTTTTCAATTTTTTTCAGATAATTGGTAATAAACCTCTATGGTGAGTACTGTTTTTCTGATTAAAAATCAATAGAAGTAATTATGGAGAATTTAATAGAAAGTTCAAGTTCTATGTAATCACCCCCTCTTCCCATGAAATTAGTTTTAACAGCATTTCATTATTTATTTCAGTTTTGTATCTTATTTTTTTCATTTAACATTGTATTCTGGTGTTTTCACAAATCATTAAATTCTCCAAAAGTGTTTTAACTTTTTATTATCTAAAATTTTAAACATAAACTGAAGTAGATGCCATAATTGAATGAACCCAACACATAGCTATCGCATAACTTCAGTAATTTTCTTTTTTTTAAGATTTTTTATTTATTTGAGAGAGAAAGAGCAGAGTGAGAGAGAGTGAGAGAGAGAACACGAGCTGGGGGAGCAGCAGAGGGAGAAGGAGGAGCAGACTCCCTGCTGAGCAGGGAGCCCAATGTGGGACTGGATCCCAGGAACCCGGGATCATGACCTGAGCCGAAGGCAGACAGTTAACCGACTGAGCAACCCAGATGCCCTAATTTTCAACTCATGGACAATCTGGTTTCATCTACACCCCAAACAATTCCCTCTGTTACCTCCCTAGATTTTTTGAAGTAAGTCCAAGATATCCTATAATTTCATCCATAAAGCTTCAGTATTTGATTATAAGATATGAAGACTCTAATTTGAGTATAATACCCTATTGTACCTTAAAAATAAACAATAAATCTTTAGTGTCATTAGATATGCTGTACATTTCCCAATTCCCCAGACTGTCTCATAAGTGTATGTGTAGTTTTTTCATTTGTTTGTTCAGATGAGAATCCTAATAAAAGAGGTACACATTGCAGGAGCACCTGAGTGGCTCAGTCAGTTGAGCAGCTGGCTTTTGATTTCGGATCAGGTCATGATCTCAGGGTCCAAGGATCAAGCCCCACATTGGGCTCCATGCTCAGCAGGGAGTCTGCTTGAGGTTCTCTCTCTCCCTCTCTTTCTGTGCCTCCCACACCCTCTTGCTCTCTGTCTCTCTCTCTCTCTCTCTAAAATAAATATTTTTATAAAGGGGTACATATTATAATTTATAGCAGTGTCTCTTGAGTCTCTTTTAATCTCTACATTTCTTTTCTCTTTTTGTTCTCTTGAAATTTATTTTTTGAAGAAATTGGGTAATTTTTTCCTGTAGAGTTTCTCATGCTCTTGATTTCACTCTTTGTATCCCTGTTACATTATTTGATATGTTTCTCTGTCTCTAGTATTTTTTATGAACAGGATATTAGATCTAGAATAGAAATATAATGCAGGATATATATATAAATTCTGGGGAGTCACATTAAAAAAGAAAAAATGAACAGGTGAAACTAGAGTGGGAATCTCTGGTGTTTTGGCCTGGGGCCACTCATGCTCTACCACCCCCTCTCCCAAAGACTGGTCAGTGCCCATGGTGGGGCAGGCTATAAGAGTTGTAGCTGCACTACCATGGTTGAAGATGATTCACTTGATGTGGACAGGTGCATGACTCCCACGTCCAGCGACAGTGTTTGTAGAAGTGACAATCTTGGTGGGGTTTGGCCTGTGCGGAAGGTCAACAGTTCTGCTAACCCGAGTGGTGAAAATTATATTCCTGTCTGAGACTGTGCATGTGTGCAGCAGACAGTGAAGATTTAAGAGGGCTCAGGCTAGCCACACTTGTCCAGGAGAGATACAGAATGGCCCAATGGAAAATAAAAGTCGTGGCAAACTTGAAATTGGCATGAACTTTAAATGTGCTCCCTTTTCCACACACAGATCCATTGCAGAAGATAAAACTTGAGATGGTTGAACACAACCTCTGTGCATCAGTGACTACAGAGTTACAGGGACATAGAGTTCACCCTTAGGAAAGCAGGCTTAAAAAAGAATATAACAGAGCGCCTGAATTGGCTCAGTTGGTAAAGCATCTGCCTTCAGCTCAGGTCATGATCCCAGCGTCCTGGGGTCCAGTCCCACATTGGGCTCCCTGCTCCCTCTCCCACTGCCGCTACCCCTGCTTGTGCTCTCTCTCTCAAATAAATAAATAAAATATTTAAAAAAGGAAGACGGCAGTAACTTAAAAAAAAAGAATATAACAAAAATATGACCAAATAAATCAGCAGGCACACATCACTGGGCAACATGTTTCACAGATTTAACCCAGGCAGGTTACTAAATAAAGAATGAAAAAAAATCAGCAACAATTACCTTCAGGGGAAAAATCAGAATGCTAAGTTGCTATAGTATATTACCATCCAAAATGTCCAGTTTTCAACAAAAAGTTAGGAAATATGCAAAAATAAGAGAACATGACCTGTACTCAGTAAAAAAAAAAAAAATAAAAATTTGTCATATAAACTGTCTGTCTCCAGATGTTTCAATTACCAGACACATCTTCAAAGTAGTTATTATAAGTATATTCAAAGAAGTAAAGGGGAGCATAAATAAAGACTTAATGGAAAGTATGACAAAAATGAACAAACTAGTAATTTTCAAGAAGGAAGTAGAGACTATAAAAAGAACCACATGGAAATTTTATGATTGAAAAATATAGTAATTGAAATGACATTCACTAGAGGGACTCAATAGCAGATTTAGGACGGCAGAACAATCAGTTAACTTGAGGGCCAATCTGTACAAATCGTCCAATCTGAAGAATAGACAGAAAACAAATAAAGGTAAAATGAACAGAGATATGTGAGGCAACATTAAGAATACCAGCATTTACATAAGATGAATCCCTGTAGGAGAGGTAAAAAAGCCAGGGGCAGAACACTCTTAACAGATATTCACAAATTTAACGCAACATGTCAAAAGGATTATATTCGGAAATAAACTGGACATGAAATACTAATACATGCTAAAGCATGAATGAACAAGAGCCAGATGCAACAGGCCACGTATTGTATAGTTTCATTTACAGAAAATGTCCAGAATAAGCAAATGTATAGAGACAGGAAGTGTATTAGTAGTTGCCAAGGGCTGGAGGGAGGTTGAATTGGGAGTGACTGCTTCATGGATGTGAGCATTATTTTTAGGGTGAGGGAAATGTTTTAAAACTGGATGGTAGTGATAGTTTCACAACTCTATAAATGTACCCCCACATCATTGAATTTTACACTTAAAATGATTGATATGTATGTTATATAAATTATACTTCAATTAACCTGTTTAAAAAAGAAATAGTAGGGGCGCCTGGGTGGCACAGCGGTTAAGCGTCTGCCTTCGGCTCAGGGCGTGATCCCGGCGTTATGGGATCGAGCCCCACATCAGGCTCTTCTGCTATGAGCCTGCTTCTTCCTCTCCCACTCCCCCTGCTTGTGTTCCCTCTCTCGCTGGCTGTCTCTATCTCTGTTGAATAAATAAAAATAAAATCTTTAAAAAAAAAAAAAATAAAAATAAAAATAAAAAAGAAATAGTAAACCAACAATAGAAGCAAAACAAAAAGATCAGTAATGTTGACAACTCCCTGAGTATTTTTCCAAACAATAGGTAACCTAGCATTGATACATTTACAGTTGAAAAGTCAGTAATTAATACTTACAACTATGTAAGTTGTTTTACAGTTGACGTGGTGCTTTCATAGGTATTATTGGACTCATCTGCCAGCACTCTTAAGAGGGAAGGGCAGTTAGCCTTTATTATGCAGAAGGAAAAGAGGTTAGCTCATTTATCCAGTGTCATATAGTCAATGACTCAAGATGGGCCCAAACTCAGACTTCTGATTCCAAGTTCAGGGCCCTTACTATTACATTACGCCAAACCAACTCTCTGTGGTGGCAACCCAATTGTAATTACATTGTATTACTCCCTGTGAATATGGAAATTTAGATATTAGAAGAGGGAATCACGAAGGTGAAAATTACAGTTTAATCCATGCTATGTTCTTACTGAGCATTTGTTGATAAGGGGGCTGAGAAAGTCTAGTAAATTTCTGGCTTGTGACCTGGCATGGTGTAGAGATCTGTATCAAACTGTTCACACATGACCCAGAAATACCAAGTCAATTCCTGCTCTCTCATCTGGAGTGTCTAGTAAATGCAAAATGTGGTAGGCAGGGGACTTGTGGTGCACACTGACACCTTATAAGTAAAAGGACTAGAATCTGTGACCTCAAAGAGATTAAGAGTATAGACTCTTGAGCTGGACTTTTTGGATTTGACATCTATCTCCACTAGCTGGGTGATCTGAGCAAAATTACTTAACCTTTTTCTGCCTGTTTCTTTTTCTGCAAAATAAGGAAAACATATCTCATTATGAAATTTTTTGAGGATTAAAAGGACTCATTAATATAAATTGCTTTAAAAAGTGGATCTTTTTCCTAGTCCTTTTACTTCTGATAATAAGAATAAGAATAAGCATTATTATTTAAGCAAGCTGACAACTTAAACTTCTACTAGGGCCTTTTCTCTGGTACTTGTTTTTTAAAACTTTTATAATCATATTATTTTAATGGGCAACCATAACAGCCTTCTGAAATGCATAGGATTAATGATAGTAGGTATTTTCCCACTTATAGGAAGAAAACGGTGCCACACTACTTTGTCATAAAGCTGGGTGTAGAACCTGCATTTCAGGGCTCCCTCTAATATAGGCTTCTGCCTTTGGCATACTGTAGTCCCCCCTTATCCACGGTTTCACTTTCTGTGATTTCAGTTACCAATGGTGAACTGAGGTTTGGAAGCAGATGATCCTCCTTCTGACATATCTCAGAAAGTCAATAGTAGCCTAACGCTGTCACAAGGCCTATGTCCTTTGCTTCACTTCATCTCATCACGTGGGCATTTTACCATCTCACATCTTTACAAGAGGGCGAGTGTACTGCAGTGATGTATTTTGAAAGAGAGAGAGAGAGCGAGAGAAACCACATTCATGTAACTTTTATTATAATATATTGTTATAATTGTTCTACTTTATTAGTAGTTATTGTTGTTACTCTCTCATTGTGCCTAATTTAGACTTTAAGTTAAACTTTATCTTAAGTATGTATGTATAGGAAAAAACACAGTCTGCATAGGGTTTGGTGTACTATCCCTGGTTTCAAGGCATCCACTGGGGATCTTGAAATGTATACCCTGCAGATAAGGTGGGATTACTGTAGTTAGCCTTTGCCTAGAAGAGCAAGATACTTGGTGCAGACCCCTGCAATCATTATTAACCCCTGCATCCACCTCTATAATTAAATCACTAAAGGGTCTGTATCTTTGTAGCATATGTAATGTTAATTTGAGTAGCTCCACTTCCATCTAATATTTAACATAATTGAAAATGAGGTTCAAGTTAGTAAGCAGTGAAAATGTTTCTGCTTCCAATTGTTAAACATGAAATTTGAGAGAGTTACTGAAAATGTACCACTTTCACTGAACTAATGCAGAATATGGATGGCAATACAGAGCTATGATTAATAATTGCTATCTGCAAGCTATGGAGGAAAGTCGTATCTCTAGTTGTTCAATACTGTATTTAAAGCCTATTACTTCTCAAGATACTGTATTAAATTTGATGCTACATTTTGGATAAGTATGTTAATGCTAAAATTACCACAAAATTTACAAAATCTCAACGGATTTCATTGTAAGAAAAGTGAATTGAATATGATTGTTTACTTGGTGAAATCAGCTATTGTTCTCCAAAGAGTAAAAAAAGCTTTTATACATTGAGTTACCTTCAATTTTCTTGAAGATTGTTCCCGTATTAAGTGTTTAGCTGATTTACATAATCCACCACAAAGGATATTGAAAAGTTACAAGAAAGATAATTTGAAATTACTTTAGGAAGTTGTTGGAGTTCCAAAAGAGATGTTGTGATGGAGGTAGATGTCACTGCAATTCATATATAGTATTATTTTCAAATTACTAAGGGATAGAGATATGCTTGGTAGTTATACAATTAAAAACAATCTCTGCCTCAATTGGAAATAGCAACTAGAGAGTCTGGGCCCTCATTTGGCATGCACTAAGCTGTTGCCATTATCTGTTGAAATACTCAACATGGGCACCTGAGTGGCTCAGTCTTTTAAGCGTCTCACTATTGACTTTAGCTCACGTTATGATCTTAGGTTGTGATATGGAGCTCTGTGTCCGGCTCCGCACTGGGCATGGAGCCTGCTTAAGATTCTCTCTACCTCCCCTTCCCTCCCCCGCCCCCGCAAGCAAAAGCCAAAACAAAGCAAAAAAGAAATACTCAACAAATCTTCAAAATCATGATTTATATAGTTCCAGGCCCCCAGAACTTTGTCTACACTCATGTGTGTTCGTGTGTGTGTGGTGTATGGGAAAGTTACAGAGTCCAGATTCCCTAAGCACAATAGAGAATAGTAAATGAGAGAAAATATCGCAAATAATTGGTCTACAATTCTGGATGTTGATTTTTCTTTTAAAACTATTTTCCAGGTTAGAGTTTCTTTTTGGAATCTGGTGACAGCACCAATTTTTCCATTCATAATTCTCTCTCTCCACTTGGCTCAAGTGATCTAGCATCAGTGTCCATAAAAATGTCCAAAAATAATGAGAAAAAATAAAGATACAAGCAGCCAGAAAAAAACAACATCTACAGAGAGAGATGTGAGATTAATTAATCATCACTCTTTAGTTGTGGAATTACGAGGCTTCCATTTTTCTCTTTCAAAATGGCCTAAAGAGTCTGCCCAGGCACCGTGAAGACATCTACTGCAGCTGTTCTCACAATTGAGTCAAATCAGTTTTGGAGGAATATTTTTCCAGGAGGGACCTTTCAGCCTTCCATTGTAAGATTTAAAAAATGCTAATAGAACAGTTAGCTTAAACAAGTACATGCGAACCAATGCAGTAAACAGAATTTCATTTCAACTCTTGAGTGTTATCTCTTTGATATAATAGGATATGTATGTAGCACAAAAGCAGTCTACTTTGAAAGTCATCACTTCCTGGATAAGAAGCCCCATATGCAGTACATAAAATTCTCAGCCTATCTCCTGAAAAATGATGATTTATTTCTTTTTTACTTACTAAAATATTATGGTTGTGTCCATGAGACAGATACCAAAATAACTGGCCAATTCCCTGACAAAATGAAACTAGGCTTTAGGCTTTATGTACCTATCTGGGTGCTCATCACACACAAATTGATTTTTTTTTATTTATATATATTAGAATTTAGTCAAACTACAATTATTTTGTGAATGACTAAATGAAGTAAATCAAACACTGCTGAGCAATTAGATGCTAACAAATTGTTTTCAGAAAAACTCTTGGTTTAACTAAGTTTATCATATTTTTCTAAAACAACTGCTTTATGTCCAGTCAGTGATCATGCTTTCCTTTTAGTATAAAGTTCAGTCATCTAAAAAGGACCCAAAAAAGGGCAAATGGCAAACTATGAAAGTTAGTTTCAGCACACATTATGGATAAAGGGTTAATTTATTTGTTATATGCTACTAATATAATTTAATTTAAAAAAGTACTCAGGTCCCCAGTAAATAAATGCACAAAAGCCGTAAGTAGTTCACAGGAGTGGAAATAGACCTAGCAAATGCATGCAAAAAAAATTACTCAGCTTCACTAATAATCCAGGAAATTCAAACTAAAAGAAGATACCTTTAATTTACTTATTTCAAATAGACATTAAAAAATAATTCTCAAGGTTGGCAAGGGTACAACGAGAGGAGAGTGTTCCCACACATTGCTAATGGCAGTGTAAATCATTACAATCCCCCAAAGCTACAGATATGTTCAAACCTTTTGGCTTATTAATTCAACTTCTTGGAATTTACCCTAAGGAAATAATAAAAAATATTGAAGACGCGCATGTTATCTTCAAATGACCCCAGTTAGAATATTTATAAATGGGGAGAGAAAATGTAAAGGCCCAACAATAGGGGAATGGGTATGCAAATTATGGTATATCCACTCAACACTGCTATTAAAAGTGATGGTTACAGAAATTTTGTGGAAAAATGCAAAAATATCTAGACTGAAGGAAGCAACATGAAAAAATGTATTTGTGTATTATGACTGGAAGGAAATGGACCAGAATGACAGCAGTCATTCTTAGAAGTTGGTAGGATAAATGCGGCCAATTTCTCTCTCAATCTTGGAAAGAGTCAAGTGATTATCTTGCTTTTGCAGCTTTGTTTGTTCCCCACAACAATTCACTAAGCATTCCCTTAAGAAAAACAAAGAAAGGTGGGAGAAGAATCAGCCAAAAGTTCACATTCCATTTAAGGGCTTCCTAAGTCCAGTCTTTTTTTTTTCTTTTTATTTAATTGAAGTGTTGTTGATACACAATATTATATTAGTTTCAGGTGTACAATATAGTGATTTGACATTTATATACATTATGCAGTGTTTATCACGTTAAGTGTAGTTACCGTCCGTCGCCATACAAAGTTATTACAATATTATTGACTATATCCCCTATGCTGTACTTTCCATCCCCATGACATTTATTTTATAACTGGAAGTTTGTAGCTCTTAATCCCCTTCACCTATTTCACCTATCTTCCCATCCCCCTTCCCTCTGGCAACCCCCAGTTCTCTGTATTTGTGAGTCTGTTTCTGTTATGTTTTGCCTATTGTTTTGTTTTTTAGATTCCACATATAAGTGAAGTCATATGGTATTTGTCTTTTTTTGGTCTGACTTATTTCACTTAGTATAATACCTTCTAGTTCCATCCATGTTGTCACAAATGATAAGAATTTATTCTTCTTATGGCTGAGCAATATTCCCCCACTCACATGTGTGCACACATGTGTGTGTGTGCACGTGTACCACATCTTTATCTATTCATCTATTGATGAACACGTAGGTTGCTTCCATGTCTTAACGACTGTAAATAATACTGCAATAAACAGAGGAGCCTTTATCTTTTTGAATTAGTATTTTTGTTTTCTTTGGGTAAATACCCAGAAGCAGGATTGCTGAATCATACTGTATTTCTGTTGTTAATATTTTTGAGGAACCTCCATGCTATTTTCCATAGTGGCTGCACCAGCTGACATTCATTCTCCTCAACAATGCATGTGCTCCCCTTTCTCCACATCCTCACCAACATCTGTTATTAGTCCAGTGTTTTGTGAATGAATCAATCTGCATTAATGTAAAAGGTCCTCATTGAAGACAAATTATTATAATAATCCCAAGGAGTACTATCCCCCTTTGCTAGCTATTCTTCAGGTGCTAGGTGGCCTCACTTCCTCTGTCTACTGTGCTCTGAAAAAGGCCTGTTCTCCTTGAGCAATGTCCAATGAGCTCTTTTTTTCTGGAGTACAGTGTGTCTTTTTGGTGAAGGTTCCAACCCATAAACAGTTGCTGTGAGTAGGACAGGCCTGTTTTCCCTTTTGAGAGGGTGTATATATGATTAATAATAAGAAATGGAAAGAAAATAACAGGATAGAGGAACAGGAAGGGAGGTTATCCCCAGTGCATAAATATATACACAGATCAATGGATTCAAAAGTAATGTTTTAGTTAAACTATC
The DNA here is from genome assembly GCF_002007445.2 of Ailuropoda melanoleuca. NCBI lineage: Eukaryota > Metazoa > Chordata > Mammalia > Carnivora > Ursidae > Ailuropoda > Ailuropoda melanoleuca. Next base: position 88,184,064 of record NC_048238.1, on the reverse strand, counting down.
CCATAATAGATTGGAATGTGTGTGAAGGGTTGAGAAGAGGGAGAGGAAAGGAACAGAAGAGAGAGGAGGGGAGGGGGACTGATAAATAATGTAGACTTGGCTTGGAATAAACCCACCATTTTTTCTAGTTTTTTTTTTAACTTTTTATTTAAATTCCAGTTAGTTAACATAGAGTATAATATTAGTTTTGGGTGTACAGATGTAGTGATTCAATAACTCTATACATCATCCCGTGCTTGTCACAACAAATGTACGCCTTAATCCCCATCCCCTATTTCTCCCATCTCCCCACCCACATTCCTCTGGTAACCATCAGTTTGTTCTCTATAGTTAAGAATCTGTTTCTTGGGGGTGCCTGGGTGGCTCAGTCAGTTAAGCGTCTACCTTCAGCTCAGGTCATGATCTCAGGGTGGTGGGATCGAGCACCAAGTTAGGCTCCGTGCTCATCAGAGAGTCTGCTTTGAGATTCTCTTCCTCTGCCTCTCCCACTGCTCACTTGCTCTCTTTCTCTCAAATAAATAAAATCTTAAAAAAAGAATTTGTTTTATTGGTTTATCTCTCTTCTTTTGCTCATTTGTTTTGTTTCTTAAATTCTACATAGGAGTGAAATCAAGTGGACTTGGTCTTTCTCTGACTGACTGATTTCACTTAGCATAAACCCACCATTTTTCTTTTGACCAATCAATCTAAGCTTCCCTTCAATTTCATATACAATCATGAGATTTTAGAGCTATAAGAGCTCTTTGAGATAATCTAATCTCCTTGTTACATTTAGAAAAACGAGAGGCCCTAAGAGAGAGAAGGTGATATATCTTAGGCCACTGTCCAAGTGTCTTCTGAATGACAATGTGGAGTAGTGATTAAGAGTGTGGCCTTTGGAGCAGATTGTATGAATTGAAATCTCAGCTCTACGGTTTACTAGTTATGTGGCCTTGGTCTAGTCACTTAACTGCTCTGTTACTTGCTTTTCTTTATCTATAAAATGTACCTACTTCATCAGACACAATAAGAAAGGAGTTAATGTGTGAAAAGCACTTAGAACAGTGCCTGGTGGGCCTGCTTCATGAGACCTGCCACCTGAGTTAGCTGCTACTAGTGTTATGGTGCTGATTCTGCCATTCCAACGCCAATGGTTTCCAAGTACCAAGTCGTCTCTTCATAGCCTTATGGCAACTAAAGAAATAAACATATGCCTCCCTGGGTCTTTTCCAAAGTCACCTTGGAGTTTATCTTAGTAGCAAGTAGCAAGTGGAAAACACAAAGGTAAACCACAGGTAGTGGCATTTGAATTTATACTGTGTGACCTATCTGAATGTATCTTCTGCTGTAGAGAAGATAATTGACTTTGATTTTCACAGTTTCATAACAGCAGCATATATTTTACCTACACAGTTCTCTTTTGTAAAGTTTTCATTATCAAAATAATAGCAAAATAAGAAAAACTGCTATGCTGTGAATAGCATTATGTGTACATTTGATTTTTCTATGAGTTGACAGTGTGATCGTCACGTCCAAATAACATTTGCTTGCCAGTGGACCTCCAGGACGCCATGTTGGGCACTGAATGAAGAAATCATAAAGCAAATATGTCCTTAACCGTAGAGTATTTAGAACAGCATCTTGGCAGAACTATTGTGCTTTCAAATATTGTTAGATTTAACATTCTCTAAATGTTGTCCTATTTTTTTTATTTAAAAAAAAGTGAACCGTTTGTGAGTGAAGTCAAGCTCTGCCTCCCAGGACTTTGGTAACTATCACAGCTTCCTATCTCTAGGCACAGAGTTGTGCACCTCCAGATCACGTGCTGAAAGAGAGCTGGAATGTATCTTCTGCTGTCTGGGCCCACTGACAAGAACATTAAGACAGGAAGTTGTGGTTGAGGGTCAGGGAGCAGGAAAGGATTATTTTCTCTTGGTTTATACCAATTTGTGGCTTAAAGGAAGATTGCTTCCAAGAACCCTCAATAACCTTGAATAGATGTGACATTAGTAGCTGATTCATAGTTGTGAATAGCTGTGATTACAACTTCAAGAATAGTTCAAAACGGCTATAGGAATATTCCTCTCCCTCTCTCTTTCTTTCTCCCTTCTGCCCCCACCCTCTCAGGAATTTTCATGTTGCAAATAAACATACTGAGGGGAAAGAGAATGTCTGCATTTTCATACATAAAAATAAGGGTGATTTTAACATCATAAATCATAGTTGCCAGAAGACAACATTAGGCATTAGAAGTGAGATGTTTTTCATTTTTAAATTTAACTTGTTAGGTTTGAATGGTGTTAAAATAAGTGTAAATTCATAACCAACTGAGACTTAAGAAGGAATGCTATTTTGACCATACCTCTGCTATGTTAATCTCAATCAGAGTGAACCAAACTTGATTGAAAGAGCAAGTGAGAGATGGGAGAGAAAATAAAATATATATTTCTATATTGTAACAGAAAGCATTTTATTAAATTATTTTTAATTATAAGGTCCTTGATTGATATTTTTGCATCATCAATGTCCTTATGTGGAAAATAGCTCTCCACCCCTACTTGGTAAGTTTGCATTCTTTGATGAACAAAAACTGTATGTGTTGGCTGCAGTGAATCTAGATTAATTTTATTGATGCCTCCTTTTCTGGGTGGAAGTCGAGTTCTCTGCTGCAAAGATATATTTCTGTAAGTTAGCTATTGATATGTTTCTCACTTTGCACTATTTGTAGCAAAGTCCTGGTTTAAAGTCCAGCCAGCTGTCCACCTTATGAAGCACATGCTATGGGAACCTAAGGAGAAAGAGATTAAAATCGGTTTATCACATAAGATGCTCAGTAGAATTTCGGTGGTTGTGGTGATGGCATTGGTGATGAACAAACAAGCTGAATCAAGTACAGTCTTTCCCAATATCCTCATCTTCGATGCTTAAACATTGCTTTGTCTTTCTTTATGAGTCCTTTCATTCTGCTTGGCAGTAGAGTTGTTTATCACTAGCATTGGACTGTGAATTCCTTGGAGGCGGAGACGATGACCTATTCATTTCCACATTCTCTCTAGCCCCTCTTGTGACTGCTGGGCCACAGTGTATTCAGTTCATTCAGCAAGTATTGATCAAGAGTCTACTACATGCCAGTCATTGTGCTTGTTTGGGGGATATAACAATGAATAGAAAAGATAAAAACACTTCATGTAACTTACATTTTAGTGGGGGGAGACAGATGATGGACAATAAAAAAATAAGCAAAATATAGTATGTCATTTGGTGTAAGTGCCACGAAAGACAGGAAGGAGGATGAGAAGTGACCTTTTTTTGGTGGTTTACAATGGGATGTTGCAAAGGCCCTGAGGCGGAAACATGCCTGTGATTTTCAGAAACAGCGAGAAGGCCAGTGCACCTAAAGTGCATGAGATAGGTGGAAATATCAGGGGATGAGGTTGGAAAGGTTAGGATAGAGACAGGTGAACCTCGTAGGGACCTTGTTGGTCATTGTAAGGATTTTGGCTTTTATTTTGAAGGAAATGAGGAACTATTGCTTCTTCTGAGCCAAGGAGAGACATGACATGACTTAGATTTTAAAAGCTTCATTCTGGCTGTAGTGTGGGGAATGTGCTATAACAAGAGCAGTGGTGAAAGCAGCACATCAGTTAGGCCGCTGCAGTAATCTGGGTGGGAGATGATGGCTTGAACCAATGAAGCGGGAGTGGGGAAGTGGAGGGATGTCATTGGATTCTGGATATATTTCAAAGTTAGCACCAACAGTATTTACTGATGGATTACATGTGGGATGTGAAAGACAGGAATAAGTGTGTGTGGCCTGAGCAAATGGAAGAATGGAGCTGCCATTTACCAAGATGGGGAAGACCATGAGAGGAGCGAGTCTGGGAAGCTGTGGGAATTTGGACATGAGTTTTGAACATAGTAAATTTGAGAAGCCAGGTAGAGGTATTGAGTGGGCAGCAGGATATTCATGTCTGTGGCTCAGGGGAGAGAATATGCTGGAGCCATAAATTGGGGAGTGTATAGATAGTATGTCTCATGAGATGGCGTGAGATTAGATTGTTGCTGAATCTTCAGTGTATATTCACTTACAATACTTGATTTGCTTTCTCTCCGACTATGCTCATCTCTGGTATTACATCATACCAAACTGGCTGTTTCTGTAGACCATTAATGGAATTTGTAGTTTAGGTATTAAATAGTTTCTACTATGTGTGTGGCTCGAGTAGTGCTAAGTGGTATGGGGGCTCTAAAGAAGGATAAGACTCAGATTCCGCCTTCAAGGACCTTAACATTTGGTTAGGGAAATAACACTTCGATTCATGAAACTACGTTCATACTACGAAGGATTAGGTACCATTGAATGCCTATCAGTCAATCCATAAGCTTTATTGATTGATTTCTGTATTTCGTGTGTTTTTTTATACATATAGTAGGAATTCCAAAAAGTGAGATTTTGAGGAATTCCAAAAAGTGAGATTCTGCGCATGATTTAGGAACCACTCACTAGATGTCTGTAGATTGCTTTGAAAGCACCTGTGGTGAAGAGCTTTAGAAAAAGGAGTTCATTTCACTGCAAAATAAAATCATAAAGTTATTTGGGTTTGAACTAAGTTTTTTAACACTGCAAAAAAGGACCAAGTTGCAGAGTTGCAGCATTTGATGAAAATAATGGTAAAATAATGCAAGGAATGAAAATAAGCACATTTTTACAGGGCTTCAAACTTTTCGGAGGACTTCGACATCTCAAATGGCATATGATGTACTTAAACCTCTCTGTGGTAAGGCGGTAATGCCTCTACTTGCCCTAAGAGCCTGTGACTTCGAGATCAGCATTCTGTGGGGGAAAGCGGGGTGCTTTCAGTGATTTATCGTGAAGTTTTAAAATTTCTATTTCTAAACCCGATTTAGATCCTGCTGTTCCTATACCAGTGTACTCACCAGAAGTGTTGTTTACATCCTCTCAGAACTATGGAGAACAAAAATTTACCACCACCTAACTCATTAAAAATTCTCTGCAAGCCCGAGGCTCAAAAGCCACAATATGGACACAAAGAGCTCAGTCCCCCTCGAGGACACTTTATTTCATGAGCCTCCCTCACTCAGAATTTTCCCCTTCTTCAAAACCCCTTTCTTAAATGCAGTATTAAACCAGAGGCAAGAGTGTTTTTTCTAAATGTAGTTCTCTTACCAGTTTTCATTTCAAATGTGAGATGTGCTAGGTTAGTTTTTGTACTCCTGGCCACTTTCAAATCTTAGAATGTTTTTTAATCTAACCACTGACATTATCATTAAGAACACGCACACACCTTAGGAAACCTTGTCCTTTATTTGCATTCCAATACAAATATTTTTGAAGGCTGTCTCTCTTCTACCTCGAGTATTTTCTGATGCTGCAGCCTCCAGTTTAATCCTAAATGCTTGCCAATGTGTGCATGTAACACAGAGTGTTATTATTGCCTTAGGCTAGCTTCATGTCATCTAGTTTGTCTTTTGCTTCACTCCTTTGATAGTATTATCAGAACCAATTGTGAATCTGCCAGATGCATTTCCTCTCAAAAGGACAAATCTAAGAAGGCTTGTTTTTCCCTCTCTTCCAGGACTGCTTACATTAAAGGAGTTCCTCTTCCTTTGTTTCATGAAATTGAGCTTGCTTAATCAGACATGGAGCAAACGGACTGCAAACCCTACCAGCCTCTCTCAAAAGTCAAGCATGAAATGGATCTAGCTTATACCAGTTCTTCTGATGAAAGTGAAGATGGACGAAAACCAAGACAGTCGTACAACTCTAGAGAAACTCTGCATGAGTATAACCAAGAGCTGAGGATGAATTACAATAGCCAGAGTAGGAAGAGGAAAGAAGTGGAGAAATCTACTCAAGGTATGTTTTTACTGGATTTTTAGAACTAATATTATTTCTCCGTAGGGAATGCTTGTGTGTGTAAACTTATGTTTTCAAAACCAAATTTGCTGATGTTAACTGGTTAATAATGTGCACTGCTTACATATGCTTAGTAAATCTGTTCATATACCAGTCCAGCTGAGGTTGTAGGTTACATGTGCTTTTTACGGATTATGCATGAATTTAGATGCAACAATCCTCTTATCAGAGCATTCACAATTTGTCTAATCCTACAAATAGCCATTTACAGACTGAAGGATAAATAATTTATAGTAAGATGAAAAGTAAACAGCTAAGTGCTTTTCAAGCCACTGCCTATATGGGACAAAAGTCTCAAATATTTGGCTTCTAAAAGAGCTTTAGAAAGGTTAGTGGAGATGACCAGAAAAAAGTCTGGAAAACCTGTCATCAGAATGTGGACACTTTGTGCAACACAGTCCTAAGGGAAAGTAAGAATTTGTTGGGGATCATGATTTATTGACTGATCTCTGTTTTTCTGTAATACTTTGCATATAATCTATGCTCTATAATTTTTGATTTAAGGGATAAGTTGCTATCAACCAAAACATAAGTACTTATCATGCCTTGAAAACTGCTTTTTAAATACTGACATTGGCACAGGTTACTTTTTTTTTTATGAATAAGTCCATGTTGAGATGAAGAAAAAATTCATTTGATTATCTAGATCAGTGGTTGCCAAAGTGTGGAGCCTAGACCAACAGCAACAGCATCACCCATGAACTTGTTAGAAGTGCAAATTCTCAGGCATTGCCCCGGACCATGTAAAATGCAGTTATTATAAATGAAAACTACTGTATTCTAATTAGTATTAGAATCTTACATTAGAGAAATCTTAAATTGAGCCGAAGATTTTATATATTCATACTAACATTTAAATATACCTTAAATGTTTATGTTATTAACTATATTACACATTTTTTAGCTCTTATCATAATTGGTAAAAGTTTTGTATCTGTCTTTTCAACTAATTCATTTTAATCTTTCCTATTTGTTCTGCTAATGACCGTAAATTTGTTATAAAATAATTTCATTCTTCTTTCTATTTTTGGCTCATCTATGCTTTAAAAAATGTGTAGTTCCCATTAAAATATTTTTCTGTAAGTTTGTCTTTACAGAATATGAACTTAACAATTGTGAGTTATGGGTTGTGGGAATGAAGTGTAGAGTGCTTGACCTCATGTTGTGAGTTTAAGAATGCACTTCTAGTGGCAGTTTGTTCTAAAAATATAAGCAATTTTGTACTGAGTGTAAAGAGCCTAGCCGACCTCGTATTTCCTCTCTGCATTGTGACTAAAATGAATTTTGAGAAGATGGAAGTTTGTCTTCTATGATGCCATCCTAACTTTTTTTTCAATGACCTATTGGTACTCAATAAGCTTTTACTTAGCACTTAACGATGTGTCAGGCCTTGAGTCAGTACTAGGGATGGAGATGACTCTGATAGTTTCTGCTTGTAGGAAATTCATAATGTGGTGGAGAAAATATATATCAAACAAATCATTGCAATTGAATGTAGTACTTTTTTAGATAAATAAAGTGGTATGGAAATACGCAGGGAATCAGGGTCCATAGAAAGGTAATATTTGATCTTGGTCTTAAAATTTTTATACAATCTTACTTGGAAAAGGACATTACAAGAGGGTAGATTAGCAGAAGCAAAAGCATAAAGCTGTGAAAAGGCCTGGGATGGTGAAAATTTCAGTATGGCTAAGAGTAAGGTATATTGGCGCTGGATCACAAAAAGTATTGCATGCCCAATTTAGGAGTTCTTTTTTTCCTTTAAGCATTAAAAACCACAGCTTTTAAGTGATGGAGAATTTCATGTTGAATGTGATTTTTAGGATGAGAAGCATAGAAGAGAATTGTAGATATATAAGCATCAGTGTAATGGATTGATTGCAGTTGGGAAAAATTGGATGCAGGGTGACAATCTATGAAGCTACTGAATTAGCCCAGGCTAAGATTGGAAATGAAGGTATAAACTCTGGCTGTATCAGAAGAGGTAAAGAAACATGGTGCAGAGATATCAGTGTGGAGGAATTGATAGGAGTTGGTAATTGATTAGTTGTTGAGGTTGAAAGAGATAACAGAGTCAAGGATGCCTCAATTTCAAGTTTGGGACCCTGGGAGGATGATGATCCATCTACCAAGAGAAGGAAAATAGGAGGAAGGGTGGGTTTGGAAGGGAAGAGAATGAATATCATTCTGGACATGTTACATATAAGGTGCTTGGGTGACATCCAGGTGGATTTTCCTATCAGGCACTTGGAAATGTGTGTCTAGAGTTCAGGAATGATCTGGACTGTTGATATAAGTAGATTTGAGTTCATCAGTATCCTACAGTAGGAGATGCCTGGGGATGGATGATATTACCCAGGGAGAATGTGTACAGTGAGACTAGAGAAAGGCCAAGGACAAAAGTCTGAATCTATCTATCATCCATGAACTTACATAAATACATTTTCAACCTATTTAAAATTTTAGCTAGCACTATCCTTTGGTGCACTGACTTACATATACTCAAGTATAAAGATCCGGGAGGTGAAAGTCCAGAAACTTGGGATCTTATCGGTCAGTGACTCACTGATCTTTACAGACATCTAGGAGGGAAAATGAGTGCCTCTTCGGGGGAGAAATGAATTATCCCTCATTAGGCAAACCGTGGACCCAATTATCATCTTTTTTGGTGAGGTCTGGAATCTATTTTGTTGTCTTATTCCATGTATTACTACCTATGAATGAAAGAAGATATTAATAATTTTCACATATTTATGTGAGTGGTAGTACTTTGCATCAACCTAGCTAGAGTTGAGCTTGACATTATTTTTAAGGAATACAATTCTCAGAAAATCGTCAAGTTTTAAGTCAGGAAGGAAGAAAACAAATATAATTGGGCACTTGCTATAGTGGCAGACACTCTGCTGGATGCCTTTCAGGCTTACTAGCTGTGCCACCTTGAGCAAGTTACCTCAGCTCTCTGAGCCTGTTTTTCATCTGCAGAGTTGACTTCATCATCATCATCACCACCACCATAATCACAATGATAAAAGTAATAATAAAATTAAGTCTTGAAGAGTACTTACTCTGTTTCAGGACTCTGCTAGGTGCTCTACATTTGCTCCTCGAATACCTTATGAAGTATGACATACTATTTCCAGTTTACAGATAAGGTAACTGAGACTTGGCGAGAAATAGCTGCTCAGTTTCTGCAGCTAAAAACTGGTAAGAGTTGGACTGGGAATCAAGTCTTTGGCTCTAAAGTTCCCATCACTCACTACACTATACTCCTCCCATACCTACCTCATGAGGTTATGGTAAGTATTCATTGTGATCATAAGTGTGAAAATGTTTAGGAACTGAATAAATGTTAATTTCCCTTCATTTTCTTCCCTGACAACCTTGCCAGCCTCTTTTTGTTTCAGTCACCAAGGGTTTACAAAGAGGTTTAACAAGGCTTTTCGTTCTGATGATCTTTAGAAAAGGGAAGGTGATGTGCTACCTAATTTATAATGAAATATTCCTGAGTGTGTTTATTTGTTTCACTTTTTAGGGAAGCTATTGTGCCATCCAATTTAGGGCTTGTTTTGGGGAAATATTAATAAGAGGAAATGCTTGATCCCATCTGAAAATATCTTTAACTTCTTATTTTTATTTGCCAAGAAAGCAGCACCCGCTCCCCCAGGTACACACAGAGTACTGGATTCTAAAACTGATTTTCTTCCAAGAGCTTTCGAATTAAGGAATGGACACTAATCTAATATTATTCACAATTCCTTACTAACGGGTTAGATGAGCCCTAGGCAAGCTTATTTTATATGATTTTTGGCAGGTCTGATAGCAGGGCTAGATTTCCTGGAGGCACAGAGGCTAGCAGTTTTTCCCAAGCAGCCTCACTTCCAAGGGAGGCGTCAATTAACTAAAAGAATTAGTGTAAGCCAAATGAAAATATAAATATATGAATGTATAAACCAAGGATAATAATTTTAGTTCTGAGAAGTGCCCTATAATTTTTATAATAGGTAAGATTAGTTTTGAATGTAGCCATTTTACCCATCAGTAATTATGAATGTGAACTCACCCATGCATGAAAAGGAGGTACGGTGAGGGCCTGTTACAGATCCCACAAGATCACAGACTGCTGAGATACTGCAGATGACACAAACATTTTTTCTCTGCTTTCTTGACCTCTTTTGTGGCTTCTCTTTTCTCCTATGTGGTTTTTGTTTGGTTGGTTGTTTTCCTCTTTCTAAGACCTAAGCTTAAATCTCACATTATCGCCATCTGGTGGAAAAAATTTAGAACTGCCGATTTGTATTTACCAAGATTACATGGAAGCAAACCATGTCATCCATGCTTCCATGCAACCATCCATCCGTTTGTCCATCTATCCATTTTTTTTCATTTATTCATCAAGCATTCATTTAGCGTCAGCTATGTTTCAGGTACTTTGGTAGATGGATGAAGTTCATCTTGAAGTAAATGGACACAAGTTACTTATTATTTCCCCCCTCCTTGCCCTAGGCTAATATTGCCACTTCATTCCACAGAAGCTGCTCAAACACCATTGCCATTTGTGGGTTCAAGGGGCAGACAGAAGCCCAAATTTGAGAAGAACATTTCTCGATTCTTATTTCAAGCACTTAGGAGTATAAACTATTATTTGCTTAATATCTAAAAATTATGGGTAACAGTTTCTGTGAAAATCTTAAAAGAACTTTTAATCTCAGGATCTGTATTTACATGGTAAAGATCACAGATGGCAGGTATAATAGAAGCTAGCAAGGCCTATAAAGTGAAAATTTTACCAGCATTTGATCACCTGTAATGAGTTTAGTGCTGTGAGCATGTTGTACCTCTAGTTGTCGCAAGTTTCTAGCATAAAAATCTACAACTGCCCAGAAAGAACCTAGACTCTAAGAGAAAACTGTTATTTAGCAGTAACTCCAGTTGGTTCATGTATTTGAGTATCACTTGTTCATGAAAACTTACTCGGTAAACATTTACTTACATAGTATCTAAACGTGTGATGGAATGTCCATGGCACTTGGGCTACTGCTCCAGCCTGCCCCCTGGCACACATGCCTGATCAAATCATGGTGTTCTTTCTTGTTGAGCCCAACGGCAACCTCACATTCCCATCAACACAGCATTCCATGCAAGCATTGTCAATCAGTTGTCAACTGTAATTGAGATGAACCTCTTCGAGATGAAACATTGAGATGAAACTTGCTTATCTGTGCCAAGTTTTGTGTTAAACTCTGAAGATTAATAGATGAATAAGAAACAGTTTTTGCCTTCGAAGAATTCAGAGTATGGTGGAAAGGCAGATACAAACCAGCAACAGTGATGCAATGTGGCCAGTGTTATAATGGTGATATATGTAAAGTACCATGGGAGTCTAGAAGCTAGAACCACGTAGTCGGCATAGGGAATGATAACAGTGATTATAAGAGAAAAATCTAACGTTTATTAAGCACCAGGCACCAAGTAAGGCACTTAAGGTGGATTATGTTATTCAGTCATTCTAATAATGCTGTGAGGTTGGGATCATTATTATCCCTGTTTACGGATGAGTAAAGCGAGGCACAGAGATGTTAAGTAATTTGCCTAATATTATGGAAGTAGTAAGGAATAGAAATGGGATTGGAACCCAGACAGTGTGACATTAGAGCCCACTGCCGTAACTACCACACTGAGATAGCTCAAAATTCAGATTTCGAGTTCGAGGAAATGATGTCACTGTGTGTGTGTGTGTGTGTGTGGTGTGTGTTTGGAGACATATATAAATAGATGGTTCCGGAAGCAGTGGGAGTAGAAGAGATAATCCAATGAGAATACGTGCAGTTCAAAATTTAAAAAGAGCCAAATATGTTACCCAGAGGAACAATTGCATTTAAAATAGCGGGTAGAAGAAAAGAGGTGGTCTTGAGATGTCAGAGAAAGATCAAAAGGAAGGGGTATCACATAAGCCAAGGAAGGGGACTTTGCAACAGAAGATGTGACTAATATTGTCAAACACTTCAGAATCAAGAAATAGGATGAAAGTTGACAAAATGCAGTAAAACAGGCAGTTTAGAAGGTCATTGCTTACTTTAGACCAGAGATTCTCCACCTTGGCTGGCATTAAAATCACCTGGGGAGCTTTATGAATCCGAGTGCTAAGACTGGTCCTTAGACCAATTAAACCAGAATTTCCACAGATGAGACCCAGGTGTTTAAAACAATTCCTCGGGAGATTCCAGTGTGCATCCTAGACAGGGATTCACTTCCTTGGAGCAAACAATTTCGGTAATCTGACAGAAAGATCCCAGATTATAAGGAATTGAGGGGTGAATGCGATTGAATGTGATGACTGGAGTAAGGCTCTGTTGGAGAATGTTTTAGGATCTCAGGGGGAGGGAAAGGTTTTGAAAGGGTTCAGTGCCTCCTCTGAGACAGGAAGTGAGTTCTGAAGTGAAGTGGCAAGAGTTGAAGTTCATGTCGTAATGATTTAAATTTTCTTGGATAGAGACAGGTTATCTGCTGAAAGTGTGGATCGAGTCAGGAGTTTCAGATGAGTAACAAGAGGTTTTTGACGTATGTATCTGGAGGTCAGGAGAGGTGGGAGTGAAGATGGAGATGTGAGGATATTTAACGGCAATAAGTATTAGTGACCGCTGCGTGTCAAGTATTCTGCTCACATAGAGTTGTTATTTAGTCCTTATCATAACTCTGATGTAGAGCTCATCATCATGACCCTTTAGTTATAGTAAATAGATGTAAGATATAAATCCATGACTTTCTTGGACTAAAGCCTATATTCTTTTTTTTATAATAATTTTTTATTATGTTGTGTTAGTTACCATACAGTATATCCTTAGTTTCTGATGTAGTGTTCCATGATTCATTACTTGCGTATAACACCCAGTGCACCATGCAATACGTGCCCTCCTTAATACCCATCACTGGCCTATCCCATTCCCGCGTCCCCCTCCCCTCTGAAGCCCTCAGTTTGTTTCCCAGAATCCATAGTCTTTCATGGTTCATTCTCCCTTTTGTTTACCCCCCCCTTCACTCATCCAAAGCCTATATTCTTTTCGCAACACTGTTAGGTATGGCTCTTGTCGATGATGTCCACACTGTGCAATGAATATTCATTCTCATTTGGAAAAATGGTTTCCAAACAGTATTGAGTGCCAAACTGAAGTTGGAAATTCTGTATTTTTGGGGTACCACTCTGTGACAGATTTAAGGGAGATAGGATGTATACCTAATGAGTTGAAGTTTCTTCTTCTAAGGAAAAGAGAATTCCAGACTCTCCTCTGTATCGTTACCAGTGATCTTTCTAAAACACAAATCAGATCATACCATTCTTCCAAATATCCTTTAGTGTCTCCCAGTGCTCAGAGTAACGGTTTTTCACAGCAAGGGATACAGGAGGAGACACTACTAAATGCTTTAAGAATCTGATCAAAGCTCCGAATCTTCTGTTCAGAAGAAAATGCACATATATACAATATCTGCCATCCATTTCAAGGGGCTCAGGAAGCCCTTGAAGTCCTTCTTCATCCATAGATCATGGGTTAGGATTCTCTGCTAAGGGAATTTCATCACTGCTTAGTTAATGCAACTTAAATCTTCCAAGATTTAGCGCTAAAAGGAGCTAGGGGGTGGGAGCCAGCCAAGTAGTAAACTCAGCCCCTGAATTTCACCTTCCCTTGGCATTATGTCACCTTGATTTACTACTATCGTCATTAACTAGGAAGGTTTCCACCCAGTGCTAAATCCACAGATGGTCTGGATTTTGTTTCTAACAAGGGAGGCGATCTTTCCTTATATCGACATTTATACAACACACCTCTACACACAAATGATATTTTTAAGTTATGCTTATGTGTGCAGAGATATATATTGTACAGGTAAGTTCGAAATACGATTTTGGAGAAGGGAAGGGAGCCAGAAAGGTGGAAAAATGGAGGAAGGGTATTTACAGTGGTGAGTATAGAGCTTGCACTTGCAAGCGTCCTTCTGAACGTCATCATTTCTGTAAAACTCCCCTTTTCATCTTTATCAGTTAGCTCCGCGTATAGGTAGCCATAGTCACGTACAACTCACCACTTCCTAAATACCGATTCATTATCAAATGGGCAGTATTCACCTAGTAGAACTAAATTTGATAGAAAGACTTCTCTATATAGATTCTTAAACTAATTTTATGAAACAGTATGCGGTTACCACTAATTACATATATATTACACGAGTGTGGTTTTACCATTGATCATCTCTCTCTTGTTGAGCATTCTTTATCCAGGCACAGGCAGGTCAGTTTCTCAGTTCTTTTGCCTTGCTGCTTCTGAGGCGACGTGGCCTTTTGCTCTCAGTCTGAAAATAATATGTTGCCTCTGCACATTCATTTCATTTCTGCTGTCTGTCCCTGAGCCCACTTTGCCTAATACTATGTTTAACCCTCTAATGCTTCTTCTTACATCTCTATTAAAGCCTACACCATAGTAGGCTTGATAACTGTGTTCTCTTCTTAAACAACTCTTTACTCAGTGAAATTGTGTACTTTCCTTTGAGGATCTGCATAAGTTCAGAAGGAAAGGACTGGCTCCCTGGGAGGTGTCACATAGCTGACCAGGCCCTGGGAAACAAAGCAACTATCCTCTTTCAGGTACACAATTTGGTTCCTCTCTGTGAATTGCTTCAGCTACAGGGCAGGATCAAAGGGGATAGATAGCCCTGGGATTGTGGTGACTGGGGACAAAAAAAACCTTTGTTCTCTTCCTTTTAACTCTTTGTGGCCCATTTATCATATAGTTAACACAAAGACCAGACAAGGGTAAATCAGATAATTTGAATGACAAACACCCGAGGTGAGGTGGCTGAGGCCCAGAAGACTATTGAAGATTCAGTTCAATAGATAACAGGGAAACTGAGGCATCTCGGAGGGTTTCAGTTTAGAGAGTTGATTGAGACTATGTCCGTGTTCCATGCTGATTCTCTTTTATTACAAAGATTTGAGCAAGATTCAGAATTGGCGTTTCAAGATGTAGCTTTTTATTCATGTGAACAGTCAAAAGCAGTTTTAAATATCTGCAGAGGCATGGCACTGAGGTATGTCAGCATGTCCTGTCACGATACCGTCCTGTCAGAAAACTGTTATTCTGTTTTTTTGGTCATCTGTGAGGCAGAACTAGCTCCATATACAAATAAGTTCTATTTATTTTCAGCACTTTTCTTTCTCATTATAATTCTGAAAGGGTCTAGAGGTGACAGAAGATAAATCTTGAATCCCCAGGAACCTTGGAAATATTCTCATTCGAAGCCTTTATATGGAAAGCTGAGGATTCTGCTGCCCTGTCAGTATAAACCGAGCCATATGCAGTGCTGTTTTGGTGCCAGTCATTCCTGTAACACATGAAGTAGTTAATTCTATTACTCTTGAGTCTTTAACTGTTTGAGTAAATGACCCTTTGTGTCTTTTATGTCATGTAAGAAAGCAGTTAGAAATGAGCTCAAAGGCAAGAAAAAATTAATAAGGATACGCCCAGACCTTTCATAGAATTTAAAGGTTTGAGTTAAGATTCATTTCTCTAGCTTCAGCTGAGACATTTACAAGGCTTCACTGGTAAAGTCCAATTATGTCTCCTCATTAATGGTTCAAGCCCAGAGTTTCAAGAACACTTTTAAAAAAATTATCATATTGACATACAACCAGGCTAAATGCTAACATGTCTTAAATTAATCAATAATATGGTCCCAAATCACCTTCACTAATTGGAAGGAACGTAATCTGTGGTTTTTGAAAAATAGGGGAGTCACAAGAAGTGCAGAATTGTATGTTTTATATGTGTACATATACATGTTTCTGTCGTATATTTGGTGATGATCATTTATACATAATATATAACTTATCATTTTATATTTATAAGTATAACATAAATAATTACATATGATTTAAAGAAACAATGAAGTGGATCAATATTCAATGGAATGGCTCCCTTTTTTTCTCTTAATTGCATTTTCTTAAGCAAGACACAGATGTATATAATGGAGAGGCAAGTCAGAAAAGAAGCTATATGGAGCAGCATCTAAAATTCATACACGGACAGTTATGCCTCCTCTTTCTTCTGTAGCTTCTCACCCCAAATGCTCGAAGCCCCATATATGCTCACAAGTGTTAGTGGCTGGCAAGCTCTGTGTTTCTCAGTTGCTTCCCCTAGACTACCTCTTGCATAGATAGCAATAAAGCTGATTTCTGAAGCATCCTCGCTGTAACACACAGCCAGGGCCATCGGTCAGCAGGTTCTTTGCAGTCTGCACTGTCATTGGCTGGGCCAGTGTGCCTGGTCTGTGGATCATGAAACATATCTGATCAATTTGACTTAAAAATACAGTTGGGCTGGCTGTGCCATCTTTCTGCTATCACGCTTTGGGGATTAACTTTAGAGCCTGGAACAATATTTGGCACATAATAGGTGTGCAATGAATATTTATTGAACAAGTGAATTTATTAAATGTATAACACTTAGCATTCTCTTCTGTTACATTAAATTTGTAAGAGGCCCAATTTTGAATATTGGCCACCTTGATTGCTGTATATCTTTTTTACTTTTCAAGGAAACATATTTGATAGTTTTAGTGTATGATGTTTTGTCTGAATGATTTGTAGTCCTTGCCATACCATAAAAAAAAGCTTAGATAAAATGGTTATGCAGTTGAAGTGTAAGTTTAAAACCTTTTGCAGTTAACAACAATTAGCTCAAAATTCATTGACAGAAAGCTTTCTAAAATGTATGAGTCCCCTTTTTCTTCCCATGCCGTAGTTTGTAGAGTTGAATTTAGATGTGGAATTGGTTTAAGACTTCGTGTGTATGCAGGAGGGTATTATTCCGATCAGTTACTTCCACTATGATTGTACTAGACTCTAGATGCAGAAGCCATTGAATTGGGGCCTCAGTGTAGAAATAAAGAGCCTGAAAGCTTGGGGATGGCTTTGTATTGTTGGTATTTGTGTCATTCTTATCAGTGCCAACTGCCAGTGGTGAGGGGAAAGGGAGGTACTCTAATTAAATGAGGCTCCCTATTATTTAGATTTTTTAAAATTGTGGTTATATTGCACTAATAAGATGATCTAAAATGTATATTTGCAAAAAATGTGTATTTGCAACTCCTATTGGCACATATGTACATGTTATGGGATTGAAATTTACATTTTAGGGGCTCCTGGGTGGCTCAGTCTTTAAGCGTCTGCCTTCGGCTCCCAGAGTACTGGGATTGAGCCCCACATCAGGCTCCTCTGCTAGGAGCCTGCTTCTTCCTCTCCCACTCCCCCCGCTTGTGTTCCCTCTCTCGCTGGCTGTCTCTCTCTGTCAAATAAATAAATAAAATCTTTAAAAAAAAAGAAATTTACATTTTCATATAAAGTTTGAGGCTATGTCATTAGAATTCTGCCTTCATAAGAACACTGTGAAGGGCTGTCCTCCTGGGATTTGTAATCTTATGTGACGTCCAGATTCAGCAAGAGTGCCATCAGAAAGTTACCTTTGCAACAAACTAGACCGACTCTCATAAATCATTCTCTTGGTAAAACATTTGAACTTTTGCTAAAATAATGCTTAAAAAATAGAAGCTGTAAAAAGAACACAATTAAGCAGTTTTTATTAAGCGGTTTCCGAACCAAAGTTCAAAGCACTTAAAATTGAATCACAGGGCTGCCAAAGACCTTCAGAGGACATGCCTTCAGGCAGGACCACACTAAACCTACCCCTCTACAAATTACATCAAACCTGATTCTATTCCAGACCTATCACCAAGCTCTGGTGAGAGTATGGTGTGTTGATTTTTCCCTCGCTGTATTAGCATAGTGATTCTAATTTTTCCTCTATATACTTTTTTAAGTCTCACCAGAGACTCTATAATCAATGTTTTCCAGAGGAAACATTCAATAAGTATTTATTGATCATTGACTTTGAAGGCATCAAGAAATTTCTACCTTTTTCTGGTGTTTGATAGTGTTTACTGCTAAGTGTATTTTACCAAAATTCCGTAGGTACCACTTTAAGCCCCTTTCACCTTGTCCTGTCTTTGGAGCTCATGGAGTATAACCAGACATCATTAACTGGTAACTGGGTACTTCCACATAGTGTGGCATTTTACATATTGTGGGCCACATATTTAACAAGTATTTATAAATTAAATTAAAAAGTTGAGTATCATTGGGGCACCTGGGTGGCGCAGTCAGTTAAGTGTCCAACTCTTGGTTTTAACTCAAGTCATGATCTCAGGGTTGTGAGATCAAGTCCCGAGTTGGGCTCCTCACTCAGCACAGAATCTGCTTAAGACTCTGTCTTCCCTCTGCCCCTCCCCCACTAAAATAAATAAATAAATCTTAAAAGTAGCAGGTTGAGTATCATTGTTTTGATGTATTTGTTGATGGATTATTCAGGGTGGTATAATAGAAAGAATACTGACCTAACAGCGATTGGAGTTCAAATTGCTCTTTTGCTTAATAGCTTAGCACAGTGTTATCACACAGTAAGTACTTAGTAAATATTTCCTGGAAGAATGGATGAGTGGAGTTGGATGAATGAAGTCTTGGGCACCCGCCTCAAACATGACTGTCCTCTGAGGCCACTATTTCTCTGTCAGCCACTCTCTTGATACTACTCGGGCTATCCCACCCTCTGCAAACCTCCGTCCCCACTGCAACACTAAAAACTCCTTACCCTCATGTTAAATCCCAGCAAACCTCAATACAACAAAAAACCTGCTCCTTTGTGGTACATGCCATGCAGCCATGCCACTTTACTACTCTTATAGGTATGGTCCTTCATTTCTTTCATGGTTTTAGACCCGATAAAATTCTACTGGTTGACTCCAAATGTTGGTATAACCCTGGATTCCTTTGTACCAGCTTTCATTTGTGCCTGAAGCATTGTTACAAACCTGCTCTTCCCTTCTCTTCATCTGGCTAGGTCCCTCTCAGCCTTTCAGTCTCCATCTAGACAGTGCCTAGTCTGGAAAGCCTCACTTGATTCTATGCGATCTTGACTGGATGCCCTTCCCATGTGTTCCTACAGCACTCTGCACATACTCCTACCATAGCTCCCATCGTCCTTAATTGTAATTGACAATGGTCAGTTGTTTCCTTGTTTGTTTCTCCAGCTAAACGACTGTAAACTTCTTGAGGGCAGGGACTGTGTCATTTTTGCTCTTGTAAACTCTGCCATGTAGTAAGTGCTCAAACAGTATTTTGTTTTCTTTTATAAGACAACTTTTTACCAGGTTTTGCTTCCTCTTACGTTAGATGAAGCTAATATTGCCTTATCGTGGTACAGAGGATCAACTGAGATTGTATACAAAGATCATTCTGAAAACTGCCGGGGCGCAAATATTATTCCCAAATGTCAAATCCTTTCATAGTGCCTTCAACTCACAGAATGCTAATTACAGCTATTTTCAAAGAGTGATTTATTGCCCATTCTTAGGATCTGGGAAATTGTGTCACTGGAAATAACATGAAAATGAATGAAGTGCAACTTTGTGCCTGGGAATAAGTGGAGCATGCTATGCCCACACTAGCCAGTCTGATTTCATTGAAGATTTTAAGTCCCCATGCACTTGCTCTTGTAGCTTAACTATGTAGAGGGCCAATAGTGGAAACAGGCTTAACAAACTTTTTAGCCCTGTCTTAGTGACTGTAGTTGTAAGACCTTCAATTAAACTGCTATGAAACACAGATAATGGGTTTCAGTTCAATTCTTCTTCAGAATGTCCCAGCTAAAAATGATATGATTAATGCCAGATAATAAAAATTTTAAATCCTGAAAGAGTATTGATGAAAATCAAATACCTGACGTCCATCTTTTTCAGTATTGTAGTCATGCACATTAACCAATTGGATTAGAAGAATCTTAATCTGCCCTAATCTGCCAAAAGCACAGTGGCTTTTATTATACTGTAGGTCTGAAAACTCTATTCAAAGTAGGTTAGCATTAGAACATGTACTCTCTCTAATACTTGCTGATGGCATTGACCTCAAGGATGGGGTTTTCGTGACTCTTCAACAGCAGATGAGTCTTATCCTGTCAGATCCTTCATCACCTTCTATTCACTTCACCACAAACCCATTTGAAAGGTTTTATGATCTAATCTCATTTCAGTTACAGTTGCTGCATACCCATATTTTATTCAGAATTCTGTAAGTACTAATGGGTCTTTTATGTTGGGCAGGCTCAAAAACTGTTTAAAAATTTGAACAAATTCATCTGTTCACTTTCCTTTGTCGGTAGACTATAGGCGATACATGCTATTGATGTTGTAGTTTGAATAAATGGAAGCGTTGCTGTTTAGTTTATTATCACGATGGCCGTCCTAACTAAGCATCCACTGGATTATTTTGCAATTTAGTCTACTCAGAGAATGGGAGAGTTTCTAATCTTCTCTGGTATTTTTTTTTCTTCCTTGAAAGGTTATGATAACTAGAATTGGTAGCTCATAAAGCCCAAATCAATATTGCCATTGACTTAATCCACATAAGAGGCTTAACTTCATAGGTGACTTCTGAACACCTGAAACAAAATAAAAATCAGTCTCTGGTGAGTTGCCAAGTTCAAAATAAAGTTGAAAGCTGTTGCAGAAAAATGCTTCTGGACTAAGAAAGTAGGGTGGGACCTTGTATAATTATATTTCGGCAAATAAATCCTCATGCTTTCCCATTTTCAGTAAGGGCTAATATTTATTATGTGTCAGATCCTGTGCTAAGCATGATCTCATTTACCCTTTAAAACAACCTTATGACATTTAGATGTATTTGTAATCCCTAGTTTACAGGTGATAAAATTGAGACTTACTGAAAAAAGTTTAACTTGTCTAAGATGACATATCTAGTAAGTGGCCCAGTTGACACTCGAACATATGTGTTAGACACTAAAGGTCATGCTCTAAATTGATACACTATATATATTAAATGACATTCATCCGATATAGTAGTTAATGTTCAAATGGGTCTATAATAGAAGATAATCCTCCTTACCTACTATAGAAATACCTGTATGATTTTCCTAGATATAGGAAAATACCCTGAACTTTCTGCACCTTAATGTCAGGAATTCACTGTGATTAACATCAGGCATCAGGCCAATAACCTTTGCAAGATGGCCATGCATAACCGAACTGTCTACTGTGGCCATGGGGCAGTGTGTGTGTGTGTGTGTGTGTGTGTGTGTGTGTGTGTGTGTGTGTGCGCGCGCGCGCGCGCGCATGCGCTTTTTATCAGAATAGCTGTCTTAAGATGAAGATCAAATTCTTGACCTTACTCTTTCTAACATTATGTACTAACTACCTGCATTAACTGAACCAGCGGTGATTTACTCATTTACTCATTGATAACCAATTTATTCCAAGGCTTTTAGTTTAACAGCCTTTCTTCTTTTGAAATTCATTCCATCTGACTTTTGTTTTCTCCTTCCTTCTACCTAATTAAAGTGGTCCACCAGGGCATCTGGGTGGCTCAGTCAGTTAAGTGTCTGACTCTTGATTTTGGCTCAGGTCATGAACTCAGGATCCTGGGATTGAGCCCCACATCAGGCTCTGTGCTCAGTGGGGAGCCTACTTGAGATTCTCTCTCTCCCTCTCCCCTGCCCCCCACCCCTCACTCATGCTCTCTTTCTCTCTCTCCAAAAAAATAATAATAATAAAAATAAAGTGGTCTATCAATCTTCAGTCCATTTATTGACAGGCATTTTCCAGTGTCTTATTGTTGCATCATGGTCTTCTTCATTTCATTCTCTGCTAATATGTACAAGAAAGCCAACATTTAGGTTAACAATCTTTCTAGTACCTAAGCCTTAGAGTTCTTTGACCTTCTTAGCAAATACTCCTGTCAAGATCACCAGGGCCTCCACGTGGCTAAATTCAGTGGTGGATTCTTGGTTCTCATCTTGACCTTTCAGCAGCATTGGACTTCGTTGATCACTCCTTCTTCTTTTCTTGATTTTCAGGATATCATTTTTTTCTGAGTCTCCTCCTGTGCCATGGACCATTCCTTCTGACGCGCCCTATGATCCTCCTCATTTTCCCAACTATGAAACATTGGAAGCCCTGAGAACCTCTTTTCTTATCTTTGACACACTTATTCTCTCAGTCATACCAGCCTGTCTTGTGTTGTTAATGCCATTTATATGCCAAAAAATTTTCAACTCCAGTTTGGACCTCTCCCCTAAAATACAGATTCATATATTCAGCTGGCTATTTTTCATCTCCATTTGAATGGCTGATATGTATCTCAAGCTTAACATAGCTGTACCAAATACCTCTTGTTCTCCACCTCACATTCTCTCATCCCACCTTTTTATTCCAGCTATTGCTGTAGCTACCAGCTCTGTGCATATATACACTACCAATACCTCTTCTCGGCTGTACCAGGTAGCTCTCATTTTCTGCCTTTTTTCTGTTACTTTTGTGTGGAATGCCTGTAGCACCCATTCAGCCATTCTGAAGCAGGTGCAAAGCTGGCAATGTGAGAGAGTTAATATGCCATGGACAACTGCTTGACCTGTAAGAGAAAGCCAGTCATGAATGCCTCCCACTCCTGAGTTCAAGCCATCTTTCAGGCATTTTATAAGCTCCTCAGAGGGTCCCCAGTAAGATTAAGCTTCAGTTGCCCATAACTGTGACCAGCTCAAAAACTCACCCTTGGATTGACTTCCCTTACTTCTCTTATCTCACTTTTACTGGACCTCCATTCCTGTTATGGGAATCACTTCCCAAAATTCAGTCTCTGCACACAGTCCCTGGTTTCAGCTGCTTCTTTTTAGGAAACCTGATTGAGAAAGTATTCAAAAGCAAACTCCTGCTTCTCCCTCCAAAACTTGCTTCTCCTTTAATTTTCTCCATTTTAGATGATAACTCTTTCCAGGTCCTCCTATCAAAAACCTTGGTGTGATCCCTCACCTCCTCCATTTTATCAACAAACCTTGTCATCTCTACCTTCAAAATATATTCAGAGTCTGACTAATTCTTCCCACTTCCTCTGCTACTACACTGGTCCAGGCCACTAGCATTTCTCATATTGATTTTTGCAGTAGTCTTTCAACCTGTCCCTGTGCTTCTGCCCTTGCACCCCTACAATTTATTCTCAATATAGTAACTAGAATGATACTTTTTTAGAGAGGGGAGAGAGAGAGAGAAAGAGAAAGAGGAGGGGCAGAGGGAGAGAGAGAATCCCAAGGAGGCTCAACACTCAGCACAGAGCCCAAGGTGTGGGGGCTCGATCTCACAACCCTGAGATCACAACCCGAACCAGAATCAAGAGTCAGACACTTAACTGACTGAACCACCCAGGTGCCTCTAGAATGATAGTTTTTTAAAGATTTATTTATTTATTTGAGAGAGAGAGAGCATGAGTGGGGGGGGGCAGAGGGAGAGGAAGAGCCCTCAAGTAGACTCTCTGCTGAGTGCAGAACCCGACTTGGGGCTCGATACCAGGACCCTGAGATCATGATCTGAGATGAAATTAAGAGTCAGATGCTGAACTGACTGAGCCACCCAGGCGCCCCTAGAATGGTACTTTTAAAATTGGGTGATGGACATTAAGGAGGGCAATGTGATGTGATGAGCACTGGCTGTGATAGCTAACTGATAAATTGTTGACTACTACATCTGAAACTGATGATGTTCTATATGCTGACTAATTGGATTTAAATAAATAAAAAAATGGAGAAGAAAAACTCTAAGATCATGCCCACCCCCCCAGTCAGAACCTGCAGTAGCTCCCTATCTCACTCAGGATATAGGAGTCTACATAATGTGGTCTTCATTTGTATTTGTGAGCTTATTTCCTACTAGTGACTTCATCATTCATCTTGCTAAAACCACTTTGCTTCTATGTTTCTCAAACAATACACACATATTTCTGCCCCAGGGCCTTTGCAATTGCTATTCTGTCTGTCCAGGATGTTCTTCCCCTTGAAATCTACCAGGCTTGTTCTCTCACCTGATGCAGGCCCTACTCAAATGTCACCTTCTCAGTGAGCTTTTGAAAATTGAAATCTTTATTCCCACACTTTTTTTTTTGCTTTTTTTCCCTCCATAGTACTTATCACTTAGGTGACTATAAAATTTATTGTGCACACTGAGACATTTTTTTTAGAGAGAGAGAGAAAGTGGGAGAGGGAGTAGAGGGTCAGAGGGAGAGGAACGGAGAGAATCATAAGCAGTCTCCACACCCGTACAGAGCCCAACGTGAGGCTCACAACCCGGAGATTGTGACCCAAGCCAAAACCAAGAGTCGGACGCTTAACCAACTGAGCTACCCAGGTACCCCCAAACTGAGATATTTTTGAGTGTGAAAGCGTGCACTAGGACCAATCACACTAGGACCACAGATAAAAACAAGGACTGTATGAGACAATGGAGACATTATGGTCATCCTACTTAAGACCATTTAACATACTATCTTGCGTAATTTTATTTATATTTTGTATATTTATGTATACTTACTATATGTATTATATGTAATTACTACAATATAATGTTCATGTATTTATACGTATTACTATTTTTTTTGTTTTACTCATTTATTTTTGCCTTCCCCATGAGAATTAAGTTCTATGAGAGCAGGGAGTTTTGTCCGTTTTGTTCTTTGCTTCATCCTAGTACTTAGAACAGTGCATAGAACATATTAGGCATCTGATAAATGTTTATTGAATTAATGCAAACCCACTAGAATAGTGTCTGGCACATAATTAGCTCTCAATGAATATTAGTTATTGTTATCAATGATTATTATCATCAAAACAGAAGTGATTGCTTTTAGCTCTGAGAATGGTGCTTCTTAGGTGGCATTATTCTATTTTATTTACTCCTCAGTAATATTTTCATGGATTACTTGTACAGAGATGCTTGCAGCTGCCAAATAATTTTTTTTTAAATTGTCTTCTCTCCTCCAGACTTTTGACTTAAGATGCCTAATATTTTGGTGACTTAGAATAGTTTGTGATTCATGACATACTGATGGATTGTTCTTTTGTACATCAGCCAGATAAAAAAAATTAGCTGGTAAAACCTTGCATGAAGTTTTTGCTTTAATACATTGGATTAATTTATTTTAAGTCCAGTTGTGAACATTTTTAAAAAATGCTTGAACTTCTAATTGTAATAACAAGTAGCACATCTCTTGTATACTTTATCCAGTTGGAGAGTATGGCTAAAAATATCTTAGAAGAGTGATTTTGAGTTCTTTCAGTAGAATTCTAGAAATGCAAATTCAGATAATTGTAATGATCAATCATTTACTGGTATGTTAATTTCTTAATGCATTCAATTTATCAGCAGCAGGTTTTTCCTAATTCTAAAGAGGCAACGCTTAATTCTCTTTTTACTGATTAATTGTGGAGAATTATACTTCTGGCAGTTGACAAAGGGACTTACATGGCTTGCTTCAATACCATTCAAGACATAGGTAAATAATAAAAGTAAACAATTCATGAGAAGTGGAAACATAATTAACAGCAGTCTTATGAATGTTTGTCTCCTCTTGCAAAAATCCTGGTAAGCTATGGCTTGAGCTTCCGGTTTTCTTTGGATGAGAAGTACTTGTAGCTAATCAATGTATAATCCCAAATGCTCCTTAAACATTTAAAAATTGACAGTAGCCAATTAGATAATTCAATTGGACAAGTATTTATGGAGCATTTACTATTCAAAGAATTTCCTTTTGGTCACAGACACAAATTAAATACAGCAGCATCCCTTTGTAAAGCTGATGTTTGGAAGCATAACTGGTAGCTTTTTTATTTTGGCTTTTGTCTTACTGAGCCTTTATATTTCAAGGCACAGGCTTTTCTCTACAGTACATCTGTAGCCTTATAATCATGGGCTGTGTTATACAAGGGTTGTGCTTTATTGAGATAGAATGGATGCATTGAAAGTTCACTTGGTAAGTTCTTTTATTTTAATATGAATTCCATGCTGAGAAGCCTTGTCTTCCAACTTTTTGTGCAGATAGTGTCCCTTATTCCCATTTGCCCCCTTCTGGATTGCCTCTACTATATTGTCTACTAGAAAGATCACATCACTGGGTCAAGACTTATGCTTTCAATTTTGCTTCATTCACTCACTGAATGACCTTAGGTCTTCTTTTAACTGCCTTTACTAGTATATTAATAGTCACCTGGGGTCTCATGGAACAGTTAATCAAAGTCCTAAAAATAGTTTGAAATGTGCAGCGCTCCCTTCTGCCTCTGGAGAGAATCTTTGAACCAAAGAAGAAAAGTAAAATGGAAAGGGAGATTTGCTAAGATAATCAACAATATCTCTGTGTGATGATTTCTTTTTTGGCACTGGCCTGTCTGATCCTTCTTAGTCTCCTAAAACTGAAATACTCATTTCTGAGATTCTTCTTTATAATTCTTCATCTGAAGAACAGACCTTAGAAAATGACAAGACTGACATCTATTTGAAATAAAAATAATAAAACTGGTGATATTTCTTTATGATGCCTACGTTGAGGTGCAAGAGTACAGAAATGACTTCCAATATATGCTAATATGCTAATCATATAATATAGGGCTTGATCTGCATGTAGATATGGCTCAAAAGAAGTGATTGAACTCCAGCAGTATCTAAGTTGTAACAAGAAGTTAGGTAAGAATTTAATTCTCCTGTAAGTTACATTGCCATCTCTTTTTCTCCACTGTTTTTTACCTCTCTGTTCAGTGCTATTACCAGTAGTTAGTGACTTTCTGTTGATATCAATAGACATACTTAG
Organism: Ailuropoda melanoleuca; assembly: GCF_002007445.2. Classification (NCBI taxonomy): domain Eukaryota; kingdom Metazoa; phylum Chordata; class Mammalia; order Carnivora; family Ursidae; genus Ailuropoda; species Ailuropoda melanoleuca. The sequence continues at coordinate 88,157,410 of NC_048238.1, read as the reverse complement.
TTAATTACAGCCTTATCAAAATAGGGTACATTTTGAACTATTTAGTGAGTCCAGTGTGTGTGGAGGGGGTCCTATCTTCAAGGTGGACTTTGGTGCTTTTTAAGTACACACCTTTACATTGGGGAGGATTTCATAATTTTTGTGATTTCTGTTGGCAACGTGGTGGATATATTAGAAGAGTAAAAGACACATCGAAAATTTACCAATTAGGAAGACATTGCAAAAATCAAGAAAAAGAGATGATGAGGGGCCTAACTTGGGCACTGAATGTTTGAATAAAGAAAAGGAGACCTATGTGAGACAAATTAGAATTGGCAGGATTTAGTGGGTGATGAAAGAGAGAAGGGAGTGAAGGTTTCCATCTTTGTTAAGTTAGTGAAGAGGGTTGCTAGCAATCAAGGTAGGAAAGCTAGAAATGTAGAATTTTAGAGGAAAAAAAATTCTCTTCTGGACATAACTTTGCAAGGGCTTAGGTCGTCAAGGTAAAAAATACCTAATATGAAGTTAGATATATAAACTTGGATAATGGTGCTATAAAATGGATTTGGGAGTTGTTGATATAAAACTGATACGAGAAATTGGATGTGATCACATAGGAAGAGCATGTATATTGTAGAACACAGAAAAAAGAAGATAAGGGACAAAGTCATGGTGCACACCAACATTTAACATTGGCAGGAAGAGGAGTCCAGAAAAAATGCTGAGTAGTTAAGAGAACTAGATGGAGAATCGAGACAAAGTCAAGAAAGAAGGAAAGAATCTAGAAAGAGGGGATAACAATATCATATATAAAGAAATGTCTAGTAAAGACTCTGAAATCTTTAGCAGATTTGGCAGTTAGGAGTCAGTTGCTGACATCTAGGAGAGTTTTTAATGTAATAATAGAGGCAGAAGACAGATTCCAGTGGGTTGAGGAATGAGTGGAAAGAAATGCAGACATTAAGTATAGACTTTTAATGTACTTGGCTGAGAAAGGATGGGATGGCCAAGGACAGGGCAACAGATTCTGGGAAAGAATTTTTGTTGTCTTGTTTGTTTTATGGATGAAAAATAAATGGCACATGTAAGCTGGATTAGCCCTGTACTTCCCATAGTAGCAATGAATAAATAAGTATGAATGAATGAATGAATGCTTATAGAATAAGGGAAGTGGACTAATGAAGAAAGAAAAATTTAAGTGATAAGAAAACGAGGTAATATCTGATGGGGCCAGGCCCTGGAAAAAGCATAAAGGGCTATGATCCAGAATACAGATGGAAGGTTTAATCTGTGCAACACGAGAGAAGGAGGGATAGTTGAAGGAGTTCATGGTGTCTCATAACATAGCTCTAGTGAATTAAATATTATCAGTAGAGTCTCGAAATCTCTTTAGTAGTCTTTATATTTAAGCTTCATTTTCTTTTATGTACACAATGAGAAATACAGCCGGTAAAGCCTCAGGAGCTTCTCTTACAACCCTAGCCACCCCAATAGAGAAGAATTCTATTCTGTGGGCTTCAGTCCTAAAATACTAAGCAAGGACTCCGATTATCCCTGTTTGTTCCACTGGCCCATTCCTGGATCCATCAGTCATGACCAGGAGTGGGATCTGTGGAATGTACCTTGATGGATAAAACTCGGGTCAGTTTTCACACATAGACTGATTAACTCTGGCAATTCATTGCATCAGTCCACCCATATTTATTGAGTGTTTACAGTGTTCCAGGTCTTGTTCTAGCTGTTGGCAATATAGTGGTGAAAACATGGACCTTACTTTTGGTTCTTACTTTGGGGAGCTTATACTTTCATAAAGGGTGATGGATAATAAACAAAATATTTCTGATTGTTGATATAGTCTCTGAAGAAAGTAAAACAGGTTTATAATAGAGAGTAACCGATGGTGGAGCCTACTTCAGGGAAATCTGAATAGCCGACACCTAGATCACAAGAAGAAGCCAGCTATTTGAAGAGTTTGGTGAAAAGCACTTAAGCAGAGGGAAGAATGAACAAGCGCCAAAGCCCTGAGTAGGGAATGAACTTGGCATATTTGATTAATAGAAAGAAGGTCACTGTGGCTGGATCTTCGTGAGTAAATGGGAGAGTAGTGTGAGATGAGGTCAGAGAAGTGGGCAAGAGCCAGATCACCGTAGGACCTTGTAGCCACAATAAGAAGTGGCCTGTGGGGTTGATCCAGTTAAACCAAGTGGCAATTCTCATAGTAACCATTTGGTTGAAGGGCAGTATTCCTAGGAAAGGGATACTAAGTACAGTAACATGAGTTTCTTTATCAGCCCATGTGTGGAAACAGTAGAAAACAAGGTAAGACCTCTTTCATAATTGACAGGTCAGATCAAGTGGAAAGATGAAGGGGAATGGAAAGGTAGTGTTGCTGAGAGACTAGTTGAAATGACTGATCCTGGATTCACAACCACCATAGGAAAGGGCTGATGTTAGGAGGGGGTTGTCATGGTCTTTGTCAAAGCTGAAGAGTAGATTTTATGGCCATGAGAAAATCCAGTAGGTAGAAGTGTAGGATATCATTTTCAGAATGAGACCTCCTATTCAAAGGTGTTATAATGCCCTTTCTCATTCAGGTGAGTATTTGTTTTTATATATTTAATTATATTCAACCCAAGTCCACGAATACCTAGTTTCCAGAAACTTACTGATGTGGGTACAAAATACCCTCTCTTTCCCCCCTCCCTTTTTAAATTGTGATCTTTTCCATTATTAAACATTGGCTTTTTTCCCAGGGATGGCACTGAAGAAGAAAATCAATGACATATCTAGCCAGCCGCCTTGGACTGAATGGGCATTCAAATAGACTCCAAGGGCCAAGTACAGATGGTGATTTATTGTGCATACAACTTCTACAGAATGCCTTCATTTGAGCATTGATGTATATACAATTACTTACCAGAATGCTGCAGTTTTACAATTTAGCCAGGAATCTGTGGAGAGATTATGTTCACTAAGAAATCCACAAATGTAGCTTCCACCCTTTTCAGTAATTCTACAAACTGTCAGTAGTCTTCTGCATGAAGAAAAGAGATTTCAAAAATAGTCTTTCCGTTTTATCATATTTCTCACTATTTGCCATCCCCATGCAGTTCCCATTTCGGAACCAATGCAGATTTATTAAACCATGTTCGCCTCTTGACATGTAAGTAGATGGAGTTGCTAGAGGCAGATCATTTACTGTGGCTATTGTGAGACCCCAAATTGCTGTAGTCATCTATGCATATCACAGGCTTGCTCATTGTAAAGATCGGTTTTAGGCAGTGTTTATGTGATACTGAAACAACCAATTGAAAGTTGAACAATTTAAGTAAACCAGATACTTGACATCTCACAGGCAGAAAAAAACAAGGAGGGCAGTCCTAAATTCCTTTTTCTTATTGAAAATGGTTTGAATTACCAGCTTGTCCTTATAATTTGAACCTCAGTTGAAATCTTAAAGGTAGTATTACCTTTAGGGGGATAATTTCCAAATTTTGTTTTTTCTCTCTGGCCAAATATTATCTCATTGCTGTGCTATTTTGGGAATGGCACCCCAGTCCAAACATTTTTATAATATTATGGAGAATGGGTTGTTTATAATTGGAATTAAATTATGATTTTCTTTGCACCAACATATATGGAGTTATATCACAATGTATTTTCTTTAATATTTTGGCTAGATTTCAGTGAAAAAATGTTAATCATTTTAATAGAAGCACTTCAGACAACTCTTTAATGCAAACAATACATGGTCAAGATTAATAGAAGCTATAAATAAAAAGAAGCTGTAATAGTATTGATAAAAATCAGCTCGGCAAATGAAAATAAGGAAGTTCAATAGCAAATAATATACTGCAATGACATAGCCCATCGAGTTGCTATATGAGGCAGTATGAGTAATAGCCCTTCAAATTATTTGTGTACCTTATAGTGCAATCAGCATCTTGGATGGTAAGCTACCAGAAGGGATAAACAAACTTGTTAAGTACGGTGCTGCACCTACCATCCCCAAATTAAATGCGAATATGCATTTGATGCTGCATGACGGTACTTCTCCTAATGTGATCGTGCCCATCATTTTTGACTAACTTTCCAGTTCTCATTAGTATTGTTTTTAATCTGTATTTCCTCTGTCCTTTCTCGGGGATTTTCTCCATTTGAATCTTAGGGTGAGTTTCATAATGGAAAAGCGCATGGTCTGTGTCTGTTAATTCAGGGAGAAGCACTGACATGAGCATCATTTATTTGCGGAGCATTGCAATAGGCACTCTTGGAGCAATAAAAATAAAATCTATGGATGCTATTTTCCATGTATAGAGTCTAGACAGGAAGAATAAAAATATACCTGTGGAGGAGTTTAAAGGCACGTAAATATAACTTCCAAAATATAAAAGAAGTCATAAAAGTTCCGTTTTATTTTTAATTGGATCCATTCATTTATGATCATAGTAGTTCTACAGATGGATAATCATTGTTTTATTGATTCCGTACTACTGTATGATTTGTGTATTACTGTGAATGAGTCAATAAATAGGTGAATGTTTTTAGTGGCTGTTGCCAGTTTTTATGGTGAGGTGTCATGGATAAGTGCTAAATAGTTATAGAACATTTTAAGAGTTGTGACTAGCAACTAAAGATCTATTTATTAAGAGCGCCCCTCTCCCATGATTAGGCATATTTTGGTTTTGCTAAAGACAGCGTCATCATTATTAGCACTCAGTCAGTATCTGTTATGCATCTGCTTTGTGTCACGTTCCAGAAATATATGGAGAAGCAGAATACCAATTAGGTGCTAGGCACTGTACCTTGTACCACAAGAAACAAACATAGACTCTGCCTTCACTGAGCTTGTAATGGTCTACTAGGGGAGATAGACAGTAAACAGTGATGTGAAGGTAACCAACAGAGTATATTGTTCGAAGATAACAGGATAAGGCTAGGGATCTACTTAATATGTTCAGGGAAGGCCTATGTAAAGAAACCATCTTTAAACTGAGGCAAGAAGGGTAAGAAAAAGCCAAGCACATGAGGAAGCAGGGACAGAGCACTGCAAGCAGGGGGAATGGCATATGCAAAGTCTTTAAGGTGTGAAAGAGTTCAGTATGTTTCAGTAATTTTAAGGAGACAAGCGTGGCTGTAGTGCAGAGAGGGAAAGGAAAGGTGGTACTTGCTGAGGCTAGGCAGATAGGAAGAGACCTAGACCTAGGGCTCTGTAGACCATTGTAAAGATTTTAGTCTTTCTCTTAAGGGTAATGAATGAGGAGATACAAGTTTTGATCAGGGGTAGGAGTAGGCTTTACATATTTAAAAGGTAACTTTGCAGGGGCGCCTGGGTGGCTTAGTCGGGCAGCTGCCTTCAGCTCAGATCAGGATCTCAGGGTCCTTGGATCTAGCCCCGCGTCGGGCTCCCTGTTCAGCAGGGAGTCTGCATCTCCCGCTCCCTCTGTCCTTCCCCACTGCTTGTGCTCTGTCTCTCTCAAATAAATAAAAAATACGTTTCAAAACAATTAAAAATTAAAAGATAACTTTGCGGGCACCTGGGTGGCTCAGTCAGTTAAGCGATGGACTTTTGGTTTCAGCTCAGATCACAATCTGGGGGTCTTGAGATCGAGGCCTGTGTTGGGCTTCCTGCTCAGCAGAGAGTGAACCCCCCCCTCGCGCTCTCTCTCTTTTTCTAAAATAAATAAGTAAATCTTAAAAAATAACTTTGGCTGTTGTTTGGATAATGAATGGGGGATATGAAAAAGAATAGGAGAGATCAGTTGCAAAGTTATTGCAGAGGTCCATGCAAGAGGTGCAGCTAGAGGGAAGTGGACTAAATCGAGATAGATTTTGGAGATAAAACCTGTAGCACTTGCTGTTCTGGGTTATATTTGAGTGGGGAGGGAGGGGGAAGAATCAAGAATGAATCAGGTTTCTGGCTGGAGTGACTGATGTGTGGAAGACTAAGAAACAAATGGGTTTTAGGCTATAAATCAAAAATTCTGGTTCAAACATTTTCATTTTGAGATACTCATTAGATATCTAAGAATATAAATAAGTAGTTTCATTTACCAGCCAATGATGTATCAAGTTCAGAAGTTTCTACCATAAAAATAATTGATGAGTGGTTTGACAGTCATGCTTTAATTAATTTGGCAAACATGTGTTGAGTCTGCTGTGTGGCAGGTATTGTGCTAAGTACTAGGAATAGCAAAATAATCATAGTCACTGCTGGTAAGGAGTTTGTTATAACCTACTGAAGAGACTGTAAAAACCTGGATAACTTAAAATCCCGTGTGATAAGAACAGTAGGAGGAACATCTAACTCAAATAGGAGGTTGGAAGGGTCAGGGAAGGATTCCTGGAAGACACGACATGAGTTTAGTTCACAGAAGTAATATCTAGACTAGCCAGGCACAGAGGAGCAAAAGGTGTTCCAGACTATCTTGATTAGGAAAAAAAAATAGTATCTATAATGGACTTAAGACAAATCTGAAAAGGAACATTTTCATGTTTTCCTGACCACAGAATATTTTTATTGCTGTGCAGTATGATAATCAAACATGTCCATAATGTCAGAATTATAGAAGGGAAAGAGCTATTAGAAATCATCTAGTACAGATGATCCATGACTTACGATGGCTCAGCTTACAATTTTTTGACTTTAAGATGGCATGAAAACAATATGCATTCAGTAGAGACCGTGCTTGGAATTTTGAATTTTGATCTTTTCCCAGGTTAGTGATATGCAGTCCGATATACTCTTGCAATGCTGGGCAGCGGCAGCCACAACTGTCAGTCAGCCGCAAGATCGTGAGGGTCAACAACTGATACGCTCACAACCATTCTGCACCCATACACCATTCTGGTTTTCACTTTCATTACAGTGTTTGATAAATTACATGAGATATTCAACACTTCGGTATAAAGTAGGCTTTGTGTGGGATGAATTTGTCCAACTATAGGCTAACGTAAGTGTTCTGAGCAAGGTGTAAGGTAGGCTAGGCTAAGCTATGATGTTTGGTAGGCTACGTGTATTAAAGGCATTTTTTTCTTGACTTACGATATTTTCAATTTAAGATGGTTTTATTGGTATGTGACCCCACTGTAAGTCAAGGAAGATCTGTGTAGCCACCTAGTTTTATACATGGGGAGTTAGACTCAGACAGAAGTGACCTGTCCAAATAATCAGTTCCACTGTTACTTTTTTGTTTTCAAATACTGTAAGTAAATTGTGAATGCACAGTCTAAAGATTTTATTTGTTTATTTGTGAGAGAGAGAGCACGAGCAGTGAGGAGAGGCAGAGGACGAGGGAGAAGCAGACTTTGTGCTGAGCAGAGAGCCTGATGCAGGGCTTGATCTCAAGACCCTGAGGTCGTGACCTGAGCTGAAGGCAGACATTTAACCGATTGAGCCAGATAGGTGCCCCTGTGAATGCACAGTCTAGATGGTGCCCCAAAGCATTAATTTAATCTTCTCAATTGCCCGCCTATTATAAGAGAATATTTTATTCCCAGAGAGATTGAGTCACACCGTGATTCTGCTCAGTTATTATTTACCCCTTAATTCACAATGTAATAATGTGAGGCAATCCTTCAGTAAGTGGTATCTATGGGGCACTTGGGTGGCTCAGTCGGTTAAGTGTCTGACTCTTGATTTCGGCTTAGGTCATGATCTCAGGGTCCTGGGATGGAGCCCCGCAACGGGTTCCATGCTCAGCAGGGAGTCTACTTGAGGTTCTCTCTCTCCCTCTCTGCTTCTTCCCATCCCCCTCCACTCCCTCTCTTTTTTTTTCTCTCTCAAATAAATAAATCTTTAAAAAAAATAAGTGGTGTCCGCAGTTCAACAGAGTATTTAACATTATTAGGCAACATTTAATGTATAATTCTTCGAAAGAATAGTTGTAGTCACGTTTTCTTATCTCCTAAACCATTTATAAGTTTCCATTTTCTTCCACTGGACATGCCAGCGTTTTAGGGCAAAGATGAAAGAGCTGACTATTCAAAGTTCATTTATATTTGGTTGTCTCATAGCTCCCTGTTTCTTTTGCTCCTGTCTTTGCCAGACTGACTCTCTCTCCAGCTACACCACTGATATCCTACCTGTTCTACTGTTGTTTCTAGTATTGTACACAGTAGAAAAAGCACCCCCTCACAAACCATGTACAGTAGTGCCCCTTATCTGCAGTTTTGTTTTGCATGGTTTTAGTTACCTGTCATCAAATGTGATTGGAAGCGGGTGAGCCTCCTGCCAAACTGTTAGAAAGTCAGTAGTAGCCAAATGGTACATCACCAGGCCTATGTCATTCCCCTCACTTCATCTCATCAGCTAAGCATTTGTCATCTTACATCATTACAAAAAGAAGTGTGAGTACAGGACAATGATGTTTTGAGAGAGAGAGAAAGTGAGGGAGACCACATGCACATAACTTTTATTACAGTATATTGTTATAATTGTTCTATTTTGTTGTTGGTCTCTTACTGTGCCTAATTTACAAATTAAACCTTATCATAGGTTTGTATGTGTAGGAAAAACAATATATATAGGGTTCGGTACTATCTGCAGTTTCAGGCATCCACTGGGGTCTTGGAATGTATCCCCCATGGATAAGGGGGTCTGCTGTAGTCAGTGAGCAAAAAGAATACAAAAGCAGAGAACAACAGCATTTCCCTTTCATTCCTTTCCCTGCAACACCAAATACAGTAAATGAGCTGAAACCTTTAGCAAAGAGAGCAAATTATGCCACAATAATAGCAGTGCCTTCAAAATCGAAGGAAAGAATTATATAGTAGATCCTCACTTAGACAAGTTAAGCTCATCTGAAATGTTTGAATATGTTTGTAAGAATCACAATTTTATTACTCTCAAATACAGTCACACGCTCTTATGTAATGCAAGTCCATGCAGTCTCTTCGGGGTGATGATTTTGATAATATCTGAGAAAAACAAAAGCGAAATCACCTTAAATCTGCATCAGTAAGAACTGGTTAAAAAATCCATTCTTCCATGTAATGTAATACAATGCAGCCATTAAATAGGATGTAGGCAGATATATCTCCAAGATGCTGTATTGTTAAAGAAAATAAAGTATAGAATTGTCTATGTCAAAAACTTTCCTAGTTCATTTGAAGTATATTATACATACACACATTTATGCAAATACACACACATTACACTTTGATCCACGTAGACAGAGGCATATACATACGCAAACGTGGGTGTATGCATAGAAGATACGCAAATATTCTTAATTGTTACCGCTAGTAGCACTTTTCATGTTATATTTTTTATATTTTTAGAAATGTTTACCATGTGCAAGTATTCTTTTTTATAATAAAAATGTATGAGATAACGTGAAAATATTATTGTGAGGAATATATTGTACAAAATAGTATACATAGTGCTGTGGTGCTATATAAAAATTATGGAGTAAAATATGCCCCAGTGATTTCTAAAGTGTGGCCAATGAGAGATTTTTGGTGTCCGTTTTAATGAACAGATAAGAATGATTACCAATCATTGGAATGTAAATGCATGTCTTTAAAATGCTTTGTAAAAGCTTATTTTAAATAGCTTAAGCTTTTCCTCTCCAAATTTTAATTTCGCAATTAATTTCTTTTACATGCATTTTTCACTAATAGTAAATTTCTAACAGAGACTTTGGAATTTTAACAAATTCTGGATTTGTAGAACATTAATGAGGATTTTAATCATCTTTTCAGTATTAACAGTGGATAATATTGCATCCCTCTTTTAAAGTACTCTTTGAAATACTGAATTAAGTATTGTCTGTAAGTTGAGAGATCACTCAAGATTGTTCTTAGCACCTGCATGAGTCTTTAGATTGAGTTATCTTCTTGGAAGTCATGGACAGGTTCTGTTGGGCGAATCAAATGCTCACAACTTTGGGTTGTTGAAAGAGGATTTTCACAGTTGGTGGATTGTATGTGCCTTTCTCTCTTTGGCTGCTGGGTTTGGCCTTGTCACTGCTTATTAACACCTTCATGAAAGTGCAGCTGAGTGAAAAGAAAAGAAAAAGGTGAAGTACAGACTGGTTAATACCACTGCCCCCAGGGTAAAAATCTCCGAGGAGGACTGCATGAAAACCAGAGGTTAATTTTCTGTCATACTACCACAGAGATAATCAAGAGTTGGAACTATGGAGTTGGAGGATTTGGTTTTAAGATTACTCTTGGGATTATTTTTAAATAGAATTTATGATTGATTGAAGGTGAATTCACCAAGTGTAGTGACTTTATTATGGAGCCCATTCAGAGGCACCTCTTGGGATTTTTTTACTCCAGCACTGATTGTGATCTTAAACCTAAGTATGCAGAGATGCCCGAAATTTAATTACAGTAAAAATTTTTAAATTTATTTTTCTGTTTGGAATTATATGCAAGTTTAAGGGAAAACCCACCTGAATTGTGATGATTTATTTCACTTTAATCTGTAGGGACTTTCATTTCCATATTAATAAGAATACCTACACTGATTCCTTATACTCCAGAGTAAACATAGTAACTGTGACTCACGCTGAAGGTCATATTTGGAATCTCATATTTCCCTCGAGTTTTAGTTACAAACATTCTTTCTGGGATTCTTTCTTGCATTTGCAAATCCTATCCATCCCACAAGGCCTAACTCAAGTCTCCTTTTTTTGATAAAGTCTTCCTTCCTGACTTCAGCATATATTGCTCACTGCCTTCTGTGAACCCTTACGGTTTTTACTGTCTGACATTCACAGTCTTGCAGTTGACTGTTCACTGGCTTAAGCATTGGTTGTAAAGCCTGTCTCCCCAATGAAATGGTAAATTCGTAAGGGTAGGGACTGCAAATACTTTTAATTGTATTGATGTAGAGGGCTCTTGAATTTCTTACAATACCTAATATAGAGTACCTAGTAGGTGCCCAGAAATACTGGAATTTTGTAGCCCATTTTTGGGCCGTACACAAGTTACATTTAAAATTCCTTCTATCTCACTATTGCCACTGCCTCAATTAGTTCCATCTCTTACTATATCATTTTTTTATAAGGCAGGACAAAATATTGCCCCTGATACTGAACTCTAGTTTGGCTTATCTGCTGGCAGCAGGCTTTCCTGTAGGGCATTGTGAGCGTTTACAAAGCTAGTATAGCTAATCTGTTACAGAGCTATCTTGCCCTTTTGGTCTGATTTATTTTCATGGGGCTGCAGTATTCTCTGGATGACTGTGGAAGCTCAGAATTCGACTTTTGCAAGCATCAGTGACCAGGTAGTAACTCTGTGGAACCAGAAATTATGGTACGTTCACAAGTGACCGTCTACACTTAAAGGCCAAGCACTTCCTGTGGTGATGAAGGGCCTTTTGGCAAGCGTATGTGAGAGGAAGGGGGGCATGGCGACATATTTGCTCTCCCTCTTACCTTTATCTACACTACCAGTCCCAGCAGGCCTCATGCTACCTGAGACCCAGTACCTTTAAGTAATATTTTAATATAGCACGTAAGAAGTTTTCTTCCTTCTCCAGCGTAGGCCGTAGAAAATGTTTGCCTCCCTCCTCTGCTCAGCTCTTTAAGGAATCTCTTCTGTCTGCCAGGAAATTAACTTGAGAGATTATGAAATTTGAGAGACTTCCATGGAATCTTATGTGGCGACTCTGCGGTCATTCCTGCCAAGGAAATAACTCCAGAGGAATCGGGGACAATATTTAAGGCTCACAAGAGGCGTCCTCGCCTGCTCTTAGGCATTTTCTGCTGTTTCAGCCTTGTGGTTCCTTTCCCTGAAAAGAACAGGTGTGCCTGACAGCAGGCGTGTTTGTTCTGCTTTTCCTATGGCAGCTGTCACTCCCCAGGTAACTCCCTTTTCCAGGTGGTGAATTCTTACAACCCATCATCTTCTTTCCTGGCTACCATTACTTTAAAAAAAGGTTTGGCTGTCAGTCCTCCCTCGTTGGACTTTAGATTCTGTCGAAATGTTATTACCATTGTTGATATTTTTGCTTTTGTGTTTTAGTTTGATTTTTTTTTAAGGGAAAATATGTCTTCAGATGGATTCCATTTACGATTCAGAAAAACTTAACATTTTCCTTTCAAAAGCCTCCATGAACGTCTGCAGCTCTTTTTGATTTGGATTTGAGTTTTGAAGCCTTCTTCTGTGACAGCTTTGGGTTTCTCCATTTTTGCATTTTCCAGTAGATCTTGGGGTCCATCCTCAGTCAAGCCACCTGCTGTTGGGACTGCCAGTCACCACATGCTTGGCTTTCATCCTCCCTTGTTTCTATTCATAGCCTGTACTTCTTGTCACTCTAAAGGACTATTTGATGCTCCCACATTGTTTAATATCTACATGATTAAAGCAGCTGAGAGAATTAGCACATGTCCTAAGCCTAAGAAAAAATCCATTCCAGGAAAACTGTGTAGGCCCAGATCATTTTTAATAAGCTCTGCTGCTCCTAATACTTGAGGAATCAAGTGTTCTGGAACTTAAGATGGACTGACAGAGACAAAATGGACACAGATAAAAGACTTAGGTGCTTTTTGAAGGCACCAGATGAGTAAGTGAGACATGAATACCGATTGGGTACTGGGGGGGCACATAAAATGAGTATGTTGTCAAATTGGAAGGAGGTAGACGTCTTTAGTGAGAGCCTCAGAGGAATGAATGGTGTGTGAGAGCTTTTCTCATGAGGGGTCTCAGGAGTAAACAATGGAGTAAACAATGCAGAAAACAAGCTTGTCTTCCCAAAGAGTTATATGACAGTAATAATAATAACTGTTGCTATTTGTTGAATTTGTACCCTATGTGAATGTAAAATGAGTGGAAGAATAAGGGAACAAGAAAATAAAATCTTTAAAGAAGTACATTCTTTTTATTTTTTATTTTTTTAGGTAGGCTTCACACCCAGTGTGGAGCCCAATGTGGGGCTTGAACTCATGACCCTGAGATCAAGACCTGAGCTGAGATCAGGAGTCAGTGAACCAACTCAGCCACCGAGGCACCCCTAAAGAAATACATTCTTGAAGTGTCAAGTGTATGACCATGGGTTAAAGTCTAGCTAGGGAGGTGGGTAAAGTGTGTGTGTATATGTGAGTTTGTGTATACATATATGTGTGTGTGTGAGCGACAGAGACAGGGAAGAGACAGACAGATGGGGAGGGACAGAGAAAAACAGAAACAGAGAAACTTGGAGAATAGGGCTGGGTCTGGGAACTAGAGGCTGCAGTGTGTAGTAGGTCCCACCCTTATCCATGGTTTTGCTTTCCGTGGTTTCAGTTAACTGTAGTCAGCTGCAGCCCAGAAGTAAATGTACTCCTTCTGACGAAATCATCAGGTCAGTAGTAGCCTAACACTATGTCACAAGCCTACATCATTCCCCTCACTTCATCTCATCACATGGTATTTTATCATCTCACATCATCACAAGAAGAAGGGTGAATACAGTACAATATTTTGAGAGATCATATTCATATAACTTTTATTATAGTGTAATTGTTCTTCATTTTTAGTTATTGTTGTTAATCTCTAACTGTGCCTAATTTATAAACTAAACTATATCACAGGTATGTATGTACAGGAAAACACATAGTTATATAGGGTTCATTACGATCTGTGTTTTCAGGCACCCACTGGGGGTCTTGGAACGTATTTGCCGTGGATAAGGGGGAACACTGTAGGTGAATAGTAAGTTAAGTGAGGAAAGGAGTACAGTAAGAGAGAGGCTGTGTTTAAAGAGAAGGATTCATTGTTCTAGATCTGGAATTAAATTCTTTACCTTCCGAATGGATTTTTCAGTGAAACCTTGGACTTATTTTGCTCATGCATAATAAAATAGAACATTTAAATTTGAAAGTGGAGTTTTCACAGAAAATAAAGTGTTTCTTTAATATGCTAAATTCTTGACTTCTAGAGTACAGCCAGTTTTTCCACATATTTGTAATCCATGGTAATTCTAGGGCGTAGCCTATTGGAAATTAGAATGCCGAGGCCATGTCAGAAAACTAAGTAGGTGGAGATTTACAGTGAATTATTTAAGAGACTCACATCATCACATTAGCACATGGCTTAGCTGTATTATGACAGTGGAAAACCTGGCATAAGAGCCTTCTATAGCGCCAAGTGATATGCCTCAGGTCCCTTTCCTGCAGGTGAATTCTCTAGTGGGGGTTATCACAATTTATGCCAGAGGCTTATTTTTATGCAGGCATAATCTCTGGCAGAAATTTCACAGCCTCTGTTGACAGAACTGACAACGTATATAGTAGCCCAGCCTACTAGACAACACCAGCAATCACTTAGTAGTAAACAAATATTAATTAAGTCTTGACTGTGTGCCTAGCACCAAGCTAGAAACAAGGGGGATATAAAAAAAGAGGCATACACAATCCCTTCAAATACTCAACAGTCTAGTTTGAGCAACAGGGCTGACATACTTTAAGAAACTAAAATAATGACAGGGCTTTATTTAATCAGATGCCATGTTAGGGAGTGTCAGTATTTTAGGATGGTAGAAAATAGAGAGGTCAATTAGAGCAATAGATTGGAGAAGTCTTCATGAAGGAATTGGAAATGGTCCCATAACTCAAAACATAGGTAGAATTTAAAGAGGCAGAGTGAAAAGAAAACCCAAAACAGGAGATCTGTTTACCTTGAGAATAAGTCAAAAGAAGGAAGAGAAGAAACCTTGTATTTTCATACATTCTTCTCAAGAAGGAGACAAGCATGATTGGCATGGAAGACATGTCAGTACAAAATAAGTTAGGTAGGGCCAGATTATCAAAGGACCTTGACAACCAGGTCAAATATTTTGAATTCAATATACTGAGAAAAGAGGACCATTGATAGTTGTAAGGTGGGAATATAAAATGATCATTATGGGAGCATTTGAAGAAGATGAACATGATACTGATATACAGGACAGATTAGAGAGGGTAAGGAATGGTATTCAAATGTTACCTTAGCTATAGGAGAACATACGTGACTTCAGTCTCACTTTTCAAAGAAGTCACGCAGGCCATTTCCAACCAAGTCCTAGATTTCCATTGTTGGAGGGACCATGCATTTGCCTCATTGGAGAAAATCTCTAGCTTTCAGTTTTGATTCAGTTTCTACAAATGTTCTCTTAGGAATTACCTTTATTTTTTATTAGAGCAACCTCTCAGATTTTCTCCATCTGTAACTGATAGAATATTTTGGCAACCTCTATTGTAGGAAAAGTGGAGCATATAAAAAAGGTGGCGTTTTCTTTTAGGAGAAACAATGTGTTTTAAAAGGAAATAATAAGCAAACCAGAATAATTTAGGTGGATGACCTAAAACCCAGAATGTAGCTGAAAATAGAAGATTAACCAAGTGCCATCATAAATAATGACAAGCTAGGATAAGAAGATGGGCAATGCAGAGAACTCAGGACATGAACCAGATTTTACCAGAACTATACATAAACATCAAGACATTTCCTTATTTCAGTTTTGATTCATATACTTGGGTATTTCCCTGTAACTTTGTAAGTATAAGCCTGGTTAGATTTATATCATCATCAAAGGAAAACTGATTGCTAGATTTGAGAGAAGGAAATATTTCCCTTTAAAAAAATTGGGGGGCGCCTGGGTGGCACAGCGGTTAAGCATCTGCCTTCGGCTCAGGGCATGATCTTGGCGTTATGGGATCGAGCCCCACATCAGGCCCCTCCACTGGGAGCCTGCTTCTTCCTCTCCCACTCCCCCTGGTTGTGTTCCCTCTCTCGCTGGCTGTCTCTATCTCTGTCAAATAAATAAACACAATCTTTAAAAAAAAAAAAAGAGTCTGGGGCGCCTGGGTGGCACAGCGGTTAAGCATCTGCCTTCGGCTCAGGGCGTGATCCCGGCGTTGTGGGATCGAGCCCCACATCAGGCTCTTCTTCTATGAGCCTGCTTCTTCCTCTCCCACTCCCCCTGCTTGTGTTCCCTCTCTCTCTGGCTGTCTCTATCTCTGTCAAATAAATAAATAAAATCTTAAAAAAAAATAAAAAAAAAATAAAAAAAATTGGAGGTAAGAACACAGGGCAGCTACTTCTCCAATGACAACCTTTTAAAGATAATTCATATCAAGAGTGCGTTGATTAAATGACACTGTAAGGAAAAAGAAAGTCAAGTATATATTTACTTATTTGTCTTTTGCCTTCCTTGGTTCTCTCCCTACAGCATGATCTCTTTCCTTTAGAACAATGGTTCTCAATCCTGGCTGTACATTAGGATCTCTATCGGAACTTTCAAAAAGTCTGCTGCTAAGACTTTACTCTAGATTAATTCAAGCTTTGGGATCAATCCAAAGCTTTCCAAGGGAATCTTATTGGTAGCCAGAGTTGAGGAGCACTATATTAGATTAGTACCAGCATCTTTCCTTCTTCCCTCTTTATATAGTCCCTATATAGGGACTATAACACACTTATAGGGCATAACACTTTTTGCAAGAGACGTATATTTTAACAAAACTAAAAACTAATGTTACACTTAAGACTGAAAGCTCTTGAGGGCAGATCCTTGGTTTGTTTACTTTTATATCATTTATAGGGCTTCAATCAGTAAGGCTTACTAAATTAATATTAGGGAGAGGTATAAGTAGTAACCAGGATTGGAAGTAGGACCTAGGACAGGTGAGTTTCTATGTAAGGGGTGAGGGGAAGGGAGAATCCAGAGTGTAGGATACAGTAGTGGTGGCTATAGCGGGAAAGTCTTGGATAGTTCCCGTGGATATGAAAAACAACTTTAGAACTATAGTCTATTGCTAGATCTTTTAGCTATTTGTAATGTGACTTTAGGTAAGTTGCTTATTACTGAATGTCTCTGATCTTTGTAAAGTGAGGAAAATAGTTCCAGCCCTACCTACTTCACAAGGTTGATGGGAGATTCAATTGAAATTTATAGTTATGAGTGTTCATTTGACAGTATTTTTAGGTAAAATATGCCAGATATATGTAAAATTGTTATTACAATTCACAAAGCCAGTGAATAGACTTTTTGTTAGGATGAAAAGCCTAGAAGAATTAAAGAGAACACTATAAGGGCCTCTAACCCTCAAATCCAGTAGGAGTGTGGGAACTAGATTGCCTTTGAAAGGCTTCGTATGTCAAAGATTGCATTCTCATAAACCTGAAAGATTATATTCATGGTGGACATTGCATAATTTTGCCAGACTTCAGTAACACAGTGGAAATAATCCTAGAGAAGAAACTTGATAGGAATTCAAGTTCCAGGTACAGTATTAACTGTCTTTATGAACTTGGGCAACAGAACATGTACTTGGATTTGTTCATTTGTTAAAGGAAAGGAGTCAAGGCATTATTATTTGTTGAAATCATACATATAAATACATATGTGTTTATATGTATGATTTCAATACAATAATATAAATATGTATGTGTTTATAAATGCATATGTGTTTATACATATGATTTCATGTAAACATATGAAAGCAGCATATATTTGTTAAGTGCCTGTTATGTGTCAGGAAATATTTTTAGGGCTGTGAATAGAGCAGTAAAAAAAATACACAAATTCCCTACTGTCATGAAATTTATTTTCTAGTAGGAGTTGGGCATAATATAATTCCAGGTACCAAGAATTGCTATTGAAAAACAATAAAGCAGGGTGGGGACAGAGAGTAATGAATTAAGACCAAAAGAGTGGATGTTTTCTATGTATCAAGATCCACTGTAGGTACTTCCCATGTGTTAATTTCATGGAATCTTTACAAGTATCCTACGCAAGAAGTATTATTATCTTCATTTTGAGGAGAAGGAGACTACGGCTCAGAAAGCTTAAGAAACTTGCCCAAGGTTATGTAGGGCTGCATAATAAAGTTAGGCTTGGAACTCAAATCCTAAGTTTAAATCCCATGTGATTTTAGTCTATGTTCCTATATTCCTTTGTGCAAAGTAAGAATATTGGACTTTATCAGAAATTTAAATCTGGTGTGCCATGCACCATATATGTCTTGTGTGTTTGAAGAGAGTAAGACTTTGAAAATTGAATTACTTATTAGTATTTAAAAGTAAGAGATTTTATATACAATTACTGATTTCCAAATTGTCTTAAAGCGTGGGAAACCTGGCACTCCAGACCTGCATTCTCAGCTGAAGCTGAGCAGTCACACTTCTTGTAGACAGAATAAGTACTCTGGTTCTCCATGGTCCTCACCAATCCATGAGGCCATCCCTGACCCACTCCACTCATTTATATTACGTACCTGGGCCATGCAGGTATTTAAATTTGCTACTCACTAGACCACATAGCATGAAAAGCCCTCTCCAATTTCAAAGTTAGGATCCAATGCTGAAAATTCAATCTTAAGCTTTATATTTTCATTTTAGCTTTTAACTATTCATTTAACAGCCTTAGCTATATTTCAGTGAGTTTTCTTTCTTCGTTTGTTCTTTGCTTTGCTTATTTTTCATGGTGTAGCAACCATGTAAATGATAATCAAAACTGCACACTAACTCCTTTATTTTTCCATTTTAAAATATGATCCAGTGAGTCTTTATGCAGGAAAAAACGTGAAACATGCTAAACATGTTAAAAGCCTCAAGTATGCATATAAAATATAAACAGCATAATTAACAAGTAATTCATAATGGTAGTTAAATTCTGCCAGTGTGGAAGCATGCAAGCCAGTTTAGAAGTCCATGTTTCAGTTATGTCTATAATTCACTGTAGCCTTTAAAATTCAAATAATTTATTAAGCTAATATTGGTTAGAAGTGAAAAATCCAGTGATGGTACTGAAGGGGGTGCAGGAAAAGATCTCTTTCATGAAAATCATTCAAAGTATAATTATTCTTAAGCACGGCATTATTAAAATGTATTTCTATAATATAAAAGTTTTTATTAGTATTCTGTGATATAAGGTACACCATTGCAGCATTATGTTAAGTTCTTTTTCTGTATTTGTAAGTTTTATAGCATTTCTTTTATAGTGGTAAACAATGGAATGTCTGCTAGGCTTAGAGTGAAATGCAGTTGTTTAATGCTGTGGGTTGTTTTGTCAACTCACAGGCCTAATTATCTGTCTGTGTGGTTGTCCTAGAGCTGCCCTGAGGTGTAGTAGCCTCTGTGGCCAGGATATCCCGCTTGTTTGGTGGTTCAAATTCTAGTTAGTTTGATTTCACGCAGGTGGAGTAGGAGCCCACTTATACAGTGCTAGGTGAAAGATGACATGGAGTCCCCTTCCCTTGTCCCAGCTGCAAATGGCTCCCTATATAGCCTAACACAATGCCTGGGATTCCCAGCCTTGAAGAGTCATTTCTTTGAGTAGAGTTATTATTCCCTTCTGGAAGGCAGAACCACTTGGAAGAGGTTAAGCCATTGTCCCAAATATAGGTGGTAATGGCTTCATGAATAGCATGAAATTGTTCGTTGGTTTGCATGCCAAAGTACCATAGACCATAGAGTCAAGTATCTTTGGGAAAAGGACACAGAACAGGAATCTCTGGGTGGGGGTGTGGTTTGAAATATTTGGGTCTAAACAGAAGGTATTCATCAGGAAAGTCATACCTAGGTTGAAGCTTTTTGGTAGAGAGCCTTGAATAGTACACACTTGGTTGGGGGGAAAGGGTTGGGGATAAAGGAAAGGGACAGTAAAAATGACGAAGTAAAAGTAAAATAAGGTTAAATTTCACCTACTTCCTTCCACTCCCTTCCTGGGTTTAACCCTCATGTTATCTGTTGGTTATAAATTAAAAAGATAGTAAACTTTTAATTAGTATGAGTGCTTGAGGAATGGGGCACTATAACTGAAAGCTTTTGTTAATGTAGATTGAAATATACTATAAAATAAAGATACCAAGGAAGTTGCAAATTGCTGTGAAGGGGCAGATAAGAGAGAAAAAGCCAATTTAAAAATTAAATAAGAAAATGGAAAGAAGAATAAATAACAAAAAAGAATATTAATGTCATTATTTAATTTTTTAATTGACTTTTTCACATTATCCACCTACCCCTACACCCCCAATAATTTGGAAACATACTGTTATCTGCATTTTATAATATTGTATTAGTTTTCTATTGCTGTAATAAATTACCATAAACTTACTGATTTAAAACAGCACAAATTTGTTATCTTAGAGTTCTGGAAGGCAGAAGTTTGAAACGAGTCTCACTGGGCTAAAATCAAGTTGTCGGCAAGGTTGTGTTACTGTCTGAAGCTTCTCAGGGAGAATCTGTTTTCTTGACTTTTCCAGCTTCTAGAGGCTGTCCACATTCATTGGCTTTTGGCATCTCCCTCCATCTTCAAAGCCAATAATGTTAAATATCTTTGACCCTTATTCCAACATCATATCTTCCTCGCATTCCTCTTCTGCTCACTCTTCTACTTTTAGTGCCCCTTGTGATTATATTAGATGCACACAGATAATCCTAGATAGTCTCCATATCTTAAGGTCAGTGATTTGCAACCTCAATTCCTTTCGCAGTCTTAATTCCCCTTTGCCCTAAAACCTAACATATTCACAGGTTCTGGGGATTAAGACAGGGATGTCTTTGGGAGACCATCACATATTCTGCCTATCACAAATAAAATAAACATAAATTATTACACTATGATTAAGACATTATGTTTGTCACAATAATATAAATGGTTTGACATTATTCCCAGACAAAAACACACAGATTTACAAATTTTAGGTAAGTATGCCTTAAAGAGAGAAATATTAAGCAAAATGATGAAAATGTTTCAAAACAAAGGAGTGGACAAAGATATGCAAGAAATTCTCAATAAACAGAGAACAGAGTGAGAACGCCAGTATCAGAGAAAGTGACATTTAAGGCCAAAGCATTAAGGTAGAACCTACATGTATTCATTCATTCAACAAATAAAAGTTATTGTGTGTAACTGTTTGGAATAATACATGAAGCATTTGATAAAACTACAGTGACAGCTGTAAAATAGAACTCTCAGAATTTGGAAAAATAAGTAGGCAAAAAAGCAACAAGACAATAGATTTTTCCCCCAAGTTTTTATTTAAATTCCAGCTAGTTAAAATACGGTACAATATTAGTTTCAGGTGTAGAATTTAGTGATTCATCACTTCCATACAGCACCTGGTGCCAAGACAATAGATTTGAATAATGTAGTTAAGAAGCTTGACCTAATATTTTGACAAATACTTAGAATTATATACTCTAATGCAAAAGAATACACATTCATATCTTGTGCTCTGGACCATTTACAAAAATTGATCCTGTACTTTGCCACACACACACACACACACACACACACATACACACACAGAGTTAATAAATTCCCAAGTGGAGAACTGATAGGTCACATTATCTGATGAGAATTTTATAAAGCTATAAATCAACAAAAAGTAAACAAAAAGAAATCTTGGAACCAGGGCACAGGGGTCGCTCAGTCGGTTGAGTGTCAGTGCAACTTTTGGTTTTGGCTCAGGTCATGATCTTGGGGGTCGTGGGATCAAGCCTCATGTGGGCCTCTGCACTCAGCAGGGAGTCTACTTGGAAATTCTCTCCCTCTGCCCCTCCCCCCCCCCGGGTCAAAGAATGAAATTTTAAAAAAAAAGTCTTGGAACCATAAATTACCTTTTTAAAAAGATTTTATTTATTATTTATTTATTTGAGGGGAGCAGGGGGAGGGACAGAGAAAGAGGGAGAGAATCTCAAGTGGACTTGGCACTGAGCTCAGAGCCTGAAGTGGGGGCTCGATCTCACAACCCTGAGATCATGACCTGAGCTGAAACCAAGAGTCAGATGCTCAACTGACTGAGCCATCCAGGTGCCCCCATAAAATACTTCTGATAATTTTTTGAATCAAGAAAGCTAACAAATTTAAAATTATTTTTAAAAAAGCAAAAATGAGATAACTTCATAAAAAGCCTAGAGATGTGGCTAAGAACAACACAAAGGAAGATTTATGGCATTAAAGGAGTTTAAAGAAATATTGAAAAAAATCATCCCACTCAGGGAAAGAGAAAAAGAAAAAATACATGTATCACATGAAAGTAGGTGGACAAAACTAATAAAGATGTTAGTCAAAATTAATTACAGAATTTAAGTGTGGACTTAAAGCCAAAATCTGGTCCCACAAAAAGAGGAGATTCTTGGTTCTACACTTAAACATAAACTAATAAAGTTCCTGAACTCCAAGAATAAAGTCTTGTAGGCTTCCTGGCAGAAAGACCATGTTATCTACAAAGAAAAACAATAATAAGAGTGTTATTGGTTTTCTCATCCATATTATGGAAGCTAGAAGACAATGAAATAGCATCTAGAAATTTCCAAGAGGAAAGGACTACAATCCAGGCATCTTACCACCCAATCAGGAAATTGTTCACCTGTTTGAGTCAAAGAAAGATGTTTGAGGACATGCAAGAATTCAGAAAGTAGATCACTCTCATTCACCACTGAAGAAAGTTTGAGAAAAAACTCAAACCAAACAATAAACGAATCAGAGCCAAGACATCAAGGTAACAGAAGATAAATAAGAGGGGAAATAATGATGAGCAATGAACCTGGGTCTCCAGAAAAATAATTAAATCTAAATGAAAATGCAGATGCTTAGTACAAAGTTCCAAGCTAGAATTCTTTAAACGGAAAGGATATTTTATAAGGGAAATGTAATAATACTAAAAAACAGAGTGTCTAAAATAATTATAATGCAATATATATATATATATATGTGTGGATATATATGTATATATATGTAATATAGTTTTGAATTGTCAAGTAGCCAGCATTTGAAAAATTAAAAAATAGATGAAATTAATTTAATAACATATTTTCTTTAACTCAGTATATCTAAAATATTATTTCAATGTGTAATCAATATAAAAATTTTTAAAGAGATGTTTGCTTTTTTTCATGTTAAGTCTTAGAAATCTCACATATATTTAATATTGTAGTGCATCCCAATTGGGACTAGCCACATTTGAAGTGCTCAGTAATCATGTGTGGCTAGTGGCTACCATGTTGGACACTGCAAACCCATAACTCAAAATTCTAAGCCATCTCAGCAGAAACACAGGACTTGGGGGTGAGAAGAAGGGGAGAATATCTCATGAAGTGAGTAAGATAGGGGAAAAGGATATTGAATGCAATATTGTTTGTAGGGTCAACAGTAACAAGAACTTGGATGTCTAACAACAGGACATTATTAAATAATTAATGGCACATTCATAACATCAAATATTCCCAGATAATGAACAAACAAATTAGATGCATAATATATTCTCGAGGAACATCCATGCTGTATCTTGAAGTAAAATAAACAAGTGTAGTATAATGCATAAAATATCCCATTTTCATAAAAATAAGAGGAAATTCTCTTTATATGTATCTGTATATTTGTATATATTTTTATGTATATCTAGAGAAAAATAAGGAAAGATTGTCACTCTGCAATGACTGTCAGTTGCCTTGATGGGACTGGAGAAGGCAGAGAAGGAGTTATTAATTCATAATTGTCTTTATGAACATATATATTGTTTGAATTGTTATAATGAGGGATTTGGGGGGACAATTTTTTTTTTAAGATTTTATTTTATTTATTTGACAGAGATAGAGACAGCCAGAGAGAGAGGGAACACAAGCAGGGGGAGTGGGAGAGGAAGAAGCAGGCTCATAGCGGAAGAGCCTGATGTGGGGCTCGATCCCATAACGCCGGGATCACGCCCTGAGCCGAAGGCACACGCTTAACTGCTGTGCCACCCAGGCGCCCCTGGGGGGACAATTTTTAAAACATATAGTATGAACAAGAGTGGGAAAGAAAGAGAAATAAACAACAATAGCTCTTGGTAAGTGGACAGGACTTCAATGGAGTCAGACAAAGCCTGAGTTGAGAGCATTATTAAGTCATTAACGAAAGGAGTGTGGGATTAACAAACAATAGAAGTGAGGTATTCTTAAAAATAATTCTGTTACATAGAAGGCCATTCCTAAGTCCAGCATGAATCTATGGCCATACCACCCTGAACATGCCCAATCTCATCTATGTCAAGCATGAAACCCAGAACCCATAAAGCAAAACAAAACAAAACAAAACAAAAAAACTGACAGATTTGACATAAAAATTGAACACCCATAAACAATATTAAGAGAGAAGCAGTAGGCTGAGAGAGAATACTTAAGACATAAAAAATGAAATGAGATAGCACCTTCTGTGTACAAATGAAAGAATTACATATTACCAATAAACATATGAAAACACATTCAAGTCAAAGGAATATAAATACATATAAATGAAATACAAATAAAAATGAAATCACATTTTCACCTTCTAATTTGACGAAAGGAACAGAAAGATGTTTGATGGTATCCAGTGTTGGCAAGGACATAAGGAAGCTGGCACTTGGGTAAACTATTGGTGGGAATGTGAATCAGAACAATCTTTTGCAGCATAATTTGGCAGAATCTAACAAAGCTTAAAAAGCACATACACTGTGACCTAACAATCAGACTTTCAGCAATTTATCTTACAAAAGAATAGCAAGAGGGCAGAAAGATGTCTGTATAAGGATTGTTGTTGAACTTTGCTTGTAATAGTAAATACTTGGAAACAAGCTAAACGTGTGGGCCTGGTTAAATAAATTATGATATCCTCAGACAGTAGAATTCCTTACAGTATTAAAAAGAAGGAAGTTGATATGTAAGTTCTGACATGGAAAAATGTCCATGATATAGTATTGAGAGGTAAGAGAGACAAGTTGCAGAACAATATATAGCACATATATTGTACGTAATATATCCCACTCTTGTAAAAACAAAAAACTGTATAAAAAATACAGTTCATAACATGCGTGTTTTTGTGTGTTTTCAATATTTTTCAAATAATACATAAAACCAATAAAAATACAATACAATTTCAGTCTATATAATGCTTAAAGAATGAGGAATTCAAGTCAATCCATATTTTTGGTTGATTCAGGGTTAACTATAATTACATTTGTAGAGCCATGATTCAAACCTAGGTCTCTCTGGCACCAAATTTTTTCACAGAAAAACCCCAGGTAGCCTCCCTTATTGTTTAAATCCCTAAAATGTTCATTCTTCATTCACTTCTTCTTCCTCATAGTGGAAGACTACCTGGAAAATGTCATTTGTGGAAATTTTGGTCTGTTGAATGTCAACAGTTAATGTTCTGTGTATTTACCCCCCCAACCCAGTATAAGAAATAGATCATCACCAATACCTTTTTGGCTCCCCTCTGTGATCCTTCCAGATCTCAATGCTCACCCCTTCTCCTCTACTAGGTAATTATTCTGGAATGTGTTTATCATTCACTTGCTTTTCTTTGGAGTTTTACCATGTATGTATGCATCCCTAAATAATATATTATTTAGTTTTGCATGTTATCAAACTTTTATAAATGTAGTCATATGTATTTTTCTGGGACTTGCTTTTTTGTATTATTACATTAGCAACATTCATTCGTGTTAATGTGTATAGATCTACTTCATTTATTTTCAAGGTTATATATTATTTCTTTCTATGACTGTACCACAATTTATTTGTCATGTAATCTTCCATTGAAGAATTTCATGGAACAGCCTTAAATAAATTACGGTATCACAGATGCCATAAACTACTGAGTACCTGCAGGTATATATAGTCCCTGTTATCTGTCTGCTCCATTTAGTAGTGGAAGAAACAGACGAACTGAAGAACTACTACAAGGCATTTAAATAATAAGTATAAAAATAAAAGTCTAAATAGAAGACTGCGGAAGTACTGGGGAGGGCTCAATTAACTGGCTAGAGCAAAGCTTTGAAAAGAGATGATTTAAACTGAGTCTTGAAAAAATGATTAGAACTTTCAACAGGTAGATATAGAGAGGTTGAAATTTCTATGCAAAAGAATCACTTAGGCATAAAAGTGGGAATTGTAAGGACAATATTCAAATAATGAATATAGCATGGGTGTGGCTGGAGTGTAGGTTTTTGAAGGTCTGGCTTACCCAGGTTAGGTGGGAACATACTTTAGAATCAGACAGATCTGTGATCAAATTCTAGCTCCATTTGTTTTTATTGGCAATGTTACTTAACTTGACAGGTGACTGGATCCTGTTCTCTGACCTGTAAAATAAAATTAGTAATACCTACCTCTCTGAGTCTTTGTAATGATTAGATCCTTAAATTGGAAATACATACAAAGCTCTTAGCACAGGATCTGGCACAAAGTAGGCACTTAATGAATGTCCGTTCCCTTCTCTTACTTGATATTGATTTGAGTAAGGCCTCTTTTACTTTTGTTTCTTAAGGAATTGAATGCATGGGCAACGGAGAGTAAATTTTTCTTGGAATTTCTCTTCAGTCTCAGAGCCCCATTATGACACTTTGGTTCTGTTGGAAAACCAGCTAATCTCTGACTCAAGTTTTTAGCATTTTCTTTGAATTGTTCTCTTTCTGATTTGTATATGCAAATATCAATTCCCATACTTTCAGAGACAGCCCAAACTAGGATATGAAACTCAGGCAAAGGAGTCTGGATAGAAAGAGGGAAGAATGTAGACAAGGTTTCTGTTTGGTTAAGCCAAGCTGAAAAACCAGCATCAAGAATAGGTTTTGAAATTGAGTCCAAATCTAATGAGTGAGGTGTTCCCTTTCTAGTTCGTTCCTGGAGGCAGAGCTGCTGTCAGAGTGTAGAGACTTCTGAGCCTATACATTACCTGGATAACGTGGAAGAGTGTTGAGCAAGTTATGGCCAAGTGACTTTATTTTATTTGATGAGGGCGAGAAAGCCAGATGAGCCAGTAAATATACTACGAAGAAGTAGAGTGTGCATGAGTTAAACAGCGGTGTCCGGGGTTGAATCATGTCAGGAAAATAGACACTGACCAGTCATCAAGGGCAAGCACATAAATAGGGTATATTGGAGTTGAAGATTAAAAATCTGTAAGAGGAATATATCACAGTTCAATTAAATAGATAGTTATCAAGCACTGATTATGGACCAGTTTTTTTTTTTTTTTTGGTCTTGGGGATGTACAGGTGATATACCCAAGGACAGTTTAAAATCCAAGTCAAGAATCAAGAAGTCTGTGTGGAATTAAGGAATGAGGTACAGACATCCATTAGCAGAGACTTGACCATGAAGATATTTTTCAAATCCAGCTCTAGGCTATTTCCTCTGATTTGTTTACTAGTCAGGACTGATTGCAGTAATGGAAACCCAACTCCAACTAACTTAACAGGAATAAAATTTTTTCAGCTCATATAACCAATCAGCAAGATGGATGTGGTCTTAGGAAAGCTGGAACACAAGTTGGAACCATGGACTTGAATACTGTCAAGACTCCTTCTTAAGCCTAGTGCTCCCTGCATGTCAGCTTCATTATGTACAAGATGGAAATCTGGCTGCTGCTGACTGCTCTGGGCTATCAACCTTACAGCCTGCTTAGCTGACTAAAAGGGAAAGGATCCTCCTCTGTCTACTTGCAGTAAACGTTGAAAACATAAAGAAAACCCGAGGATAGATCTGAATTATGGCCTAGGTCCTATACCAATGTCTGGACCAGTCTCTGGACAGGGAGGGTGTGGGGTATTGGCCTAGACTGATCAGATGTCCATCCTTTGAAAAGTACTGGGCTAATACTGCAGTACAAAGGTAGGAGCTTCTTTTGGGATCAAAAGTCTAGAATGGGAATAAAAAGGATGATCTCTTCAAATTAGTAAGATTGCAGTATAGACCTGGCCACTGAGGGAATCACTGTGAGCCAGTCATTCAGACATGTCAGTTTAACTGCGCAGGAAGACAGATGGTCTAAAGATATTCAGGTGGAGATAGATATTGGGAAACACTAGGCTGAAATGGAAAATACACGAACAGTTGTGATAGTAGCAGGTACAGAGAGGCAGTTCTGAACCAGCTGACAGCCTTCAGTTATTCTCTGTTGTCTATAGAATACATTCTAAAATACTTATTAGTTAAGGTCCTTAGCAATCTTCCTTTCCAATATTATCTTCCTTTTCACCTTCTATATGAATCCTCTAATCCAGCCAGAGTAGTGGATCTCCTGAGCAAATAACCCTGTGTTGAGGCTACCCTCAGTCCCCATTTCTGTCTGTGTGCTTCTGCTGCTGTCTTCACTGAGAATGCTTTCCCAGTGGACTCCTTTATTCACCAAATATATATTGATGCTCCTATGTTTTAAAAAGTTGTTTGGGATACTGGCTAGGATAATCAAGAGATACATGGTCCCTGCCTTCAAGGAATTTACATTCTGGTAGTGCATGTAATAGTCATTACATAACTATATAAATAATCCTAAAATTAAAATTATGATTAGTACTATGGGAAAAAAAAGGCCTAGTCTCATCTGGAGGGCCAAGGATTGAGCTAAAATCAGAAAGATAAGAAGAAATTAACCAAGTAAAGATATGGGAGGGGGCAGGAAGGAAAGGGAGGGAACCATGTGTACAAATGTCATGAGGTGAAAAGGAGGATGCCATATCTGAGATACTAGAAGAAGTACAGTGTTGCTCGAGCAAGAGAGTAAGAGGCCAGAGTAGGAGGAGCTAGAGAGCCAGATCATCTAGGGCTTTGTTCAGCATATTAAGGATTCTGGTATTTTTCCTAAATATAGCTGGAAAATATTGAAAGGGTGTGATGTGATTAGTTTCATCATACCTTTGGTGGCTATGCAGAGACTGAATTAGAGGGGGACAGGATTAGAAGCAAGGAGACCACTTAGGTTATTGTAGTCATCTAGGTCAGAGATTATTGCAAGTGGAAAAGGAAAGAACTAGATAGATCATGTATAATTATGAGATAAAAATGGCAGGATTTGGCGTGTTGAATATGGACAGGTGAATCCTAGGTTTCTAGCTTGTGCAAATGAGTGTATGGTGGTTGCATTCACTGAAAGGTGATGCCAAGGGGAAGATCAGCTTTGGAGACAGTGATAATCATTAGTGTTGGACATTTTCTTTTTATTTGAGGTGCCTTTCAAACATCTAAGTTAGATGGCAGATGAACAGTTGGCTGTAAAAGTCTGGATCACAGTATCAGAGTCTAAACTCTTCCTTCTGCTCACTCAAACCCTACCCTTTCATTAAATCCTAGCTTAATCTGCCACCACCATGAGATGTCACTGAGCTGACATTTTCCCATCCTAAGCTCCCCCTCCTAGTGCGTATTGCCTGGACTACTCCTTAGGCTCCAGTTACATACTGTGCCATGTGTATATGAATCTGTCTTGTTTCCATAATTAGAAATTAGTGGGGTTTTTTTTTAAGTAGGCTCCATATCCAGTGTGGAGCCCAGTGCGTGGCTTGAACTCATGCCCCTGATATCAAGACCTGAGCTGAGATCAAGAGTCAGATGTGTAACCAACTGAGCCACCTAGGCACCCCAGAAATTTAGCTTTTTGTAATTTGAGACCATGTTAGATTAGGCTATCCCTCACTGCCACCACCAGTTATACATAGAGTAAGAGTTCATTTTACCTGTAACCAAGTGAATGCGTATCCTTTCTGCTACTAAGTAGTAGTTAGAAACAAAAGGTGTTAAATACAGATGACTGGGATTTGAATTTTGACTTCACCTCTTACTAGCAATGGTGGCCATAGTAGTAGCTTAACTGCCTCCTTAGTAGTTGATTTAGAATAATATTAATACCTGCCTCAGAGAGTTATTGTGAGGATTACATGCATGATTATGAGGATTAAATGCATAATGTATGAAAAGTACATAGCATAGTTTTTGGCACTTAGCATTAGAATAATAATAATAACTATTCTCATAGTTTTATTATTATTATTATTATTATTATTATTATTATTATTATTATTCGGATCAGAAGGTACCATAATTTACTATGACATCCAGCAGCTAGGGAAAGGTGACAAATTAGTGAAAACAAAATTCATTAAAAGCACATGCCTGCTCTTCCATACTCTTTTCTATAGTAGGATTTCTTGTCATTCTCTAGTTCCGAAATCAGCCATCAACTTGTCTTCTTTATCTCTGGCTGGACTTTTGCCCCTGGTTTTAGAGACATTCTAGTGGAGCCAGTTTGTTTCTTGTGTTTTACAAAGCATAAATTAAGGTGTGGTTGAAAATCACAATGTAGGAGTTGTGTGCACATGTGGATGGATATATTACATACATAGGTACCTATTCATCATTTTTATTAAGAAGACCCATTTCTCATGGTGTGGGCCATGTATTGGTCATTATGTTGCTGACAAGTAAGAAGAAATCATTCATTTTCTAGGAGAGAAGCATATTAACTCTTCAAACTAGTAAGGGGTACTTTTAGTAAATTACTTGGTCCGGTTGCTTTAATTGCACCCTCATCACCCTACACAAATGTATCTGAGCACTAAGTAGCTTTGTCACCTTGCTAAGAGAACTAAGATATTTCTTTTTTAACATGAAAAGCCTTGGGAGTGTGGACTTTTTTTTCTTTATTTGTATTAAAGAAATATTTATTTATGGAATCACATTGGGAAGTATATAATAGATTAAGGTGGTACTTCTACTTATAAAAATCCAGTATATCTTTTAAATGACGAGTAGCAGTAAGAAAAAAAAGTTATGATAAATATTCTTCCAACTTTTACATACCTTACCTATGAGTCCGATTTTATACTTAAATTATTCTACTAATTCTTATTGTTAAGGGCTTTTTTTATTGAAATGGGGCCTTGGAATCTAGCAGTATTTTTAATATACTGGTAGATAATATGTATTTCAATTTCATATGTGAATAATTAGAATTCAAAATGGCCTTTCCAGTTAGTTTTCTTTTCACACCTCTCCTAAGGCCCATTTGAATTTTATGTAGGTTAAGAAATAAAACTGATTTCCTAGATGAATGAAAGTTATCTTTCTATAATTTTAGCCTAATGCTAAAATTAAACTGTTCACAAATGGACTGTTTTAAGTAACTCTGCCCAGACTTGAAATTCTTAGAGCAAATATTATTTGGCATTTATATAGGACACCCTATTCAGAGTGGACTTTTATTTATTGATTATATATCATGAAGTGGAACAGTGATATGTTTATAATTTTATAGATTCAATTGTGGAGTAATTCAATTTTTCTTTTCGTCCCTCCGAGCAAGGCCCAATCACTGAAGGCTGCCCTCCCTCTCTCCCCCACCCTCAAGATTATTTTCAGCTCCCAAGTATTTAGCCAGAAATCTTCTGGGAAGCAAAGTGAATGCATATGTAAGGGCCAAATGCAGCATATTTTAGCATCACTTCCCAGGGTCCTCAACTTCCCTAGTGGAGGATGCACAGGAGACATCATTTTCACATAGTAAATTTCACTTGTTACAAGAAACTAAATTCCTGGGTGTTACTGCTTTCATATACTCAAGGCTTAAGGAAGCCTCTGGCAGGACCCTGAATTAATACCCAGATGAAATACGCAGATAATCATACACAAATTAATATACAGGTAAAAATCTGTGTGATTCTGATGCTGAGTTTGGTCTAACCTCCATTATTACAAATTTATTCCAACTAGAATATGAGCTCCATGATGTCAGGGATCTTTGTTTTGTTCATTGCTTTTTCTCTGGTACTTGGAACAGTGCCTGCCACATTATATGGCTCATAAATATCTGCTTAAAAATGAATTTGTTTATATTCTGGATTAAAACTCAGAGCTCTAGAATTTCCAGGCTACTTTGTAGATTTCTGAAAAATTCTTAAAATTTGGTTGTGTGTAAGTGAATGCTTCTGCAGTCCTTACATATAGGAACAGTAAGCAGCATGGGACAAAATTCGAAACTAGGCCCAGTTCCTTAACATGGCATGTAAGGCCCTTTGCAAACTGACTCCTCTACCCATATACTGTAGTATAAACACAGGGAATTATTTGCTATTCCTTGAATTCACCATTCCCTTGCATGGATCTTTGCCTTTTAACACAGAGCTTCTCTCTGCCAGAAATGCTTTTACCACCTTTTCAAGATGGTGAAAGGTATATTTACCACCAGAGGCATATTCATTCTTTAAGATGCAGTGCAAAGTATCATCTGTTCTCTGAAGCCATTCTCATCTTCCAGGCTGGATGAGTCCCTCACTTCCCCTGCAATCCATAGCCCTTTACATACGAATTTTTCATGGCACTTACCTCCTTGTCTTGTCATCATTTCGATGTGTGCACTAGATTGTCAGTCCTTCAAAGGCAGAGAATAGGTCTTTTTTCCCCCTTGTTCTCATCTGCCTGGATCCTACCATGGTGCATATCACACAGTAGGTGCTTAACAGGTGCTAGTTGAGTCATTTCTAAACTGAGTGTGTGAAAAGGAAGGATGGAAGTGTCCTATTAAAAATGATACTATGTAATTTGGCATGGGTCTGGGAAGGGCAAGTGTACTAAACCTAGCTTAGATTTATCAGATTTGCTAGCACAGGGCTGTGCTTTGAGGCAATTGGCTGAAAAAAGGAACATTTGAACAAGAAAGGGAGCATAAATAAATGGTGAGAGGATTCTAGATAAGGAAGTGAAAGTATGGAAATTAAAATACTGGATGCTGTCAGGTATGGAGAGTGGGAGAGGCTAAAGGACAAGTGAATGGACAGGAGGAACTGACTTACCTTAGAATCATGTTTAAGACAAACCTTGGAACTAGTTAAAGCCAGTAACTGTGTCCAAAGTGAAATGTCCAGCCAAACAGATGTTTTGTCAATGTAACCTCACATCTCTGTTTGGCTCTTTCTTTGGAGTGCTTCGTCCCCCAGGATGATGATTTGGGGATTGAGTGGAGACAACTGTTCAGGCACTGTGTAGACTTGTATTGCATCAGTCCTGTGTATCATTAATGTCCTTGAGCAATCCTCATACATTATCTGACCTGCAAATATTTCTAAAATCTGTAAAACAAGCATGATTGCATTCATGTATATAAATTGTCCATTGTTTCTTAAGTGCCTGAAACGTTCATTTGCTTGTTTGGGTTAAATGTTTCGAGCAATGTGGATAAGGAATTGGGCCATATGAGTTTCCAATTCAAAAGCACTAATGCTATTTTTGCTGTTTGTATTTGCTTTCTAGCTTTAAGAGATTTTGAAAAACGCATTTTGTGGAACTCGCCTGCAGTATTAAGCACTAAATGATAGCTAAAGAGAAGCATGCTTTTATCTAATTTCATACCTCCTTGATAAATTTAAAATAAAGAAAACTCTTCCTCAACATTTAATCAGAAATGGTAGAATATTTTCAACTCAAAGGCTTTCTCCGAATGCTGTGATACATGTAAAATTCCTTGTGTGGATCACAGATTTAGGCTCAATCTATTTAGCCTGAGATGATACCGCTACCTTGTAAACAGGAAATGCCCCTAATTTTGATCCAATTGTCTCCTCTGGCTGGGTGGTAATGTGCTGAAGTAATACTCCAACACACATTTCCCAATGAATAATATTCATCTCATCTTTGTTAATGTTGTTAAATAATTTCAAAACTCTCCTCAAGGCAGCTGCTGTGAGCTAGGGAGCTAAACACAGGAGAGGCCAACGTTTTCTTTTATTTGTCCGCCTGTAGACACAGATGTTGTTTGTGTTGTCTGGAAACAGAGAATATGCTCTAAAATATCACTGTTATTTTCAGTGAGTCAAAGTGACATGATGCTGGTTAAGTGAATCCATAAGATTTAGTACCAAGTGGAATAATACTTCAAAAGGAGGTATAAAAATACATTAAACTCATACAAGAACAATGAGCTAATATATGCACAGTTTAAGGGTCTCTTTTTTTATACTGTCAGTGACAAAGGAAATGCCCATTGTCTCCCAGATGCCATATCCCTCAAAGTATTTTGGCAACTGGCTGTGAAAATCCAGATGGAAACAGCAGCGGGCTGAATGAGACCGGGAGGCGAGAAGCAGGAAGTTCTCGCACCAGTCACACACACATTGCACAAATGAGAACTAGACTGTGAATTTGAATTATTACTGATAACTTCATAGGCTGTATAAGGTGATTAGGATTCTGTTAAAATTGTTCTGAGTTCATTTTGCCAGTTGGTATCTGTGTGGTCTTGGACAGTTTACTTAATCTCTCTTTGAGCCTCAGCTGCCTTTTTTTTTTTTTTTGAAAAATAGGTATAATAATAACCTTTCTGGGGGCATCTGGGTAGCTCAGTAAGTTAAGTGACCGACTCTTGGATTCAGCTCAGGTCATGATCTCAGGGTCATGAGATCGAGCCCCACATTGGGCTCTGCACTCAGCACAAAATCTGCTTAAGATTCTCTCTCTCCCTCTGCCCCCCCCCGCTTGCTTTCTCTCTCTCTCTCAAATAACTAAATAAATCTTCAAAAAAATAATAGCCTTTCTCACAAGGCATACTGTGAGGATTAAATCAAATAATGTATATTTTGGGGCCTGGTACGTAGAAGATACTAAATTCATGTTTGGATGTTCTTTCTTTTTTTTTAATGTGTAAAACTGCATGTTCCTTGGTAGCTTGACCTCCAACCACTTGTGCCCTAGGACTGGACAATGTGTGCTTTGAAATGAGAACTAGTAGTCCAAGTGGTTTAGTCTAAAACCTTGTGCTTTGTGAGTTATGGATGAATTTCCTGGTAACTGAGGTAGATTAATTTCCCAGTTTCTACAGTAAATAGAGAATGACCTTTCTTTCTAAATATAAGTTTGTACTGGTAGGACTATAATGTAATCACAGTCTCAAAAATAATTCTATCAGTTCAGAACAACTGTACTTCAGAATGAGGTCAACAGTGGCCCAGATTACTAGAGTGTTTGACCACTATGCTACTGTCTCTATATAATAACCTATGCAAGCATTGACTATATATGTATGTATATGTATATATATGCTACTAAAGAGCTTTTGCAGAAATTAGTGGTAAACAAAGGGAATATCATTAACCTCTCATTGTTGAGAGGTAGATTTAGAGAGTTGTTTAAAGAGTAGGGCTGCATTTGCACTAAGTTAACCAGATCCTCTCCTCTTAGTCTTCTTTGAAACAAATGACATGCCTTCAGTCAGAATGATTAGCCAGGATCTTGAGAGAAATCTCTAGCTATAGAAGAAAACAAAGGCAAGTAGCTTGCTAGGTGGGAATGGCAAATGTGTGTCACTGGTATGGAGACTAGCTGCTTTGTCATGGTACTTTATTGCTCAGCCCACATTAGGATCAAACCTAATTTGTTGATCATGTGTACATATTAGTTTATAATGATCTAAGCATTTTGGAATTTCAATGTCCAGAATTGAAGCCCTTGTGACTCCACTGGAGTGAAGGCAAAATGGCAGACAAGTCAAGAGAAATTCATCTGTCATTTCCTTCATTCGTGGCAGTTTCTGAACATAGATTGAGTTTTTAGTATTATCAATCACATTACTTTGTTCCATTGTTCCCAGTGTTCAACTGGAACATTTAAATTAAACAAGCAGAAAACATTCTTATTTCCTCTTCTATGTTCTAAACTTGCTCATCAAGGTATAATATACAATAAACTGTGCATATTTGTAGTGTGCAATTTGGCAAATTTTGATAAATGTATAGACCCATGAAAATATCACGAGTCATTATAGTGAGTGAACATATCTATCACCTCCCAAAAGTTTCCTCTTGCCCTTTATAATGCTTTTCTCTCTACCACTCCCTATCGACCCCACTCCCAGGCACCCACTGATCTGTTTTCTGTCGCTAGAGATTGGTTTGCATTTTACATAAATGGCTTACATACCATGGCTCAACTTACAATTTTTCCATTTATGATGGTGTGAATGCAATACGCATTCAGTAGAAATGGTACTTGGAATTTTGAACTTTGATCTTTTCCCAGGCTACTGATATGGGGTTCGAAACTCTTTCATGATGCTGAGCCAGAGCTCCCAGGCAGCCATGCAATCACAAGAATCAACGACTGGTACACGGACAACCATTCTGCACCCATACAGTCGTTCTGTTTTTCACTTTTGGTGCAGTACTCAATAAATTACATGAGATACTCAACACTTTATTATAAAACAGACTTTGTGTTAGATGACTTCGCCCAACTATAGGCTCCTGTGAGTGTCCCGAGCACACTGAAGGTAGGCTAGGTGAAGCTATGATGTTCAGTTGGTTAGGTTTATTACATGCATTTTTGACTTCCAGTATTTTCAACTCACAATGGGTTTATTGGAATGTACTCAATGCCCATGAATTATGATATTTTTTCACTCTGGCTGTTGAGAACAGGGACTATTTCTAGCCCTGTTTCAGATTCAGAGTTGTTTCCTTTAATCCTTTCAGGTGGTTCGTTGTCTAGTGTCAGGTGGTTTTCTTCCATGCTTGTGCCATTCAGGACTCCAGTGACTGTTGGGGGCTTGGAGCGGGGGGAGCTCTGCAGGTCTCCGGAGTTTTCTTTCTATGCAGCTCTCTCCTGTTTGCTGCTGCAAACTCTAGTTGTCTTGGCTTTCCCGGACTATCAGATCCATCTCTTCAACTCAGAGAGACTGCTGGGATCCACCTATGTTCTCCCTCCCTGTGCTGAGGCTTGGAAATTCTTTGCAGACAGTAAACTGAGGCAACCGTAGGGCTCATCTCATGTGTTTCCCCTATCTCGGGAATCACTGTCCCTTGTTGCCCAACGTGTAAAAACACAGTCGTTTCCTACATTTTATCTGGTTTTTGTTGTTACTGTTTCAGGTAGGAGAATAAATTTGGTCCCTGTCATTCTATCTTGATTGGAAGTCAAGAATTTAATGTTTTAAGGTTTTAAATTCTCTAGAATTCAGCGTTTTGCCATACATAGAATTCACATTCAGGAGTCCCTGATGAGTGTCCTAAGAGTTCTTTCCACAACCTTTGCCCATTTGGAGAGTTTCTTCTTTTATATTCCTGAAAAAATCATTTCATGAAAGCGGTCTCTCCGAGGAGCCACCTACTTACTCCAGGACACTCTCCAGATTTGCTAAGATGGTTATTTCTGTCTGGTAAATAGGATGAAACTGATGGATGAGAAGGATGAAAGACGTTTCCATTCAAGCTAGCTGAGAGATTGTCTTTACCAAGACTTTTAGACTGGTTCTAAGAAGCTTCCCAGTTCTATACCCTGGGATATATTTTGAAGAATTTTAATAGGGAGTCATTTCCCAATTCATTAAGCCAAACAATATAGTGAGGGCAGCTTCCTTTGTGATACTATTTCAGTCAGAAGACAATAGAGAGAACGTATTCTCCATTAGTCTGATACTGCTATAAATTGTTTTTCCTGAATCCACAGCCAGTGGGCTGCTGTCTCTCTCTTCTTGGCAAATTTGTGGAGCATCTATCATTTGAAATGCATCGCTGATTTACCAAAATAGCAATTTTTCAATTTGCATTAGTAGGCATTGTTTTATGGTAAGCAAAACCATCTCATATGCATTGGAATTGTATTCATCTATGTAACATAAGAACTAGGATGATCGGTAGGGGAAGAAAGGGATAAAGAAAGGGGGGGTAATCAGAAGGGGGAATGAAACACGAGAGACTATGGACTATGAGAAGCAAACTGAAGACTTCAGAGGGGAGGGGGTGGGGGAATGCGACAGGCTGGTGATGGGTGGTAAGGAGGGCACGTATTGCATGGTGCACTGGGTGTTATACGCAACTAATGAAGCATCGAACTTTGCATTGGAATCCGGGGATGTACTGTATGGTGACTAACATAATATAATAATAAAACTTAAAAAAATTAAAAAAAAAAGGAATTGTATTCACGAATTTAATCCTTTCAAGAGTGCTTTCCTGTTAACTAGTGACTTTAAAACTTTGGTATTTAATGACCAGTCCTTGACTAGAATTATTCTAGGGCCTGAGGGGATGACAAAACTACGTTATATTTATGTAGTCCTTAATAAATCATACAACGCTTTGTGGAA
Organism: Ailuropoda melanoleuca; assembly: GCF_002007445.2. Classification (NCBI taxonomy): domain Eukaryota; kingdom Metazoa; phylum Chordata; class Mammalia; order Carnivora; family Ursidae; genus Ailuropoda; species Ailuropoda melanoleuca. Next base: position 88,119,642 of record NC_048238.1, on the reverse strand, counting down.
ATTATCTCATTTGATTTTGAGAGATACCAAAAGTTTAGAAAACACCGTAGGATCTGGAGGTCTGATTTAGTAGGTAATACAGATGATATACATGTATAGAAAAAAGAAGTATACAATCAGGCATAAAAATATATAGTAAAGATTAGAAATGCTGTGGATGAGGGGAAGATTATTGGGAGAGGGGAGGGGGAAGTTGGAGAATTCTTTGTGAAGGTATTGCAGGAGGTCGGCACAGTACGTCCAGAGATACATAGGCGACGGAAAATGGGGCATCTTTGAAAGATGGTAAGAAGAATTCCCTAAGAGAGCAGAGTGTAGGTTATTCAGTAGTTTTTTATAAACAGCGACTCCATGCACAGTTCTATCTTGGTATCTTTACTCATTCATCACAAAATAAATGCTTACAGATTAGTGTAGAATGTTACAGAAGTCACATTGTTTGCTTTTCTAAGTATGATTTGAAGCACTCACAAGTGTTTTTCGTGGTTACTTAACTCTTTAGCTCACACATCTGGCTTCTATAAGTGGACTTGTGCTGCAGATTAATGCCGTTTTCAAATTCACATGCACACACACATTAAACAAACAGCTTCCCATGTTTCGTGAACGTAATGAAAATGCAAACGCATACCTAGAAGACCACAGTGGTCAATAAGAATTCAGGCTCCAAAGTATTATGAACAGTCAGAAAATTGGACCCACAAAGGTAAGAAATGAGAAATTTTTAGGGCCATTGAACACCATGCATTTTCAGTGTTCAGTAGCCCTGAAAATTTCTTATTTAGGCCAGGAAGTGTCTGTCTCATTCGAAATGTTGAAATAAAGGGAACATGCACAGGCTCTCATTGATCTAAATTTCTGTTGAAGTCCAGGACCTCCCATCATCTTTTCTAGCCCCTGATTATTTTGCCAGACTATTGTTTCGAAGGCTGAAGAGCAAGCATCGCGTTTTCCATTGTGGTGGGCCCTGCTGTGTGTGAGCGTCAGAGCGAGTTCGCCCATCTTCTGTGAGTACACGCGAACTGGGGCCTGCACCGACGCAAATATTAGTTCAAGAAAATAGGCAGAAGTTGCTTCTTTACATATCAAATGTCCTTCCTTCTTAGACTGCTGAAGGATATGCTCCTATCTCTCTAAATATGATTGGAGTCCCTGCTGATTTCTTCCAGGTTCCTACCTCATCTCCCTTCCTTTTGACTTTCTGTTACAATTCTGTATCCTTCTCTGGTTCGAGCCATTTTTACAGATTTGCAACTTAGCGTACTCTTGAGAGCATCCTTTTTGGCATTAACATGGTCTGTTAACTATTTTCTGGGTTGGCTCCAGTTAGCCAGTATTGGTCACAAAGCATGAACATTTCTACTTCAGGCTTTTAACTGTGCCCAGATTTTTTGCTGCACTTGTCACTGTACTGACAGATGGAGAAATCTTGAAAATTAAATAAGGCATAATTGGTAGGTCCTGAGTACTGAGATAATGGGTACATTTGAAACTGTGAGGGGGGAGATTAGGCTTAGGAAGCTTTGCTGTTTTCTTTAAGTCCTCTGATAACCACAGGCTCCAGATGTACGTGTGGGAACACTCCGTCTCTCACTGCTGTGCCCCAGAAAACACTGATAAGCCCTCAGCGGAAAAATAAAGGTCAAGTCTGGGTGGTGTGCCTTTATTACTTTGTTGTCATTTGGACGCTTAACAAAGCTCTCTGTGGAACTTGCCGAAGGACATGACGTGGTCCTGTTAACTCACCCTGCTCAGTGCCTAGTACAGTTTGCATTCGATAGAGCTTTTTCATGAAGTAAGAGAAGAGGAAATTAAATTGGGCTAATTTTCTAAGACTAAGAGAAATCAGAGAAGTCTATTTTGTTTTGTTTTCTTGACTTGAAATTGAGTGGGTGTTCAGTGGAGCTGTGTTTAAGTAAACTTACATGAACTCATTTGTTTGACAATTTAATAACATTTTATTTTCAAACCCACTACACTGAGAAATACAAAATGGTACCCAGTAGTGAAAATTATTTGTGTTCTTTCTGGTGTTGCTCACTTCTTTCGCTTGCTTGCTTGCTTCCTTCCTTCCTTCCTTCCCTCCTTCCTTCTTTCTCTTGCTTAAGATTGTAATAACTCATTATATTTTTCCCTAGAGCCAGTAATGAATTATTAGTGGGTCAGTGATACTTTTTTTTTTTATTTGACAGAGATAGAAGCAGCTAGCGAGAGAGGGAACACAAAGAGAGGGAGTGGGAGAGGAAGAAGCAGGCTCATAGCGGAGGAGCCTGATGTGGGGCTCGATCCCATAACGCCGGGATCACGCCCTGAGCCGAAGGCAGACGCTTAACCGCTGTGCCACCCAGGCGCCCCAGTGATACTTTTTAATTGGGTGACTTTTTATTCATTATGCTATAGAGTACTGTTTGCAATAGCCATGTTTATAAACTGACAATTTTATGTTTGATGAATAATTATTTACTCAGTTGATTTTTTTTTACATTACGTATTTTACATACTCTATCACTAATCTTGCAATTCACAATGGATACCTAAGCTGTATCAATACTGTAATATTGCAAGACTTGTAATCATGACACAAGATCTTATTTAGCTAATGCGTATGATTATCCTTCACAGTAGAACTGTGAATAGCACCTTGATTTATAAAACCACTCATTCTTTCCCCATTTGTAAATATTAATCATTCCACAGTTTGAAATAACAGGGTCAAGTTATAATTACAGAATTTTAGAACACGGGAGTTACCCAGAGATTGATTTCCAGGTGGACCTGAATATTTTACAAGTGAGGAAACTGAGGCCCCAATATGTTAAGTGACTTATCCAAAAACAGCATGGCTAATTAAAAACATCTGCTTTTGCATGTAGTCCTTAAGGCTTCTTATGAGTCACAGTAAAACCAATAATTTTATTCCCCTCCCTTTTCCTTACTTTGGAAATGGACGACACTCCTTAGAAGTTATATCACAAATTACTCACATCATGGGTTAAGATTAATCATGCTTTTCAACCTCCAGTTATTTATTTGGAGTGTGATGCCTTAAAGCTCCCTTTTTAGAGGAAGTTTGAATGGATGGAATTTTAAGGAAAATAAAGTCTTGAGCTTATCAAACTCAAAAATGGCGTTTGTAGAAAAATGCTGATATAGATAACATGACTTTCCCTTTCAAGTTTTGATAAATGGCTTCTCCAGGCTGAATACGTGAAGATCAATCCTTAGATTCAGAGAGAAATTTCAATAGTTCATTTTACTGGGCACTTCATAGCATTTAAAAAAATGTATTAATTTATTAGCATTAATAGTGGCCTAAAGTGATCCTTTGTGCCAAGATCCATTCGACTTAGTCTCATGATCCCCAAACTATAGAATGTTCCTTCAGATGCTGAAAGTTTGTCAGTGATCAGTGTCATTCTTCGTTTCCCTCCTAAAATTAGCTTTCAACTGTTATGTTCCCAGGAAAAAAGTGCTCCCTAGAGAATCACTGAGAAATCATGCATCAGTGAGCCTTGATTGCTTGTTAGCTTAGGTAAAAAGCAAGACAGCATTTTGACTACTTTTTCATTCATGTTACATGTACTTAGTTCCACAAGGAGGAAAAGAGTAGGGCCTGCTTCTAACTCGAGACCTGTGGCTCCACCTATGAAAATCGACTGATTCTCCAGTCTCCTCACCGTCCTATTTCCTGGTGGTATAAAATCCACTAAAAATTTTTTTATAGAGGTGTAATTCAAGTATAATAAGCTACTGTAACTACTATATAATTTTGTTTGGACAAAGTTTTCATTTCTTTAGAATAGGTATCCAGGAGTGCATTGCTCTCCTGTTAAGGATTGCTTTACCTTTTTAGGAAACTGGCAAATTGTTTTCCAAAGTGGTTGCACCATATTACTTTCTCACTAGCAATGTATATAGTTGCTCCACATCCTTGTCGACGCTTGGTGTGGTGGGAAGTTCTTTAGCCATTGTGGTTAGGGCTGTAGTGATATCGCATTGCAGTTTTAGTTTACATTTTCCTGATGACTAATGATGTGGAGCATCTTTTCACTTGCTTATTGGTTAATGTATGCCTCTTTTTGTGAGGCATATTCAGATCTTTCTCTCCTTTTAAAAATTGGATTTCAACTGTATTGATTTGCTCTCATTTTGTCTCTTACAAGACTGCAAAATAGGTTTTCCTTATAATAAACTTTAAAAACATGTTTGTGAAGCCCCAAGTACTTCATTCACTTGGCAACATCTGTATCTGCTTATTCCTGAATTGTAATTTCTCATGGTACCAGTCTATCCATTTAAATCTTTCATTTCTCTTATGGTTAGCTTTTTGGTAAGAATAGACCTATAATAAATCCAATTGAACTTCATCTCCTCTAGGGAATATGTAGTATTTTAGGTAACAGGGTTATATGTGCAAGGCTAAAAACAAGTACTTAAGGTGCATTGTAAGTGCTTTATAGAAAATGCATCCTATGGGAATTTTGAACACCACCAAGACTTTTGTGTATTTAAGGAAATAATCCACAGTGGTAATGTTGATTTCAAGAAAGGGAAGTGTTAACATCATTTACTGTAGGGGAAACTTTTTCTTTCTCTCCTTTTATTTTTGTTTAAACATTTAAAAAGCAACTGATAGCTTACTGGATTGTTACTTTTTCTAATTATGTATCAACAGGGAAGTGTACTTTTATCTGGTTGTATTTAATTAGAGAATTTGTGGTTTAATCTTTGTATTCAGATCAGACTGTGGTTCCAATAGAAATCTTATGCAATTTTTTTGATCATATTACACCACATTTCCTTAGAAGGGAACAAATCCATGTTCAGATTTCTTTTTGAATGGGAAATAAATCTCTTTAACGAAAAGGCATTCTTCTTACATTTGCCAGTGATCTTTTATTTCTTAACTGTATCTAGTATTTTATTATACAGAATGTCAAATTGGCTGTGTATTTATTTTTATTTGCTCATCCTTTTCCAGTGAATGTCTTTACCATGACTCAGATGCTCATATTGTAATCTTTGGAAAATAACATCTCAGTGCCATTGAATGAGTGAAAATAAATGCAGTCTGTGCTTTTGAAAATAAATTTCCTAATTAGTGCCCTGAATCCATGGAAAATAAATGGGGACACTTCATAGCAATTCAATTAAAACACTTTCTTCCTTGTGTCTCCAAATAGAATTACAGCTGGTTGCTGTAGAATCTTTGGTAATGCCCCAGTAGGGTTATTCTCTCACTTCTCCCCTTTTCCTGACTCCCACTGACTTCAGGAGTATAGGGGGATGGAGTTTTCAAGGTGTGGTCTCTGGGCCAGGAGTTTAGGCCTTACCTGGGAACTTGTTAGAAATGCAGATTCTCCAGCCTGCCTCAAGGGCAGGCATAGTAATCTGTTTTAACAAGCCTTCCAGGTGATTCTGAAGCCTGCTGAAGTTTGGGAAGCATTGGTCTAGGGGAGTAAAGGGAGTTGTGAATGCAAGCCTATAAAAAATTCCTTTCCTGCAGCTTCAAGCTGACAGGTTCATGAGCAGGTTGCTGTAGCAACAATTGCACAGTAGGATTGGATAATGAAACATTGTGAAATTAAAGGCATGAATATTAACTGATCACAATATTCTAGATCACTAAGATTTATATTGGGCAAAATGGATTTTTACTTTTAGCCTTATGTCAAGGAGAAGCACAGTTTCTTGAGGTTATATGTTTGACAGGTGGAAACCATGCCTATTTTTAAAACATTACTCCTTTGGAATTTAGACACATTTTTGTGAAAAACAGAATTACTCTTAGTGACATGCAGCACAGAAATCATAAGTAATGTGCTTAGCAGTGACTTGTAACCTTAAAAAAATTAATTTATAATTGAATTATCCTGATACATTATAGTAGCCTTCTCTGCCCACACTATCTGTTTCTTAGAGCACAGTGCTGAGCACCTAATGGGTATTAAATAAGCATTAAGAGTTGATTCGTTAAACCCTTTTTTGACAATTATATGTCACAAAAATAGCTATTTTTAAAACACATATTCATATTCTGTATTCTTCTAGTGTATGGTCTATCTAAATTCTAGCACTTTCTGTATTCAAAGAGTTAAATTCACTTTAGGGTTTGCATTTTATTGATATGTGTTAAGGATTAGATGCACTCAGTTAAGCTTCTTCCTGGCCAAATGAGATACCCTGTATCTGATGTCAGTCTGAGAAAATCCTATATAGTGTACAACATCCCCGGATTACCTTATCTAAGTATTACATGGCCATTGCAGATGATATATCTTGGCATGTGGTCATTTTTCATTAACTTATTAGGGACTGTTAAAGCATCTTTTCCCCTTTTTGACACCTTGCCATAATTGAATGCAAAATTCACTATAAGACTGAATACCTGATATTCATGCAGTAAGTGGATGGGGCTTCGCTGGTGTCTAGTAGAAACCATGCCCAGATGGGTGTTTTAGGAAGACAGGATCTGTTGCTACCTGACATGGGCGATAGACAAATGACACCTATTCTCTGGACCTAATTTTGCTCAACTGTAAAAGGAGGGGATTCGTTACATCATCTCTAAGATCCTAAGCATTATAGGGATCTCAGACTTGGGGGGGAAGGGTGGGAGGAATCCAAACTGTGAAGCCCTGCTGGGTGTACTGTACAATTGAATATTTTTTTATGTATTTGTTGAAAGAATGAATGAAACAGAATAATTAGCCCCAGGTAGGCCTCAGACTCCTTTGGAGACAATGGGAAATGATATTAAGCACTCATACTTTCAGTGGTTAGGCTAATGTGTTTTGGGAAACATACTTTAGAGAAATATGTTTAAATATGTAATGTTTTTCCCCAGATTTTTCACATTGAATTATTTATTCTTAACCCTAATGTGTATGAAATACTTAGGAAAGCCAATAATTTTAATATTTTAGGCATAGGTGTGCTTTACAGATCATATATATTCTTCCTAGAAGAGAAATATCTTTTAAAGGACAGCTTTCTACACTTTATACTCCTCTGCACTCACTTATTTCATTACATTTTGTGCAACCTAAAATTGTAGCTATAAAGCTATTTTGGGCATGCTTTTTCCTGAGCCTTGTAAGAATCAACAGGAGCATAATTTTAAGCCACAGAAGTGCAAAATAAGCACAGAATCCTAGCTACCATAAATAAAAAGGCCAGAATTCTAAGTTTGCAAAAACACATAATTACTAGCAAGGAGGGAGAGGGGGGCGTAAGGACAAGAAGTAGGATTTTATCGGGTCTTTCTTCCTATTTCTAAACTTCTTCTCTGAACTTCGTTTCTTCTCAGAGATGGAATTCTGTGAAACTCCTCACACTCTGTGCTCTGGCTACCAGACAGACATGCACAGTGTTTCTCGGCATGGCTACCAGCTAGAGATGGGCTCTGACGTGGACACGGAGACCGAAGGTGCGGCCTCACCTGACCATGCTCTGAGAATGTGGATACGGGGGATGAAATCAGAGCATAGCTCCTGTTTGTCCAGCCGGGCCAACTCTGCACTGTCCTTGACTGACACGGACCATGAAAGGAAGTCGGATGGGGAGAATGGTAATAGAACTATCTATACTGTTTAAGTAAACCCCGGAGAAGATGTGGTTTTTAGCCTTTGAGATTTGTTTTCCTTCCCTGTGTCTGCTTATCTTTCACGTAATATGCAGGTGAGAAATGCAGGTTAGTGGGTTCCCATGGACAAGGTATGTACCCAAGTATCTGGCAAATAGACACATTCATTTATTTATAACGATACGTAAAATGCTTTTCATTTCTGGTGATCCCCCAAGGGAAATAATCTCATGTCATCAGCGGTATTGTGCATGTCTTATTTATTACTCACCTTTTATTATCATCTTTATTTTCCAGTGTACTACTAGTGGTATTTATTATAGAAAGTACTCATTTCCTGTATTTTGGCTTTATATCAGTATATGAACAATGAGATGAATGACTGTATAGCAAGCATGTTCTGTATGTGCTTTCTATTTTAATTCAGATTAACCTGGCAAGTGTACAGACAGATTCAAATAAACCAGGTTAAACTGAAACGATTAAAAAAAACCCAGAAAGTAAATTAACTTCAGCCATTTGCCTGACAGTAAATAATAATACCAGTATCATAAATTGTAATTATATATTCTTTTCTTACAACTTTTAGAAACAGAAAAGTTTGTCTTTTTGATTTGTTGGGAAGAGGTTAATTTATTTTACTTCTGTTCCTCTGTCCCTACTGAAGAACGGAATCCTTTCATAAAAAGCACATTAATGCTTATTAAACACATTAATCTGGGCTCTTCATCATTCTGTTTGTCTAAACTTCATAGGTCCCATTACTGCGACCACAGGCCTGCTCTGTTAGCAGTGGCTAATTAGTATTTTCTCAGGTGGCAGAGAGATAGCCAACCGCCTTATACCTACAGCTTTTTCTGTTCTGTCCTCCTCTGCCTGGTTCAGCCCAGAGGGGACCCTGGCCACAACAGTATAATCAAGAATGACTGTTTGCCTGCTAGTTAGAATATCATTTCCTTAATGAGAGGCCATAACATTTTGTAATTATCACCAAGTATCCATGTGGTCTTGATGTGTTTTTTTTTTTTTAGTTTATTTTCATGTATGTATGTATATATTGCTGGCTTTGGCCAAGAGCATAGGAGGCGAATTATGGAAATGAGAAGGGAACATAGATGATCTGTGTATGCATAGTCATATAAGTGAGAGAGCATTAGGATGGAAGTTATAAGACCTAGTACTGGTCTCTAAAGTTTTCTGGGATTCAGCTGTGAAACAGAAAAAACAATGACCAAATTCATGTGAAAAGGGCTGTTAGATGATCTCTGCATTGCCAAGACTTCTTGGTATCCCTCATGTCACTCCTGACATACGAAGTTGTATAGCCAGTTCGCTGCATTGAAACATTAAAATAGAAGAAGTTTCTCCATGGGTTTCCACCATTCTTCCACTTCCACAAGACCCTAGATATGGGGTTTCTTTTGAGGTAATGAAATAATTCTGGAATAATATATTGGTGATGGTTGCATAACTCTGTGAAAATACTAAAAATCACTGAATTATACATTTTAAGAAGGTGAACATTATGGTATGTGAATCATATTTCACTGACTCTGTTAAATACTACCGGGTGAAGGGTAGGGGTTAAAGATTGAGGAATCCCAGATGAGTTGGATAAGGATTAATTCGTAAAATGTTTGATATTACAGGCTTTAAATTCTCTCCTGTTTGTTGTGACATGGAGGCTCAAGCTGGGTCTACTCAAGGTAGGTGTTTCCAAATATTTGACCACCGATTATTTTTACCTCACCCAATCCCTGACACCCACCCCACAAAGTGGAACCCTGCCCCCCTGAAAAACAACACACAGGGCTGGTTATTTAACCTGTCAAAGATGAGTTCATTAGCTGCTTATCGATTTGCTTTCCTCTGGAAGACTTCTTGTGTGTATGTTGGTAGTGAAGAAGAGGTGAGGCAGGAGCTGGAGACAAGGACAAGACAAGATCTGTGGTGGGATAGGGAAACATTGATTTAGCATGGAGGTATAGATTTTAAATCAAATTGCGTTGGGTTTAGCCTCATGATTTCCTACGTTATCTATGATTTTTTGCATGGCTCTAGTCGTTCATTTAATTCAGATATTGTCATAACTTTACAACACCTCCTAGCAAATGGTTTTGGTCTTCTCCTTCAGATGTTCCAGCTTGGGTTTAGAATCCCACTCTATCCATGTCATCAATTATAAATAATGCCTTCAATGAAAGAAATGTTGTTCTTTCTTCTCTGTAAATCTTTGTTTATACTGTATCATTTTTCAGTGAGGGGATATTGGTGCCCTTTTTACTTTTGTCTTCAGTGTGCTCATTAGGCTTTGCAATATTTTAAGTGACTTTCATGAAAATCAAACTCTCAGAGTGAGGGGATCCTCACATCTGACTACAGGGCAATGACTCAAATTGGAAGGTAGCCGGGGGAAGGGATCAGAGGAAAGATATAACAGAGTGAGCTTTATCAAAATGCACATTTTCATCCCCTACCCTACCATGAGAACTGCTTACTGGGGTGAGCCACTCTAGTGTATTACTATGCCTTATTTCATGGATGTTTAGGGACTTTCAAGAATGAAACTCTTCAGTTTCATTTGGCCCTCAGTCTAATCAACCATCTATCTACCTTGATCATGTAATACTTTTTATTGAGACAGAGTTGGAAGATGGAGGAGTAAAGGACAAGCATCCTTTCTTTTCCTTGTAGGTTTATTTTCCTTATGGTTTATTTTAGAAACTGGATAGGGTATCACAAATTTGGGTTGGGCTGCCAAGGAAAACTGATGATACAGTCTGCTAAAAACTCATACTTACTGTAAGACTCTATTGGCCCAATATGTACCTCCAAGAATGATTTCAACTTTTGAGAGGCAGTAGAGCATAGTGATTATAAGTTTGGACTGTGGAGCCAGGCAACCTAGGTTTAAGTCCCAGCTGTGTGACCTTGGGAAAGTTATATAAAGGTTCTGTGCCCGAATTTCATCATCTGTAAAATAAGGATAATATTAATGTCTACCATAAGGATTTTGTGACGATTGAGTAAATTAACGTATGTAGCGATTTAGAATAGTATTTGTAATACATGAGTACAATTTGAATGTTCACTATTATTACTGATCAGCACTTCACAATTTCCAAACAACACTTTTAGTATCTTTATCTCCTGTCATCCTCATGATCACTCTGCGAAATAGGTTCTCTTGTTATCCAGATTTTACATAGGAGGAAGAGTTAAAACAGCAATTCAGAAACCAGCTAACTAAGTGCAACGGATGATTTTCCAAACAGCCATTTCTTTCCTTCCTTGACTCGCATATAATGTGAACTTGAACAACTTTTCCCTTATTGGCGAGAGTTCTATACGTCTTACTCTGACCCCTACTAGTAATTTTCAATAAAGAGTATACAATTTGGAGTCTTAATTTATGACCTATAGTATGATTTCACCAACTTGAGTCTATAAATTTTCAATCAGTGATAACCAGGTCTGAGTGGTCTTCAACATTTCCCTAGGTTCTCACAGAGGAGCTTTTTTTTTTTAAATTAATTAATTATTTTTAATGATTTTTTTATTATGTTAGTCACCATACAGTACATCCCCGGTTTCCAATGTAGAGTTCGATGATTCATAACTTGCGTGTAACACCCAGTGCACCATGTAATACGTGCCCTCCTTACTACCCATCACCGGTCTATCCCATTCCCCCACCACCTCCCCTCTGAGGCCCTCAGTTTGTTTCTCCATAGTCCATGGTCTTTCATGTTTCATTCCCCCTTCTGATTACCCCCCCCTTTCTTTATCCCTTTCTTCCCCTACCAATCATCCTAGTTCTTATGTTCCATAGATGAGAGAAACCATATGATAATTGTCTTTCTCTGCTTGACTTATTTCACTTAGCATTATCTCCTCCAGTGCTGTCCATGTTGCAGCAAATGTTGAGAATTCGTTCTTTTTGATAGCTGAGTAATATTCCATTGTATATATGGACCACAGCTTCTTAATCCAGTCATCTGTTGAAGGGCATCTCGGCTCCTTTCACGATTTAGCTATTGTGGACAATGCTGCTATGAACATTGGGGTGCACATGGCCCTTCTCTTCACTACGTCTGTATCTTTGGGGTAAACACCCAGTAGTGCAATGGCTGGGTCATAGGGTAGTTCAATTTTTAACTTTTTAAGGGAGCTCCACACTTCTCCAGAGTGGCTGTACCAATTTGCATTCCCACCAACAATGTAGGAGGGATCCCCTTTCTCTACATCCTCTCCAGCAATTGTTGTTTCTTGCCTTGTCTATTTTTGCCATTCTAACTGGCGTAAGGTGGTATCTCAGTGTGGAGGAGCTTTGAGTGAAGATGAGAGTATAAATGGTTTTTCTAAAGGCATATTAATTTGAAGAAATAGTTATTTTCAATGAATGGAACTTAATGTTTGTGTGCAAATATTGCTATTTATTTCCCATTGATCTCATCCATTCATGAAAGGAGGCCTAGCAGGGCATCTTTTTCACTAATCTGACTTTGTATATACTATATTTGAAAAGAGAAAAACGGTGTAAAATTTTTAGGATTTATATATTTTGCTGTCTCAGACTCTATGCCTACCCCATCCCTGTGCCTCAGTTAGTGTCAGTGACACTTTCTTTTGTTTCTGTCTTTCTATACATTCTGATTTTGAGATTAATTGATGAGGCAGTGGGCACATCATCATAGATCAGCTAGGATGATACAAGCCTCACTCCTATAAATGTGGGAGAAAAGTGAAGATAGGGGAAATCATTAATTTGGGTGAATTATTCAACTGAGAAAGATTTCCGAGACATGATTTCAAGGATGCTTTCAATTCTGTCCATCCTAAATTATGACTTGGATTTCCTACATACATTTCCAAAATCACGTCTATAAGGACTTGTTTCTTTCATTTCATTAATTGGTTAAGCCTTTCAAAATATTTATTTTTTCTCATTTTCCTCATAAGCTATATTTGGTTACCCTTAATTGAATTTAAGTCTCCGACATGCTATAACCTATGAAGGATTAAAATCAATAACCATCCATTTTAGCACTGAAACGCTTGGACTGAGCCGCCTGAAGCAAAGGGGAGGGAGAACATTGGGTAACAGAAGGGAATCCAGATTTCTTAGCTTTCATAGGGCAATCAGAACACTAATGGAGTTTGTTTCCATTCCCTCAAATTTGTCCTAAGTAAACCTTTTGTTGTCTATTGATGCTTAATGGTCTGTTTAGGAAAAATGCAGATTGACTCAAGTTAGCTTCATCCTGAGGCTCGTGAGCAGGACACTTTGCTATCAACCATACTTCTTTATTCATTTTACCCCTTCACCATTCCCATTTCACCTTACTACCAACACTGCTCTAAGGAAAAAATTAAAACTGAGAGGCAATATATTTTTATAGCCCTTCTCTGATCTTACAAGGATAGAAATGCTAGTGGGTCAAACCTCTGGTTCTCTAATACACCTGCCTCTGACAGGGGATCCAGTGGGCATTTCTTAGAAGGGTTCAGCAGCCCTGCTTGAGCATCAGCCTCAGCGACTAGGGTGCCCCTCATAATTACATTTGACTATACCTCAGACTGGAGGAAGAACCTATATGGGCAGCTACATTTGGATAATCAATTTCCAAGAATGTGTTTTTCACATTCGGCCTAAATGAAACAGTTGGATTATAAAAAGTGAAAATAAAATTGTGTATCAAGAAGCTAAACGGAGAGAAACAGAGAAAAAGCATTTTGAACCTGTAACTAATAAAGTATACAGATGGTCCCCGACTTACGATGGTTCAACTTACATTGCTTTTGACCTTATGGTGTGAGAAAGTAATACTCACTCAGTATTAACTGTACTTTGAACTTGAATTTTGATCTTTGCCTGGAGTAGGGATATGCAGTACAATCCTCTCATAATGCTGGGCAATGGCAGCCCCAGCCCCCAGTCAGCCATGTGATCACAAAGGTAAATGGCCAATTCACTTACACCTATTCTGCACCCATACAACCATGGTGTTTTTTTTTACTCTCAGTAGAGTAGTCAATAAATTATGTGAGTTATTCAATACTTTATTATAAAGGCTTTGTTTGAGATGATTCTGCCCAACAGTAGCCTAATGTGAGTGTTCTGAGCAAGTTCAAGTTAGGCTAAGCTATGATGTTCAGTAGGTCAGGTGTTTTACATGCATTTTCGATTTACAATATTTTCAACTTACAATGGGTTTATCAGGCCATAACCCCATTGTAAGTCCAGGAAGATCTGTAAATCACAAAGAAATTATTTATAGCTATATTTTGTTTATAATGATATTTCTATGCAAGCCATACTTGTTGAACACCTGTTCGCTGCTAAGCTCTGTACTGGAGACTGGGGATATATAAAAGATGACCAGTACACAATCCCCAATCTCAAAGAACGTGCAGTCTAGTGGGAGGGATTGATGCCCTGTTAGTTAGGATTATTCATTATTATTTATTACTGTTATTGCAGGGAACAGAAACCAACTTGAGATAGCTTAAACAAAAAAACTACATTTATTTAAAAGGACATGAGAATGCTTCATGGGACCAGGGCAAGAGAGTGGCTAGACAGCAGGAAGGAGTTGGATCAGAAGAGTTGCCTGGACTTTGTCTCTTGCTTCTGAATCCAGTTCCTTCGGTCCTGCCTCTGCAGGTTGACTTTCTCTAAATCTCCATTTTCAAGACACACCTAAAACCTCATACAGTTCCTCAGTTTATATTTCTGCTGTTCAGGAAAGAAGTTGAAATTAACCTGATATTTTTCAGTGCCATTTCTAAATTCCAAGGAGACAGAATAATTTTTCCAGCTTGAGTCAGATATCTACCACTGGTCCCATCAGCTACACCCAGGGAGTGAGGTCAGTAATACAAATGTTGCTTTGTGGGAACCCACCCATAGGGTTCTTGGAGCAATTCTCAATGCAGGGCAGTCAGAGCCAATTGGGCACATATACCCAAAGAGATCTATTAGAGAGGAGAAGGAGCTAATTTTAATACAATCCAGTTAGTACTGTGATAAAGATATGTGTGGCTTGCAACGAGAATGCAAGTGATCTCAAACCATTTATCACAGTAAAAATAGTTCTTTTAATGCAATCTAAATAAACCGTGCTCTCTATAGAGTGTGTGGTTAAGAACATGGTCTATGGTATAAGGTACACCTAGGTTTGTGCCCTGGTTCAGCCATTTACCTGCTGTGTGTCCTTGAACAGGTACCTAAAGCTTTCCAAGCCTCAGTTTCCTTGTCTGTCAAGTGGAGATATTGCCTATGCAGTTTGTGTGTGTGTGTGAGGATTAAATGAGAAAATGAATATATTGCTCTTCACAATGTACCTGTCATATGTTAAATGCGCAGTCAGTGTTAGTTGTGGAGGTTTTCTATCACTCAGCAAGAATTTATGCTGCGTGTCTCGTGGGGTAGGCTCTCTTGGCAAGGATTGCCAGACCTGCCATGTGACTTCTGAAACATCTGGTATCCCAGGAAACTCTAGCCTAGCAGGGTCTAGCCTACTTCTCCTCATTTCCATCTGGGTAAAATGCCATGCACTTGTCTTACCTTCAATAATACACCATTTCTGCAGCCAACAATCTTGTTCTGCCAAGTATAGAAGACTATGAGAAGAAATTCAATGAAGTGCTTCAGACCTGGCTGAGGATTCATTTGTACCATTGTTTTCCTATGGTAGAGCTGGGATTTCAACTACCCAGAAGCCCTGTTGATTTCCACAATTATTGGGCAGCCGAGCTCCCTATATGCTGCTCAGGAACTTTACAGGTAAGGGATTACCTGATATAATCCCATAATAGCCAAAAAATCCATTAGTACTACTCCCTGTTGTTTCTGTACTGCATACCACAGAAACCTGGTAATATACCATGTGCTACCAATAAACACCATACCATCACAGCCATGCATATGGTGTTCTCAGACCCTAAATTGCTTAATCAGAACAGCGGGAGTTATAAAAAAATAGCTAGCCTAACACCTGGGTTTCTTGAATGACATGTAATAGTTGTACCCAAATGAGGAGTCATTCCTTCTGATATTTGACCATGTGGGGCCATTCATGTGCATTTATTGGAGGGAATTTGTTTGTTTGTTTTACATTTCTTTCCTTTGCTTTTTTGTTTTCCCCTGGTAATGTAAGTTATACAGGACACTTCCATAGCAATGATAACAGTTCCTCGGGAACCATCTGAATGTCAAAGGAAGTGTGTGAAACAATGCAATGACTTGGTAATAGCTTTGGCAGGAGCCCTGCCATATAACTGACATCCTAATGGCTCTGTTGGACCCATTAGGCATGTATAAGACAGTGCAGTTGACTTTGTAATGGCTCCTTTGGAGATGTTACACGATCAGAGGAAGTGTGTAAGTCATTGAGATTACTTTATGTGTGGGTGAGACACTTCTGTGGTGACTGTGATACTCTTACAATTGAAAACAATTTTGATGCTATTGAAATTCATGCCATTATAAAGTTAGATATAACAAGCTTTTTTTTCTTTTTTGTAGGTTATTTTAACTAGTATTTTTTTTTTAGTGTTGAAGTACTATCAGCTGATGGTTTAAAAATTGAAACAGTAAAAACAGGTTTAAAGTGAAAAATCCTTCTCCCTCTTACCCTTCAGATGCCACTCTTGACAGATAGCCAGTGTTAACAGTGTATTATGTATCATTTCCTGAATGTTCTGTACGTGTACAAATGGGAGAATATACTATAGAAAGTCTAATAACGTCTTCTAGTTAATATTATATCTTGGACATTCTCCCATATTTGTAATTTATAGATCTGTCTCACTCTTTTTAATGGTTGTGTAGTATTCTGTTTCTGTATCATTTTTTCATTTTTTTAGTCAGCTCCCTTATTTGTGGACATGTAGATTTCCAGCGCTTTGTTATTAAAAACGGTGCTGCATTTAACATCTTTGTACACATCTTTTTGCACACCCGTTGGATAATTTCTTAGAAGTGGAAATGGTGGGTCAAGGATATGTACTTTGAGCATTTTTTATAGATATTACTAAATTTCCCCTTTAAACAACCAATTTATCTTCCTACTAATGCACCTGTTTTCCCATATCCTTATTAACACTGACAATGATGAAAAAGATTTCTAATACCCAATCTGCTAGATGAAATATGGTATCTTTTTATGCTGTTATTTTGCATTTTATTTATGAGGGAGCTTGGGCATCTTTTTATATGTTAATGGATCATTTGCATTTCTTTGGTTCTGAATTGTCTCTTGACATCCTTCACCCATTTTTCTATTTGAATTTTTATATTTCTTACTATTTTTCAAGACCACTTCATATATTAAGGTTAAAAATCATTGGTGTCACATATTATGTATGTTTCTTAGTTTATCATTTGCCTTTTGAAATAGGTTCATAGGGTGTGTCTGTGGGTGTAGATGTAGAGCTTTATCTGTTAAGTGGTCACATGCAATCATCTATACTTTCTGACTTACGGAAGCAGACGTAGATATAGTTGTAGAATGTATTTGGTGTAGAGGCAGGTATAGTTATCAACAACATTATAATGTCCCCAGTTCTTTTTTTTATAATAATTTTTTTTATTATGTTAGATACCATACAGTACATATAATGTCCCCAGTTCTAAAAGCAAACTGCTTGAAAATTTATTTTAACTTTGAATTAGAATCTAAGTATCTATATACAAATAATAAATCTAAATGTCTGGTATGTATACATGTGGTATGCATCACAGATATATTTACATGAAATCAAACCTGAATGTAAAAGAAGTTAAATATAATATGAATAATGTAGACATTCAAATAAATTAGAATTATTAGTCTTTATAATTGATCTTGATATATTGTTTAACCACTTACTTCTTTAGTACATTAAGTAATGTGAAAGAAGCCAAAATGAGTTAATGTGCTTACAGAATTAGCTTATCAATAGATTTTTTTAAAAATTTAGGGTCTTGAACTCACAACCCTGAGATCAAGACCTGAACTGAGATCAAGAGTTGGAAACTAAACCGACTGAGCCACCCGGGTGCCCCAGTAGATTTTTTTAAGAGGTTAGAAACTGTAAGAAAAAATATGGTTGAGCATATACTCACTAGGAATAAATGACAGTATAGGCGTACCTTGTTTCTTTGTGCTTCACAGATACTGTGTTTGGTACAAATTGAAGGTTTATGGCAACCCTACTTCGAGTAAGTCTGTCAGCACCATTTTTTCAACAGTGTTGCTTACTTTGTATCTCTGTGTCACATTTTGGTTCAAGATTTCAAACTTTTTCATCATTATTATATTAGTGATGATGATCTGTAACCAGTGACCTTTGATGTTACTACTGTAATTGTTTTGGGACACCACAAACCATGTCCATATAAGATGGTGAACTTAATCAATAAATGTTGTGTCTTCTGACTGCTCCCCCAACTGGCCAGTTCCCCATCTCTCTCCTTTTCCTCCAGCTACCCTATTTCCAAGACACAACAATACTAAAATTAGCACAATTAATAACCTACAACAGCCTCTAAGTTTTCAAGGGATAGGAAGGGTATCACGTTTCTCGTTTAAATCAAAAGCAAGAAATGATTAAACTTAGTGAGGAAGGCATGTTGAAAGCCGAGACACAAAGAAAGCTAGGCCTCTTGCACCAAACAGTTAGCCAAGTTGTGAATATAAAGGAAAAGTTCTTGAAAGAAATTGAAAGTGCTACTCCAGTGAACACATAAATGATCAGAAGGCAAAACAGCCTTATAGCTGACAGGGAGAAAGTTTTAATGGTCTGAATAGAGGATCAAACCAGCCATAACATTCCCTTAAGCCAAAGTCTAATGCAGAGCAAGGCCCTAACTCTCTTCAATTCTATGAAGGCTGAGAGGTGAGGAAGCTGAAGAAAAAAAAGTTTGGAGCTAGCAGAAGTTGGTTCAGGAGGTAAGGAAAGAAGCCATCTCCATAGCATAAGAGCAAAGGGGGAAGCAGCCAGTGCTGATGGAGAAGCTGCACCAAGTGATCAAGAAGATGTGGCTAAAATCATCCCTGAAGGCGGCTACACTAACAACAGATTTTCAGTGTAGACAAAACAACCTTCTATTTCAAGAAGATGCCATCTAGGACTTTCATAACTAGAGAGAAGTCAGTGCCGGCCTTCAAAGCTTCAAAGAACAGGCTGACTCTTATTAGATCTTGGTGACTTTAAGTTGAAGCCAATGCTCCTTGCTGACTCTGCCTTATTTTTGGATATTAACATTTCCAGTATTTCACTATTATAAAAATGTTACAATAGACATCTTTGTGATCAATGCTATGGCCTGGTTCTGCTTCCTTATGATAGATTTCTACAAAGAAAATAACTGGGTTCAATAATGTTTACATTAAGGCCCAAGATACATGTTATGAAATTATTTCTGAATTCATAGCACCCCATTAGCAAAGCATGAAAATAGCAGTTTCATTGTTCCCTCACTTATACTAGGTGATTTACTTTAAAATATTTCTTGCCAATTTTCAATGAAAGGTAAAAAAAAATGAAACTATGTATTTAAAATTACATGTCACTTATTGATTCTGCAGTTGAACCTTTTAACATCTCTTTTTTTTCCTAATGATAATTCCTCATTTGTTAGTTGAACTGATTTTTCCAATTATGTATTGTTTAAAATCTAGAACTAATGAATAAATCTGAAAGTCAAATGACTTTCATGGGGGGGGCAATAAAATGACTTTCATGGGGGGGCAATAAAATACATAATCAAGGAAAGGGGAGAAGATAAAAAATAAGCCTGTCATAATAACTACAGATAAAGAGGAAATTGAACAACTCCTAAGAAACTCCTTTGTGCACCTCTTTGAAGATACACTTGAAAATCTGGGTAGAGTAGATGATTTTATAGGAAAAATATAAATGCCCAAAACTGGCCTTAGAAGATAGAGAAAATCTTAACTTTCTGATTTATATGACAGAAACAAAATTGCCAAAGAACTACCCAAATCAAAAAAAGTAGCAGAATTAGTTTCATAGGCAAAATCTGCCAGTCTTTTAAGGAACATATCATTTCAGTGAACCTTAAATATTTTCAGAGCATAATGAAAGTGAAAGCTTCCAAATCTTTAAAAAAATTTTGGAAGCAAGAAAAGCTTTGAGATGCAAAGCAGAAAAAGAAATCCCAAAATATATCTACAAACCAATTGTACTTGTGAATATTGATGCAAGCTTCTTGAATAAAATACTGGCAAACAACGTCCAGCAATAGAGTAAAAGAATAATACTATACTGCTGATCATCAATTTTGATAAAGATTCTCATTTAAATATACCTATATATTTATAGAAATCTCATTTCTTAGAATTCTATTATATATGCTATTATAATTATTACATTATATACTGCATTATAATTAAATATAATTACATATATAAATATAATTATGTATAATTAAAAATATATAAATAATTCTGTAGCATGATGTCATGTAAAATTATAAAATCCAATTTTATTCTAAGTGAGGAAGCACTGGAAGGATTTCTACTAGAGTCAAGAGCAAAACAAGGATGTCCACTTTCACCAACTACTTTAAATTATTATGAAGGTTGCAGCTGTCACCATGAGAAAACAGAGGGAAATAAGAGGAATAAAACTAGAAGCAATGAAGTAAATTATTTGCAGATTATATAATGTATGTTTATAAACAATCTAAGAAAAGCAAACAAATTAATACAATAAGAATTCAGTAAACTAAATTTATACAACATTAGCACACTGAATTAATAGTTTTTCTCTGTATAAACCACAACCAATTAGAAAATACAGTTGAATAAAGTATTAGTTTAGCTTACAATGCGATGGTGACAATCAAAATGCTTAGGAACCAACTAGTAAAAAGTACAGACTACACACCTGCACATGCACACACACCTGCACACACACACACACACCTGCACACGCACACACACCTGCACACGCACACACACCTGCACACGCACACATACACCACAGTGCTGTTGAGGAGCATGAAGGAAACATATACAAATGGAAAGCTATTCCCTGTTCTTGGATGGTAAGTCTCAGCATCGTAAAGTTCTTCCTAAATTAGTGTGTAATTCTTACATGCTTCCAATAAAAGTATCAGTTGGCCTTGTAAAAACACTGACTTACTGGCTCTAATGTTCAAATGGAAAAACAAACAAACAAACATGTGAGAACACTTTGAAAATATTAGGGGAAAAAACGTTGTGATAGTAAGTTTGCCAGTTATTAAAATGTATTTAAGTTCCTTTTAATTATAGTGTTTGGGGCTAGTGTATGCATAAACAAAGTGTTAGAATAGAAGAGGAAACCCAGAAATGGACCCTAATAGAGATAGGAATATAGAATATGTTCATGATGGCATGTCATTAATAGGGAAAACATGAAATGTTTAAAAAAGGTGTTAGGATAATTGGGTAGCTCTCTGCAGAATAATAATATTGGTTCTCTACCTCACTCCCTACACCAAAATAAATTCTAGATGCATTAATATTTTAATGTGGAAATAATTACTAGAAGGAAATATGGGAGAATTTTTTTCCTGACCTCGGAGTAGGGGAAGCTTTTCTAGATATAGCACACGAAAACAAGCTGTAAACAAAAAGGTTGCCATGCTATATTTGTAGCATCCAGAGACAAAGGGTTAATTTCCTCTTATGTAAAAAGTACTTAGAGTCAATAAGAAAAAAGCCCCAACAATAAAATGAAAAGCAATTGATAGAGCCCGTAGAAAAGGAAATGAAAATGGTTCTTGAACATATCAAAAATGTTAACCTCACTCGTAAGAGAAATGCATGCTAGAACTATAAGTTATCATTTATCACCTCTTACATTGGTAATAATAAGTTGATAATATGCTTTGTTGATAAGGGTGTATAAAATGTAGATTGTAGGAGTATAAATAGATACAGTCTCTATGAGAGGAAATTCGGCAAAATCTAGCAAAAAGTCTGCCTCCTTTGACTCAGCAGTTTTACCTCACAGAATTTATCTTACAGATATTGAATGAGGATGTTTACAGTAGCATTGTTTGAAATACCAAAAAATCAAGGATATCGATGAAAATGTTCATCAGTAGGAGGCTCCTTGAATAATTTATGGTATAGTCATGCAGTGGAATACTTCGGAGCCTTAAAAAGAAGGAGATATACATGACGGGAGGAGAAGTGGAACGGTTTAGGAAGAATTGCACAGGGCTATTTCAACTCTATTGACGACATATTTGTTTGTTTATTTGTTTGTAGCATTTTATTTCTTAAGTGGTGGGGATACAAAGGTGTTTAAAGTATTGTTCTTTATAGTCCTTTTAGATATCTGAAATATTTTTAGTAAATTTAACACGAACAAAATGAGACAACTCTGTGTGTATTGAAGGGGAATGATCTTCGACATACGTCATTAAACAAAAGCCACAGGGTTTGAGTCATTGTGTATAGCAGTGGCTTTTGTGTGTGTGACTCAGAGTAAGAAACACTTTTTACATTGGACCCAATTTGTAATGAAGGTATAAATAAAAATAAAAATTAGCAACAAAAATTTCACAAGACAATACCTACCCTTACTATGAACAACACACTCTGACATTTTTTATTTCATTTAATTTCATGTCTTTGTAGTGTTAACTGTGATGCAGTAAATTTATTCATAACCCACTAATTGGTCACAACCTCCAGTTTAAAAACTGTTGTCTAGCACACACTACACTTGGTGTGTAGTTTTTAATGGAGCTACATATATATATGCTTGTATATACATAGAATTTCTCTGGGAGTATTCACAATAAATGGATAATTCTGATTACATTTATAGAAGGGAACCAGGTGACTGTGGGGCAGGGGTTGGGGAGAGACTTGTTTTCCTATGCTCTCTTTTGTACCGTTAGAACTTTGTACTATGTGTTATTAAAATTTTTAATTTAATGTAATTAAAAACTATTAAATAAAATGAAAATGGTATCAGAGAAGAATGAATCCAACTCACTTGCTTTCTAGATTACATTTTAAAATAACCAATAATTGCCACTTACAGAGCTCTTTCCAATATTTTAAAAGAAATGAAAAAAAAAACCTCCTTGCCTATAAGCGTAGGATTATAAAATATTCCTTTTATGGCAATCCCTAGATTTAGCTCTTGATTTATTTCTTTAACACAGCTTTTTTTGATGTGTGTTCTTTCTAAAAACAAAGTGAGAAATCTATTAGACTGAGGGTAATATTGTGCTCTTTACATTGCTATTAAGTCACCTGCTCATTCTGATTGTCAACATGAAATTAGAGCTCTGTATGTGGAAAGGATGTACTCTGATTTACTTGAAAAAGCTGTATTTGGAGACTAAGTTTCTGTCTTACACAGGAAGCAAGGCATGGAAGCATTGTTATCCAGTGGACCAGCAATTTTGTTTCAAAGTTGTCGGACAAAATTAGCAGTTCTGAAACAAAAAGACAGCTGCAAATTCCAAACCTTTCATGTAATATATACCATGCTATTTTCCTTTGAAATCAAAAGCATGTATTTGCCATTTAACAATTTCAACAGTGTACACATAATTTTGTTTCCATGAACAAATGGCTATTATGTTAAGTGGTTGATTTTAAATAGCATTTCCTTATTCACCAAAGTCCATATTTTTGACATCTTGTTTTTAATTTTATTTTTAATTTTTTATTAGTTTCAGAGGTAGAATTTAGTGATTCATCAGTTGCCTAAAACAAACCAGTGCTCATTCCATCAAGTGCAATCCTTCATGCCCGTCACCCGATTATCCCTTCCCCCACCCACCTCCCCTCCAGCAACCCTCAGTGTGTTGCCTAGAGTTAAGAGTCTCTTATGGTTTACCTTCCTCTCTTATGGCCACCATCACCTGAAAATTTACTCTTAAAGAATTTTCATTCATTTTGATGTTTATAAGTGCAAAACTAGTTTAAGATAACTGGTCCTTTATTTTCATTGTTCCTTGGCAAGTTTATATTTGCTGAAATAATTCTGCAGCCAGATTGTGTGTGTGTGGCCTGCACAAGTCTTCTGTGCAAAGGTTTAATAATTTTTACTGTGAGAAAACTGGCAGTCTTGTGAAATAATCCAAAACTTTATCTTCTACCCGTGTTTTATAACCTGGGTTACCACTGCTAAACAAGGACCAAAACAAAAGAAGTATAAAACTGGGGAGTATCCCACTCCCTGCCAAATTTGTGAGTTCTCTCTGCTTTCTTCACATGGCTTCTGGGCTACCATGCTCTTAGTTTTAGTCTTATCTCAGTCGTCACTTCTCTATATTACTTGCTGATTCTTCCTCTTCTCTCTGACTCTTGAATGTAGAAGACCCAGTGTTCAGTCTTTGTCCTAGAATCTCCTTTTACACTCACTCACCCACTCACTCACTCAGTAATCTCAGAGCATTCTTGAGGCTTAAAACCCTATCGAATACACTGATAAGTTCCAAATTCATCTCTCAGTCAAGACTTCCAACATCCAACTTAAACTACCTACTTGATAATTTC
The DNA here is from genome assembly GCF_002007445.2 of Ailuropoda melanoleuca. Taxonomy (NCBI): domain Eukaryota; kingdom Metazoa; phylum Chordata; class Mammalia; order Carnivora; family Ursidae; genus Ailuropoda; species Ailuropoda melanoleuca. Next base: position 88,095,531 of record NC_048238.1, on the reverse strand, counting down.
TCTTGGCTATCTAATGCTCATCTTAAATTTTACTTGTCCAAAACTGAACTCCTAATCTTCCCTCTACCCCAGGCTTGCTCCACTTGCAGACTTGCCTATCTCAGTTGATGTAAACTCCATCCTGCCACTTGCTTGGGCCAAAAAACTTTGGAATCGTCCTGAAAGCTCTCTTGCTCTCATACCTTAAATCCACTCGGTCAGCAAACACTGTTCCTTTACTACCAACTCCAGTGCTACCACCAATTGTCCAAGCCACCATCATCTGTCACCTGGGTTAATTCAGCAGCCTCTAACAGTTCTCTCTGCTTCCCAGAGTGATCTTTTTAAAATTTAAGTCGATTTTGCTAAAACTATTGCAAGGGCTTCTCATTTCAGAGGAAAATATTTACAGTGGTCTAAATTGCCCTCCATGATCTAGCTTTCTCTCAGATCTCACTTCCTTCTGCATTTCCCCTTGTTAGCTGTGTTGTAGCCACACTGGCATCTTTGTCAGTCTCCAAAAAACCAAACCAAAAAAAAAAAAAAAAAAAAAAAAACCTTCCCGTACACATCTGCCTTAAGGACTTTGTTCTAGCTGATTCCTGTGTTTGGAACTGTCTTCCTCCAGGTATCACTTATTTAACTCTCACACATCCTCAAACCTTTGTACAGCTGTCCTCAGTGGGGCCTATTCTGACCTGTAACCATAGACTACTGCAACATTCACCCCCAACCCCAAAGTCCCAGTACCTTTCACCCAGCTCTACCTTTTCTTTTTCATAGCCTTTATCATCTAATATGGTTATGGTTTATTCTCTGTTTCCCCCATCAGAATTGTAAGTTCCACAAGGGCTGGGACTCTTGTCTGTTTTGTTCACTGAGCTCTTAAAACTCATAGACTAGTTCTCAACAGTTGGTAGGTATTCATCAAATGTTTTTGAATGAGTAAATGAAGATATGTAATTCTTGGTATATACATTTTGGTCGTGCCTTTACACAGAACTGAATAGCCATTTTTAACTAATTTGAGCTATTATTTTTTTGCACAATCGATTTTTTAGGGTTTTGTCTATATGTGTAAACCAATTTGGTTTCTGAATGAGTTGGTCAATCAGCTCAATAAAGTCAATAGTTTTGGAACTCCTACATTAATAGTTGAATCAGTCAGACCTATTTTCTGGCTTCCTAGTTCATTTAGTTTCTGTTTGTGATGACTGTACTGGCTTTTATAGGTAGAATATTCAAATGAATTTGTGCATGGAGAGACAGCTGCAACTGATATGCCAAATCAATGCATGTAGACATAACCATATTCAATCTCAATTAGACTAAAAATCGAATGAGTACTGTAGGAGAACTTTGTAGTCAGCATAGTTGGTTTTAAGGCTAAGAAATAACAAATACCGATTGATTGTCAATAAATAAACAAAAAAAGTACATACATGTATCTTTTTGAGTGATTTATGAAAATAAGCAAGTCAATCAAAATTTTCAAATAGGTTGATTCATTTAAGACATTGCCTAAATTGATAAGTTGTCTGAATTGCCTGGTCATCCCAGTGGAAACTATTAAACCTTTTGTTTATGAAGATACAACCATATTTTAGCAAATAATGCATCAATTGATTTTTTAAAAAGCACTCCAGTTAGAATTGATCAATCGATCCCGTCAAAATTGTGAAGCAATGTGAGTCTATAGGACAGTCAATTCTAAAGTAAAACTAGGATAAGAGAGTATAAGATGTTAAAGTGAGATGTTACTAATCCCATGTTATATCACTGTTTTGAGGAAATGTCTGTGGAAGTTGAAAAAAAAGTAGGAAATAGAAGTTCAAACATTTTAGCTTTGAATGAGTCATAATACCGTCAACTCATGACATTTTCACCAGTCCTCCTGTTCTTACTGGTGTCAAAACAATGCCACAGCTGATATTGAGGGACCTCAGGAAGGCAAAACAAGACAGACTAGAACAGAACAACCACAAAAAAGAAAGGAAAGATGGGAAACAGACAATAGTGACTCCATGGATTAAGTACTCAATACATTTTTAATATGTTTTTTGATTTTTTAATTTTGATATGGGCAGAAATTATTTTAACCTTTGGCTGCTTTCATTTTAGTCCTGGACCTATAGGATACCTTCTGTTGATTCATATAACTTGTATGGGGGGCGGTAAGGATTTGGATAGGAATTTTATCTTTTCCCTCAAGTATAGTTTTGTCCCTAAGCTCTGTCATATGTACATCAAACTAATACTGTCATTTTTCTCAGCTTCTGCCACAAGGTTTACCAAGATGTATCTGTTTTACTTCTGGTTTCTAAGCACCTGCCTAGAACTAGAGTCCTTTGGAACTTTTTTTTTTAATCACGTTCTCCTAAGAACCATAATTTTATAAAAAGAAATTAGCCCAAGGTAAATCTCAGCAGAAAAGAGGTTTTCTCTGATAATAGTTTGCCTCCAACGTAGATGCTGGTCTTTACTCACAAGAACTAGAGAGAATAATTTGGACATTTTTTCTTGTACCTTATACCTTGGACCTGTGAGACTTAAAGAAATATCTTGCTTTCTAAGAAGTTAGGTTTCAGTTGTTCCAGATTGAATTAGTGTAAATAAAATAGAAAGAAGAGCCCTAGCAAATCAATACTGCATTGGTAGTAAACTGGAAAATACTGACAAATTATCCTTTTAGGCCTTAGCGAGGTTTAATCTAAACATCGTTTTCTCCTGACAGTATGAGAGAGAAGAGGGTAATTTATTACACAGTCCTGATATGGATGAGAAAAGACTGCTGCTTGTTCTTCAGTGTTCTGGTTCTTTCCCTCTTCATGCCAGTTCAATTTTTGTGTTGCTCCAGAAAATCATTCTCTAATAATATGTTTATAGGTCTTGTAACTTGAATGTATAGTGCTACTGCCTTATGGTACATCTGAGGACTTGCTAGCTTGGTTAAGGATGTAGATTTTTACTGCTCTGTTGGAGACTCAGGTTTCTCTTATTCATGAAGCATGTTTCTAAAGCATTGCATGCAAATCAATTCCTGGTTTTACCTGCCATATGAGATAAAGTAATCTTAGAAAATCTGGTCACATTATAATGCAAATAATTACCATTCCCCCAAATTTATGATTTTCATAACTGGTTATTTTTGCTTCTTGCATTTATTTAAGGTGGGCCCTATTTCTAGTGCAATTAAAACATACTACCCACTTATGGAAAAGAGAAAATTTGTGGTTTTTGAAGGAAAAAATAGTGTTGTTCTTTTTAATTTCTTACAATGTTTAATTGTTTCATCATATAACTCTTATTCTATGTGATAGGTGTGAAGTACAAATATGCAAAATGTGTGGCAGAGAAATTAGGTCAGCAATTTGTTCATCTTTTTCTGGTAAATAAATTAGTCGTGTTAATGTCACATTTTCCAACATGGCTATGATAAAATAACATTTTTAATTAACCCAAGAGGGATATGGACGTAAGAAAACCAAGTACTTTCTCGAGGCAGGATCATTTCTCAAAGTACTGCCTTATGAACAATATTTAAATTACTGGTTATATTTATCCCACATATTTTCCACAACTTAACTTACTGTATTAACATTACACCTCAGTGGTTATTATGAGAGTAATAAAGAAATGAACCTCAAACTTTATTTTGGAGATTGTATATACATTTAAATAGTAGTAAATGTTTTCCCACATAATGTGCCCCATACCAAATTAAAGCCTTCATACGTTTAATTACTCATCTAGACTCCAGAAATATTTAAATTCCCAGGGCTGCTAGCCAAAAAAATTAAACAATTAAGTTAGAAATGGTGAACTTATTTATAAAAGGAGGAATTTTAGTAAGAAACTCAGTTAAATTTAGTTTTGTTGATTCAGAAGGGAAGTAAATGTCTTCTGGAAAACATTTTCTAAAAGAGAAAAATGTTGGATATATGATTGGACTATCAAATATAAATGCTGCAATCTTAATCTACCATAGACCAAGCATTGTGACAAGATTTCTCTTATATAATTAGCAGCATGCTGCATATGCCAGTGAATTAAGAAGAGAAAAGGATCAATTTGATGCCTTAAACATAATTAACTACAATGTTTGAATTTGCTTTATTTCAGATATTGTCTGAAACATTATTACCATTTTGTGAGACTTTTGAAGTTATTAAACATTTTAAAATTCCCGTTGGGAGCACGCACCCATTATAGGAGAGATTTGGGGTGATGTGGGGGGAGAGATGATTAAAAATAAATGTGGTCACAGGCCTTCTACCTAGCAGCTTGCTTCCTTAGACCTAATGGTGCTGATAAAAGTAATTCTGATGGCATATTAGTCTATCTTTATACTACTAGGCCAATTGACCAGAAGAAAATCAATATTTTTTTCCAATTGTCAAGACAACCAATCACCACGGGTTTGATTGGATCACAGCGTGGTCGATCCAATTCATTAGTTAAGATTACTGAAAGAAACCACACTTGGAAAAACTCAAATGGAAGATCGTGGGCAAGTGCCAAGTAGTGGAACAGTTCTATAAGAGCAAGCTCATCAAATGATTTCTGCAAGTCATTATTTGTGTCCAGAATTGATTCCATGAATAAAGTCATTTGAAGGGTCTTGAAGATAGAAGTAGGAAAAAAAATGCTTTTTAGAATTTAAAGTGAAAAGATCTGTTAACATTTATTAAAGTCTGTTCAACACTAGAATTTATTTATTCAATAAGCATTTGTCAAGCACCCACCATGTACAAAGGACTGGGGACCCAGGAAGGAATAATTAGATATTTTCCCTGATCTTGAAAAGTTCACCATCACTGGGCAGGGTTGAGGGTAAACAAACAAATAAATACTTGTGATGTAGTAAGTTTTATAAGGAAGATGTATGCAAAATGCATGCAATGAAAGCATAAAGAATGAAATAACAAACCAGGGGAATCTGGGAATGCTTCACATAGAAGGTGATACTTGAGGTATGAATACAAACCACACAAGTAGGAAAGAAAAGGAAGGACATTTCAGGCAGAGCAAACAGAATGAGCATGAACAGAGAGGCATTAAAGGGCATGGCATATTCTAGAAATGGCAAGAAATTGAATCTAGCTATTTGATAGCATGCTAACAGAGACAGATGTTTTATCTGTCAGATAAAACATGACACATGAAGATAATTTGGGGCCAGTTTGCAAGCACCTCATAAGCTTTTTCTTCTGAAAATGTGGAGCCACCAATTTAATTGTCAATGTGATAAGATTTGTACTTTAGAAGGACAACTCTTATGTCATTACAGAATAAGGATTGAAATTCATTCACTAATTTAACAATTTATTGAGCACTTACTATTTGTTCAGTGAGTGGTGGAGGTAAAAAGACCAATAAGTCACAGCCCCTGCCTAGAAAACTCAGACTGGTAGAAAAACAGATATGAAAACAATGAAAATTCAATATAATATGTCCTGTATTATAACTATGCCCCCAATAAAATGAGAACATAGAGGAAAGAGTGCCTAAGTTATCCTGAGGAAGTCAGATAAAGCTTCATAGAGTATGTGACAATTGAGTTAAGACTTAAAGGATAAGTAGAAATTTGTCACCTGGGCAGAGAAGAAAGACATTTTGGCATAAGGAAGATCTAGAGGTAACTTATATTTTTTAAATGGTGAGTCAAGTTGACCCTGCTCTTTCTCTTCTCTGAAATTACTAAAATACAACAAAGAATGGAAAAAAGAATAACTTTATGTCTGGACTACGTGAATGAATAAATGCTGCCAAGTGCAGTAGTGATCAAGGAGTGTAGGAAGATGCCTAGGGATGAGTAGTTTTCAGACAAAGCAGAGCATACTTCCTCAAAGTAATCAACTTACATCGTGAAATAAACCAACAGTCCTTTATTTAGGAAAATGGGAATAGGATCTAGAGACTGTTGGTGGAAGCTTCCATGGGCCAAAGGGAGTTCATGTTTTAACCAGGAAATACATACATAAATCATCTTTGCAGTAATCATTTTGAGGAATGATAGAGGAGAGAGATTGAATTTTGAGTAGCCCTGAGCTTCCACTATTCATTGATTGGAAATAAATAAAAGGAAAAACAGCTCTGTCTGTGTCTTTGTCTCTTTCTCTGTCTCTCTCTGTGTCTGTCTCTGTCTCTGTCTCTCTCTCTCTCTCTCTCTCTCACACACATACACACACCCACACCATGTCCAGAGGAGCTTCACTCTAAACCAGGGAGAATTCCTGTTAGTCAGGAGCAATACATTTGACTGTCTCCTACATGAACCTACTACTAATAGCTGGTCTAGGAAGAACTAACCTCATTCAAAGATGAGTGGTAATCCAAATGAAATGCAAACATATACTATACAAAGGAACTACAAGAAAAAGAAATACTTAGGAAAAACAAATGACAGATAAGCACTCACCAGAGAAATGTTGCCCCCAAGCAGAAAGAAGTAGGAACAAAACATATTGCCATCAAAAGACATAGTATATAAATCAGAGAGCTCAAAGGAGAGTGATAAAGTTATAATGAAACAAAATAAAGGAATAAAATATGAAACAGAGCTGAAGAAAACAAAGAAAAAAATTAATCATGAAAATGAAGCAAACATTGGGGGCAGCACAAAGAACAGATATTGCCCAAGATACAGTAAGACACATGAAGAACAGAACAAGGAAAAGCAAGGAAAATTAAT